>NW_019173003.1:0-309947 GCF_001831195.1 Colletotrichum orchidophilum
GCGACTGATTCATATGGCCCGAACGAGGAATTTTCATCGGCTCGAGGTTGAGGGCCACATCTTTCTCGCCATGTTCTGCTACTTTGCCCCCCCAAACGAGACCGAGTCGACGACCACGGCAGGCACTATCACCTTTTAGTGAGACATAGAAAGTCCATCCTTGCCACAGACCTTGCGTATCGATCCGAATATCTTGCCTTGAACTGGAATTCTCTCAAAGGGTCAACTGATCGTTTTCCCGCCTTTCGTTCGTTGTTATGGCCCGTTATCGCAAAGGATTTGGACATTAATGGGGGGCCTGCATCCTAGTTGAGAGCTTATCATCAGCTTGATCTATTCTATGGATTGACAACACGAATAATCTTCAGCAACATACGGTGACTAACTTTGAGAAGAGCCAGCCTTCGAGCTCTGCAGAAGGCGTATGAGAACTCAAGCTGTTGTAGTTGAGTGATAATGTCGTGGGACTCTTTGACGGTCACGCTAGACAACTCACGTCCTCCCTTGATAAACAGGGATTCAATTCGTATTTTCCGACGGTAAAGCAGCCGTTTGACTGCTACCATGCAGCTGATGAAAGCGATGATCAACGTAGACGTAGTGACCCATGGAGAATTTCTGCTGATTTCGGCATTCAACTTTGTGGAGAACATACTGCGTTTGAGACCGTACTGGGAGTTGAAGACTTGACAATATAGTACATCTCTATGGGTAGAAAACCCTAGTTCTCTAGAAACGAGCATGGAAATAATCAAATACGATGTTATTATGGATGAGAAGAAGTTGAAATCCTGACAAAAGGAGTTTTCCAGCTGAGGTCCTGGAGCTATCCATACCTCATCGTTGTGGAAACGCACACCTCGTGTTTCGGCTCTTTGTGGGTCTTTCGCTTCAACAGAAAACGCTTGCATTGAGGAATCAATACTATGTGAATTTGTGAAACTGATATCTCGGGAAGAATTGCAGCACAATGGCGTGTGGCCTTCACCAGTCGACTGTGGTCAACATTTTTGGTGTCTAAATTGCTATTTCGAGTAGAAAGGTTCTCCGAAGTCTACTTATCGCTAGAAATACAGGTTCTTCTCAATTCGTTGCTTTACTCACTTCTCGGCGTCTTGTCTTATCCTCCACGGCTCACGATTGCGGCTTGATCAGCCCAAGGCTGCTCAGCATCGGTCTGTCACTTACAGCAAATAGGTATGCCGTTGCGGCATCCTCGTTGATATGCTGGATCTTGGACCACGCCGGAATGGCAAAAGTGTCTCGCGCAGTCCACTTGAAGACCACGCGAGGTCCTGTGGGTGGTTCCACAATGGTCCGACCCTGGCCTTCGTAGCAGTGGTAGAGGAACGAAGCCTGCTCGCGAACCTCCATTGTTGTGTGGTGACCGTTGATACGCTCGGCCTGCGCGCCGAGGATGGGCGACAGCGGCTGACCGTGACTTGTGTAGTGGTGGATTGCGTAGGGACCCTCCTGGGCCTTCAATTCTGCTTCGACTTGGTTCCATGGATGCCTCCACTCGCACGTTTCTGTGAAGCTGCGGGTTGTCAACGGCTGTGTTCTTGTCCATTGCATAGGGGAGACTTACACGCTGGGATAACGGCTCTCGTGGTACTGCTCCGCAAAGTGCACCGGGGTGAATCTGAAGAGCGGCAAATTCAGTGCATCGAGCCAGATGACCGGGGCATCGCTCTCGTTTCCATGGTCGTGCCAGTGCCATGTGGGTGTCACGACAACATCGCCGCGTTTGAGGGGCATCTTCTTTCCCTCAACTGCCGTGAAGCCATCGCCGTCGATGATGAATCTGAGAGCGAACGCGATGTGCCGATGTGCAGGTGCAGTCTCGCCGGGGTTGACAATCTGAAGACCACCGTAGATGGTGTCTGTTGTGTAAGGGGATTCTGCATTGATATGTGAGTATGTGTACGGTTAAGGTTGTCGAAATGACATGAGTGACGCTTACCCGTATTAGGGTTCACCAGCATCAGCACTCTCCTCTCGGCTTGCTTCTCGCCGACCATCTCCGCGGCTTTGTGGAGGAGGGGGAGGTTGTCGGCGTACTTCCAGATGTGAGGCTTGGCGACGGGTGCTGGCGTAGGTGGAACCATTACATTCATCTTGGACCACAAGGGCTCCAAGTGCTGTGATGGAAGCTCTTCGAGGTAATCGTTCATGGCCTTCGCCCGTTTGTCGTCCTCATGAGCGGAGTCCATTGTGAATGAAGACTAAAGATGGACGCGGCGTAGGCCAGTCTGGATTCTTTGTGGTCGTGCTTGAAGTATTGATGTTCGGTAGTAATAGTTGGGATATATTGGTGTATTCTGCAGTGAAAGGCGTAATTATCGTGATGAAGTTGGATGTCGGAGGAATATCCGAAGGAGATTGTCAAGGTCGGGTTCCCCGTTATCCCCGGACTGTTGGTTCCCCTCGCCCGCCACTGTGCAGCGGAAGCGCCACGCGGGACAGGGTCTGGTCGCGCAGTCGAGGCAATCCCGAGTTCCGATGCGTCTCCGAGCTCCCCGTTTTCCAATCCCGGAACCGTCTCTGATTGGCTAGCTTGAGCATTCTCCAATTGAGGGGGTCGATGATGCACATCTCGGAGACACACTCATGAGGAGGAGATATTATCTGGAAACAGCTTCATGCGGCTCATCATAACCAATCTCAGAAGCTCAATAATCCGAGTTATTTTATACTTTCGGCATATATCTCAAACACAATGTCGTGGAACCGTCTTATTCGCTTTGTCGACGACAACGACGTCGAGCACTTTGGCGAGCCACATGTGCAAGATGAACCGGAGATCACGTCGCTTCTCGATAAAGATAACCTATGGGCTACCGTTTACGATGGTACCAGCCCTGTCTCATCACTGACCAAAGGTGAACGGGTGCACGTCAAGGCCCTGAAACCTCTCTTGACGTCAAGGGACGTCCCGATCATTCGGTGTATCGGCCTGAACTATATTAAGCACAGTATTGCATCCCCTACGGGACTGGCACCACTATGTGCAGACAGCTGACTTGATTTGCAGTCAAGGAGGGTGGCAGGACACCGCCTCCGTTCCCTTCGCTATTCATTAAGCCAGCGACATCAGTGGCTGCATGGAATGAGGATGTGCCGATCCCCAAGGTTGCCCAGGATGGCACAGTTGATTATGAGGGCGAACTGGTAAGAACGGAACCATGGAAGAGTTGAATAGGTGGTTGCTGAAAAGACCAGGCATTCGTGGTTGGAAAGTCCGGCAAGAACATTCCCAAGGACAAGGCTCTAGAATACGTGGCCGGCTACCTCACCGCAAACGACGTCTCGGCGAGAGCCTGGCAGAGAGACCCAGCCAAAGCCGGCGGCGTACCCCAGTGGTGCTTTAGCAAAGGGTTCGACAAGTTTGCCCCCTTCAGTCCGGTGTTGGTCTCTCCGGCGGTACTTGGAAACGCCAGCGACCTCCTGCTGCAGACCTTTGTCAACGGCGAGGAAAGGCAGCATGAGACTACGGGCGACTTGCTCTTTGGCGTGGAGGAGATTGTCAGCTTCCTCAGTCAGGGGACGACGTTGGAAGCCGGGACGGTAGTCTTGACTGGAACGCCGTCGGGTGTTGGGCTGGGCATGAAGCCGCCAAAGTACTTGAATGATGGGGACGTGGTGGAGGTTAGGATAAGTAAGCTGGGAGGTGTGAGGAACAAGATGGTGTTTGAGTAGAAGGTAGTTACGAATGAGATGATTGTTCCTCATCAACGAGTTTGAAAATGAGCATTCAAGGCGCGATAGCCGGGTATTTGGGATGTGAATGTACATGATGATGGTTGATAATAGCCAATTATAGACTTCCGGGCATGCTGTTAAGCCAAGAGAAATCGTTAATGTCAAAAGTGATTGCATCCATGTCAAATGCTGCATCATGTGCCAAGTAGGGTAAGGGCATATCAAAGGTCTCCTGCCGCTCGTTGGTGATGCTGGCGACCGCCGGAGTAGTTTCTGGGTTGAGGGGAGCGGCCGACTGAGGATGCTGCCCCTGGAACATCTTTTTCGAAAGGATCTGGAGCGCCGCGGCACATCTTCGCGGAGAAGGTCCGAGATTCTCATGGTCGTGGAGCAAACTTATAGCCTGGTTCCACGAACGGGAGATATCAAGCGATGAGAAGACGGCGGGTCGAAGTCTGGCTGCGATGAGAACGGTAGCGGCTGTATAGATGTAGAATACGCGATACCACCAAGCTGGGAGGAGGCCTAGGGTGCTGTTATGTCGCTGGAACTGCGAGATGAAGGAAATGAGGCTTTGTGCGGCTTCGACGCACACCATTGCACATTGTTGAACGACGCGAGATGAAAGATCGTCATGGACTTGGGAGCTTTCCGGACTCTGGGAGAGGCAGAATCGAGTGAGCATGGGTCTGAGGAGGAGCATGCGGGCATGGAGCAGCCTCGAAATTTGTTAGTGGTGGGCTCCCTGAATCACAACGATTGGACTGCAGATAACTCTGAAATTCGCGGCGGGGTGTAGGACTTACCTGATCCGCAGGATTACAGCCTGTCTTCGGAAGATTTCATCCAATGAAGTCTCAGGCTCGGCCACGGTCAGAAAGCTGGGTAGGCTCTTCTCCCATATCGTCAACCGCTGATCGAGCTGTAACGCTTTCCCGAGATCAAGCTCAGGTTTGTTTGCAGAGCGCTGAGTCGGGCTGCTAGTGCCATTGGTATACGTAGGTGACTTGAGGGGCGATGTTGACGAGTAAAACGCGAGAACTGCGTGATTGATAACCTCATAGAGTTCGAGCGACTTGTGGAAGAAGGCCTGATACCGAAGCTTGTGGAGCTGAACGGCGCCTAGTTTTACTCCGTCGAGGCTGGTGGTGTTGGTGTCTGGTATTGAAGGAAATACCACACTTGACGCCATCTGATCCGAGATCATTGCTGGACGTCCATGTGTGATGGCGATCATTCTAGTCATCAATGACATTAGAAGTGTCAAGCGCGTGAGATTCGGTCTTCAAAGGGCACTTGCCGGTCCATCAAGATACAGCCATGCCATATCCGCTTAACAAGATCTCTTTCGGTCTCATTTGAGATTTCCGACGTCGTCTCTGGTAGGTGTAGCCCCAGGCCCTGGGCGATTCTCACGGCGGAACCGACAATCATCCATGTCTGGTGAGGATTGTTTGTGCTTTGCAGGTACTGGCTCATTATCAACAGACACTGAATCAGCTCGATAGAGCCGGTATCCCAAAGACTGAGCTGTAGCAAATCCTGCGCACGTGTGAAGTATCCCTGGCTGGACGAGTCCCTCTGGTCCGCAGGCAGCGACTCGATCAACTGCGTAGAGAGCGCGAATACAATGTTGAGAGTGCTCACAAATATGCGCTCATCTGCATCGAGCGAGGTCCCGGCAAACAGTGCTCGATACGAGTGCTCAAATCTTTGTCGGTCCAGGAAAGGATATAATGGGTCGACGTAGTACCAGTAACGATCGGTCAAGTGATCAGCTTGCTTCCGAGCCGGCAGGACATAATCAGCTTGCCCTCCCGGACCAGCGCCGTTAAGAGGCAGAGTCGAACGGAAGAATGAGCTCCTCACACTCCCGGCCTCCGTCGTCGAAGAGCCCAGCCTCGCGTCGATGGCAGCTTTGATCTGGTTGGTGAAAGATCCAGCGCTGCTACTCCCAAAATACTCGCTAGTGACCGTACCATCTTCGCGGACCGTAGTCATGGAGTCGACAACTGACGAACTGGCATCGGACGGGATGATGGTAGAGTGCCGTTCCCCTCGGCCTCGCCTCGTGAGGCCTGGCCCCGAGGACGCGGTCGATTTGGGCGTCGCACTCGGAGTTGAGCGCGAGATGGGAGGCATCACTGGCTGCACAAAATTGGTCTCGGGCGTGTGGACAATCTTGGGCATTGCCCTTTCGGGATTGCCCGGACTCGCGTCTGCAGGTTTACTACCACCCGAGATCGACTTCTCGGCCTCAGCGGTGTAGGTGCAGCCATTTTTCAAATCGGTCCTCTTCCAGCAGTTACCGCACGCTACATGTATGCTCTGCTATCAGCCGTTGCACGGTCAAAAGCGCACGCGATCCCCCGTTGATATTTCCATCGTCCAAAGGCGAGCTCAAGTATTCCAGAAAGTGTGCTCACACGATTTCATATCATTCCTATCTGACCTCACAGGCCAAGACTCTCGGAGCGGCAGGGTCCCTCTACCGCGGAGTCGAAAAGCCTCACCGACGACTTACCTGGACGTGCTCCATCACACTTGACTTTCCTCCTTCGACATGTGTCACATGCCACATCAATCTTGATTCGCTTTGGCTTCGGCTCCATTGTTTTTTCTCCTATCCTCTCGCACAGCGACAGCGGTGGGGTAGGGAGGTCTTCCGCCGGAGACTGCAGTCTCCCCAAACGAGACAGATCTCGAAATGGCGACGAGTTATCTCGGAAGCCGCAAGTTTTAGACAGATTTAGATCATGGATCTCGGACAGACCTCGGTCGAGTAAGACAAGGAGAGATTGCGGAGAATACGCAGAGCTCGGGTGCGAAATGTTTGGATGGGAAAAGGTTGAAAGTCTGGGGATGGCACCGAGTTCCGAAGCTACCCATGGCACTTCTCCAGACTGTGGAGGGGAAGAAGTATGGGCCGGAACATAGAATCGACGGGAAGCGGAAAGCGGAACGAAACATGATTTGTTCAAACGGGAAACGTCCGAGTCATGCCCCCATCTTACCCCAGCTTCTTTGTCTACGGATACTTAGCATGGGATTATCCTCCTCTGCTTATTTACTCACTTTTCCCCCCGCACAGCTCCGTTGCCCGCATTCTGTCAAGGCGGCCAAAACTTGACCAAAATTTCCGAATTAGGTCGCAACCCGGCGCTGCCTGCATCTGACTTCCGTGACATCCGTCAGCCGTGAGTCTCGCTCGAAGGCGTGCTCCCACGCGGAATAATGGACTGCTTACCCACCCTCCAACAAACTTGTCCGGATGAGAACCTGTGGGCCCCTAGCGAATGCGGGGGTTGTACATAGCGGGGGTCCCGACAGAACGCCTTTTCCTTTGGAGAACTGCTAGACATGTCACAACCTGAAGTTGGAGATGAGACCATCGCCTGAGAGAATGTTGGACGGAATGACACTTGAACTTTGCAATCCGCGACGAGAACTGATGAGACTGATTTATTCTTCGTTTGGACATGATTGAGAAAGGGAAAGCTCACTATCTGGTGCAAGCTACCCCCCGCCGTTGCTGCGTCGATTAAGAAAATAGGAGAACACAGCCGAGGGATTTGACGAAATGGAGATTCGAATCCCGCCACGCAGGCAAGCATCACTCAAAGAGGATGACATCTTTCCGCCGCTGCTACGGGAAGGAGATTTGTCAGGAATCAGTCTGGCTGAAGAAAATTGCTGGATCCAGTATGCATGCCGCATGATGCTCGCACGCAATGGCCATGCTTCGGACCGGACCCGGAGCCTCAGAAGAGTCTACACCTAATGGAATGGGAATCAGCCAGAGTACCCATTTAGAATTTTCCAATGGGCTGGGATTCATCCCGAGCAAATGTGACGCTAAGAAGAAGCACCGGTAGGGCGAACTTGGTAGCTGGAATTCGGATGAAAGTCCACCCATCATGGGGTGTAGCTCTACAAATTTGCGTAGGCCAGTAGTGTAAGAGGATCTGTGGAATGGAGATGAACCTTGAATGTCGATTGCAGAGCGCAGCACGTTCGCGCCTACGTAGGTGTTCTTCAACTTGGGTTTGGTCTACCACCTTACACCTTCCTATCCGCAACGTTTTCAACTGGGCTCCGAGACCGCGGATGGCAGCAATGAGCGTACGGTGGCGGTTGTGTGCTATCCTGACGAGTTCAAGGTACGAAGGCTTGGGTACCGGCTCGTTCTCGAGACGGACATTCTCCTGGATCTCCTTGACCTCGTAATCAACGAGAGGCGAGGAGGCATCGCCGCCTGCGTGTAGCGGGGTGGGGTATTTCGAGCTTGTTCGGTTTTATTATAGATATTGAGCCGTCTTGGGGATTTTGGCACAAAGCAGAAGAAATCAAACTAAATCGCCGGGAGGACGGCCTGGAAGATGGACAGGATTCCCCAACTCCTTGTCGATGTCAGACGAAAGGTGGCGCGGGTGGACCAAGCCGCTTAGATCGCTCCGAAGAACTATAGCACTTGTGTCAGCTGGAATCTCTTACATACACACCTGGACCTTGCGGGTGTGAGAGCTGAATCACAAAAAACTGTGTTGTAGAGACACGAAATCTCGCCTCGTTGAGTCGGGTAGGCAAGCTCGGCTATGAGAATCGGCGCCGGCTACGCAGAGAAGGCGGCTGCGGCGCCGAGGAGCCATCATGTAACGATGAACATGGGCAGACTTGTACTTGCGCCCTGTAGGCCAGCGCCAACAAGGAGAGGGAAGAGCCCAATCCACATGGTCGTTTTTCTGCCGTATTTGTCCGCCAAATATAGAGCTGGGATGATATCCATGATCTTGTCAATGGGATATACAGCGTTCATTCTTCCGAATACAGATGGAATCGGGCCACCAAAATAACCGCGCCATCGCTCGATGGTCTGCAGCCCGTTTATCATGGCACCTGATTCCAAGTGTAAGGCCAGCATTTCACACGTCTTACACCATGCGGTGATATACCATCCAAGCCGACATGGACCAAAGCCGACGACAGCTTGGATACCAATAGTGTCAGGCTAAGTAGGAGCAGGTGCATAGTGTGATACCATGGTGCAGGGTTTTCAGGCAGGAACTTGAGCCGATGTTAGAGTTCCTGTTGACATAGGCTTCTGACTTGCGTCCCCTGTTGTCGATGCCCGCGCAATGAAGGGGACGGGAGTGGAGGCCAACATTGCGAGCAAGTCAGACCCGACGGCTTGTACGGCCATCTTTTTGGCCGGCTTTGACTTGAGGAAGCCCATCTTGGGATTGTTACGGTCGGGCACTGGAGGAGTTCCCACGCAAGTAAGCCCCGGTGTACCCTAGTCGACCCTGTAAAATGTGTGCGGTTTCCCCACGGGCTGTTGATTCTTCCTCAAGATCATCGTTAGCTTGGGTGGCCGACCCGTCGTGCCGGGTGAGTGAGGGACTTTATTACGGAACTCGGGAGACGAAGGACAGGTCACTTTTGGCCGGACTCGGTGAACGTTCGACAGTCCCGACTTAGGAGTTAAGATGGGCTAACGCCGCCGAGGGGAATCTCGGTGAGTGGTCAACCTGACAAAGCTTTACCCTTGACTTACACGGACGGCAAGCCCCCCGACCAGAGCCGCGCTGGAAAGTCTCACCGGGAAGGGTCCCCGAGCGCAAACGTTTGAAGACTAAATCTATGACATGTAGATAGAGCGAGTCATTGAGGAGCTTCCAAGCTCCCCGAGGCCATTGCGTTGGTATGTGAAACAGTTCTGCGGGGGTTCGGTGATCAGTGCTGCATGATAATTAAACTCGCCATCCCCAGACAGGGCCAAGCATCCTACCTCCCCCCTCACATTTTACCGTCGCTCTTCTCCCCGACACGAGAGATGCTTCCGAAAAACGAGGTTTACAGGAGTCATTTATCGTCGCCATGGACCCACCGCCGAAGAGGATGAGGATGGACATCGTTCGGGGCTTCCCCGACATGGGCATGGCGCCGGTCGGCGGCGGCGGATCGCCTCCTGATCGCTCCGGCATCGATCACGCACATGTCGAGCAAGCTGATCCTAGGATGCCGAAGCAGAGGACTTGGTCGCGTGCCTCGTCTGCCTGCCAGACGTGCCGTGGCCGCAAGACAAAATGCGACAATGAACGACCGATATGCGGCTACTGCAGGAGGGTTGGGGCAACCTGCACTTATATCGAAGACTCGGCTCCGGCAACTTCATTGTAAGTTTACATTACTTTACGTTTGACGGGCCTCCCGGCCTTAAGTCTGATCGGGGGGCCTCGGGCTACACTTTTGCCGGGGATGGCTGCCAGTTTAATCGGGTGGGCAGCACATATTCCGGACTGATACTAACTGGGTGTGGATGATCCGATCAGATGTCAGGGTGTGGGACCACGTTTACTGGGAGCTATAGAGAACTTGGCCAACCTCATCCAACGCAACGAGGACAACTTTCGCGCCATCCCGCAACTCAGCCGCGACTTGTCCCGTGACTCGAGCGACTATCCGGACAGCCCGACCTTCCAAGGGGGACGCCAGGATAATATCCTCTCTGGGCAAGGCGGCAGTGCCGCCGACGGGGCCAAGCAATTCATCCGTCCCTCGTTATCAGAAGCCGCCGGACTGGACTCCGTGCTGGAGTGGCCAATCTTTCCTAAACCGGTGCCCTTCGCGATAGACCCCTTCAGCCACGCTTCCCCACGTGGGGAGATCTTTTCCCCAAGATCGCCCCCGGCCATGGAGTTCTACGAGCTGTCCCGGCTGGTGGATTTGTTCTTGGCCAATGTTCATCCCATGAATCCCGTCGTCGATAGTCAGATGCTGCGCCAAATGCTAAAGCAGGTTGCGGAGAATGGACCCGACTGGTCGGCGTCCACCTGCATCGTCGCGCTGACCTGCGCCCTTGGCGCCATATCCCAGAGACCCGGGCAGAGGACGCCAAGCGGGACCCCTCGTGGGTATTCCGTGGAGCCCAATCGCCATCTCGCGTCGAGGTACTGGTCAGTCGCTGAGAAGCGGCTTGGCTTCTCCATGGGGTCACCTGGTTGGGTGTCCGTACAATGCTTGTGCCTTGCAGGGTAAGACGGCCGCTCCCGCGTCGTTGACTTACTTGTCTTTTTTGTTTTTGGTTCAATAAGGCTGACTAGCACGGCAGAATGTGGCACATGTACAACATGGATCCCCTACAAGCGTGGAAATGTTTCAGTATGGCAAGCAACACTTGGTACACCACATCGCTCACGAACAGGTTGGTATCCCCTTGGCAAATGGCAATGCTTGGATTCATCTTGGCTGACCTCCATCTCAGACTGACCATGCCGGCTGGGAAAGCCGAGACGCCTGATTCTCTCCAGTCACTCTCATTGGAGCAGATTCTGTACTTCACCTGCTTCAAGTCTGAATGGTATGCTCAGTCCCAACTTCATTCCCGTAGAACATTTGATCATTGGCTAAGATCTAGTTGCAGCGACCTTGCTTTTGAGCTGTCTCTCCCCGGCTCGATTCTCGCCGGTGTGGATTACCCCTACAACTTGCCTACTCCCCCTACTCTTGGTGTCATGAACCTGGAAAATAAAGCCCTCATGATGGAGCAAAGATCCTGGTACTACTACATAGCCGAGATCTCCGCAAGACACCTCATAAATCGCATCACGCAAGCCCAAAAACGATGTCCACCACCACACCCGACGGAGCACGGCATTGACCGTATGCTCGAGGTATTCGAGGTATTTGATGCCCAGTTATCGGATTGGTACGAATCACTACCTCCCCCGATATCATTCCAAATACCCAACGGGGATATTGCCCCCCTGGGTGATGACTTTTGCCAAATGCTCCGCGGACGCTACCTGGCGATGAGAGAGCTGCTGTGCAGACCTTTCGTGCGCTTGGAGTCCACCATCTCCATCGCGCCCACGGTGTCGGAGCACATGGTTTCTAGGGTAGCAGAAATTGCTTCGAGAGGGTTGCAGTACTGTCTATTTAGAATTCAGGCTACGCCGTCCACGCCTCACCATGGTCTTTGGTTGCAGCTACGAGGTTTTGTGACCTGTTCTTTGATATTGACGGCCGCCGAGCGCGCGCAGAGCATTCCGTCTTTGAACATGCCTACAAAGGTCACATATTCTCAGAATTGGAGGCGGACAATCATTGCTCAGAAGGAACTTCTTTCTAGCTGCTGGGAATTTGAGGAAGGAGGTATCAGTGACTGCGCTAGGGTACTAGACTGGGCGCTCGCGAAGTTCTCGGTGTGAACTCACGTCCATCCTTGAACCATGGCCTACTTTGGGAGGTACATCGCACAAGATGTATAAAAACCTGCTGTGGGCAAGCGTGTCAAGCGTGTTGGCGGCGCTTAGACGAGTTGCCGGTCCTTCAACGGTGGTATTGCCCGGCTAGCCGCTGAGGTAACGATGGGTGCTCCCCAAAGTCTGGTGCAACAATTTATATATGTCAAAGTCAACTCAAGAACATAACTTAATCGGGGAGCGAGGTTGCTTTCCTGCGTGTGGCGTACGCCTTGCTGCGTAGTGGGTGAGACTCGGTTCGGGCTCGGTTGGTGAAGGTTTCTATTGGGCGTTCTGCGAAATAGTCCGAACCTACGTTTAAGTCAAACCTTGTCAGTTGGGCCGAAAGCGCGCGATAGGTTCCAGACTCCGGAGTTGCTCCGGGGAATGCAGTCTTGACATGGAACCCGATACCGAGATACTGGGCCTCTCATGTCGTGTCAAGGTGTGCCCAAGGCACATATACCAGCCTATGTCGATGCGGAGGGCCGACTGTCAGTCAGCAACCCCTTGTTTTGGGTCTTCCTACCGTGAATTACCGGAGCCCCTCTCCGGCCGCAAACAACCGGTCTTTGACCAGGTCTGCAGCATCGGGGAGATAGTCTAGTTGCCCTACGCAGCCCTATTGGCTTCAATGGGACAGGTACATGTAGCTTTCGGTGGTTGCATTGCTTCCGGCCATGGGATAACCTGCAATGTCTCTACTATCACAAGGACTGTCAAGACCGAGCTTCATCTTGGTTATGCTGACGTGTCTCATGTTTCGGTCTGTCAAAACCGTTACGTGCGCACGGCTGCAAATGTGACAGCGGGGGACAGGTGGACACGCTCGCAGGATCTTCTTAATCAACCGATGTCTACCATTGTGCTGGGACGTGCAAATCCCGTCTAGGACCCAAAGATTTGGGATTTGGGGATATTTCCTGTATTGGTGATCATGCTAGATTTGGTAGGGAAACAAATGCAACGGGGCGTCATAAACTAGCTCATAAAAACCGCAGAACACGAAATCAACGAACCATCAGTAAGGCATCAAAATCTTCTCTTAGAGTATGAACGTTGAGGAGTAAGGTGACTTCAACGAAGCGACTGGATTTATTTCATCGGGATAAAGAAACGACGATGGACTACTATGCTCGCCTCGAAACATCATCGTCCGCCGTTTGGCTCTCCTGAGTGCTTTCCTGAGTGATCTTCGAAAACGATTATACTAAGGTTCGTGTTTGGTTGAGAAGAGGCTAGCTTGGGGCGGAGGACAGGGTCAAAATATGCACACAAGACAAGCGGCGGTAGTATTTGATAACTCCATGTTCTTAAGACAACCGACAGGCCTTGAAAAGAAATCCGTTAAACCATCAAGGCGTCTCACATCGGTCGACAGAACATTCTTACACTTCTTACACTATCTCCAAGTCCTCCAGCTCATCCACGCCAGTCGGCCAGGACTCACCACTCATCACACCTGCAAACACGGCAGGGCCATCCAGCGTAAATCTCTCAGCCTCCCCTTTGCAAGGCCGCAAGATGAAAGGATGGTCCAAGCCAGCGAGAAGACAAACAAAATCCCTTTCACGAACGCCGACGACTCCGAACCCGGCTCTCCGATCACAGGTGAAGAACAGCCGCTCCAGTCGCAGTTCCACCCGGCACTGGCATCCGCAGCGCAACGAGTCCCACTCGACGAGCGAGGAGACTACGGACATGCCTCGAAACACCGCGTTGGAAGACGACGAGGACGATAATGAAGTTGATGACATGGGAGTCGACCATTCATACTTTTTTTTGGTCCTTGCATGATCCACCAGAGTAACTCGTAGAGACTCCGGCCCATGGCATGCAGCTTCGGCCCTGCCCAGACGGTGCGCGTCACGCTCGTCATGAAGCGACCGAGCACGTCTAGGTAGGGATTTTCACAGCTGTGCGGGAAGGGCGACTTCGAACCGCTGTCTTTATCTTCGTCGTTCGCGTTCTGATCATCGACGACGCATCTCCCGCCGACGCACTGGCTCTTGGTTGGGAAGTTATCGCTCACGAAGCTCCCTACCTGTCCCACGCGCACCACCCGGAGAGTTAGCCTCTTCCCGTCGCCTGAGAAGGCGAAGTAAGGTTTAGTCCCGCCAGAAGCCGCGCAGAGACTGGTATAGTAGTACTTGTATGACCCCCTGACTTCGGAGTCCGTCGTCGCAAAGTCGACGGTCCAGGACGGCATAGTCTCCCACGCCACACCAGCCATAGTCTTCTGCCGATTCGAAAAGTACAGCACCCGCAAGCTGTCCTCCTCCTCGACCATGAGCCTCGTCGCGTCCCGAAAGACCTCCCCCACTGGTCGTCGGTAGTCCACCGTCATCTTCCTGAGCACTCTCGGCGACAAAGCCCTCAACGCAAAGATCTTGTCACGGGGCTCAGACGCCTACATTGTGAGGACTTAGCGCAGTTGATTCGTCGCTGCGCGGAATGGGCGCGTCGTCGTCGTCGCTTGCCATTCGTAGAGGTCTACATGTAGGTACATCCCCTGTTGACTAGGCACGCTCTCATCCTTGGGTGCGACCGCAAGGAGACGCGCGAGGCTTGAGAAGACGAAGAGTCCGGAGTCGCGACACAGGACAGCGGCGTTCTTGTGTGCGAATTCCTGTAGCGTCCATACCCGAGTCCAGTAGGGTGACAGTCTCAAGTGATTCAGTGTATCGCTGTTGCAAACTGGGTCTCTTGGTCAGGGAAGGCCAGATCATCTCTCATAATAGATAGAAAAAAATGCGCCACAATTTTACCTTTTAAAGCGATTCTGGCTGCCAAACTCTTGACTCCCTCGTTGAGATCGCGATCGTTTCTCAGGCGCGAAAACAGAGCCAAAGGCTTCGAGCATGCCAAGCTGCCCCAGGTAGCGGGTGCATGATCCTCGCCGAGCCAGACGACAACAGTCTTTGCACGCTGATAGATCTCGGCCATCATGGCCACCTGAGCGTTTCTTTCGTCGTTGGAAGACTGGTCGATGCAGATGGCATCCACCCAGACACTCAGGCTACTACGACTCTTCATTTTCCGACTCAGCGATCGTCGTAGCAACCTCAATGCTGCAGCACAGTTAGGGGTCATCAATAGCTGTCTCTCAGCAGGTCCGGCGTTTTGGATTATGAGCGGTTCACAAGGCTCTTCTCCACCCCAGGTATCAGAGAGTGCAACATAAGAGGGCGAGCAATCCACGCTTGCTTCTACAAAGTGGCAGCTGAGAGGTTCTTCAATGGAGTCCTTCTTCGCACTTCTGCGGAGCACAACTGGTCTTATGGATCGTAAGCTAGTCAGGGCTTCTAGTTTGAATTGGCTGCAGCTTTGCATGCTTACCAGGCGAGTTGAAACAAGGTCTATTTGATAACACGCAAGCAGCGAAGAGAGGATGTTTATCTCAGGTTCACATTAGACTTGTTTGTGAGGGAATCACCACCGATGTTATATCAAGTCAAGGATGAGTTAGCAGGGGGGAAGCGCATACAGGTTGGCAGAATGTAACAAGAAGGCAGCCAGGGATGCGACTAGGGCTGACAAAAGAACCTTGCAGCATGTGTTGCAAGACTGCCAAGGCTGTGGTAGTCACTCTTCCGTCAGGAATTTCGTCAGTTGCCAGTCCCCAATGCGCGGTGCTACAGATCACATGTGACGCTTTGAGTAGAGTAAGTACCTGGCACTACTCCCCAGGGCTGTCTTATCTGCGACATCCTCTGGAAGTGCGGTCGATACCTCCCCGGATGATGATTGGGAAGACGAAGCGCATATCAAGACTGTGAACAAAAATACTGGTTGAATCTTAAAGATGAGATACAACCATGAGCGACGGCCTTCTCAGCAGCGGTTCATGGGCAGACCTTCAGCAGAAATGTCAATTCCGAAGCCTGGTGAGGTAGGACCCAAAATAGGACAGCGTGAGGTGACAAGTAAGAGGTAATGTCACACTACATAAGGGAGACCCGGTGACGCGTCTTGAGGAACGATCCTCCCGGTCCAGAACCGCTCATCGCGAACATTTCTTTTCGGACATTTCAGAAGCTCGCACGGCTACTGGGTATAATTAAGCCATTGCGAGAAATGGTCTTGAGCGAAGGTTGTACATGTTGGCATCCTTGCTTCCATCCTGCCCATCAAGCCGAAGGCATGATCGTTGTCTCGTCTGCTTGAAGAATATTTTCAGACATGGTTAGGGACATACGGGCAGGCTGGCACTCTGTAGGCAGATTTCGGAGCCTATTTCAGATGCCCACGTGACTCCGTAGGGTATAGAGAAGCATGCATTTACACTTGAGACACTAGTGTAGCTGGCAGTCATTGTTAAACGAGTGACATTTCATTCAATTGGTACATTACGTGTACTTGTCGGCCCATACTGCGACTTGATTTGGCTACTTGCGGTTGTCAAAAGATAGTGTCGTTGTGATGGTGGTATTTTACGATATCAGAGAGCACATGTATGTATGCATGGGCAGGTAGTGGATGCTCAGCTTCTAATTTTCTTACAGGATCTGAAAAGGTGGTTTACGACAACTTTGCCAAATTTGTTAGACAGATGCAAAGTAGCACGCAGGCCTAGTCTCTCGTTCTTTTCACTGGCATTAGTGTCCCGGCCAGAAGTGATTTGTTCTGTTTAATAGGACTCACCGTCGAAGCTTGAAACATGGGGGTTTCCCGCTTAAAGGAGTCGCTAAATCTGAGTACCGTTGTGGCTCTCGTTATTCGTACGGCTCGATTTCGCTCGCGGTCTTTGCAGACTCCGAATGCCGTTTCTATAACGGAAGTCGGAGCTGACGACAATTTGACAACGACAACAGCCAATGAACAATTCGGTCAGTTCGGCAAGTCGGCTGCGAGAGGGGTCGGCCATCGGTGCCGTGCCTCCGTGTTCGCCGGGGACTTAGGGATACCTCAGACACTCGATGAGATGTATTTAACAATATGCACGATGTGACTATAGCAAGTCGGTACGATTGTAGATACTGAAGCAGAAGAAAAAATTCAACGATCAGTACACCATGGCAGGGCGTATTGATACTCACATCCACGCCCTTCCTCCGGCCTACATTGCCGCTGTGAACGCCGCGGGAGGGGACCCCTCTGGGTTCCCATCTCCTGAATGGTCATTGGAGGCCACTCTGAATCTGATGGACAATACCGGCACCGCGATAGGTGGGGTCCATCTTTCAGGGGAGGGTTGTGATCATTTCTACAGGCAACTGACATAACCACCAGGGATCTTGTCCGTCTCTGCGCCCGGTGCGTCGATTGCAGGAACCGGTGAGGACGGACGGAAGCTTGCGCGCTCCTTGAACAACGACCTCGCAGACCAAATTACAAAGTCACCAGCAGGACAACGGCTTGGATTCTTCGGAGTCCTGCCTGACTGGCAAGACGTCGACGGCACCATCTCCGAAATCGACTTTCTATACCAGCAACAAAAACTCTGTTACGGCGTCACAGTCTTCACCTCGTACGGAAACAAGCTGCTCGGCGACCCAGCCTTCAAGCCCATCTGGGAAAAGTTACAAGCCAACAAGGCTCTCGTCTTCCTCCATCCGACAGGCCTCGAGGTGACGCCCAAACTCATAGCCTCAGTCCTCCCGCAGCCCATCGTCGACTACCCTCTGGCCACCACGCGGGCCGCGGTGGACCTCGTCCTGAGCGGGACGCTCCACGCCTTTCCCGACGTGGACGTGATCCTCTCGCACGCCGGAGGAACCCTTCCATTCCTGGCGAGCCGTGTGCTAACGTCTCTCACCATCCCGGCCATCGCTAACGCCGTTGCCGTGGATTACGAGACTGCCCAAGCCGGCTTTGCTCGGTTTTACTACGACACGGCGTTGAGTGGTAGCCCAACGCAGCTCGGTGGCCTGCTCGATTTTGCGGATCCGTCTCACATTCTCTTTGGCTCGGATTTCCCGTACTGTCCGGATTCGGCGATTGAGCTTCAGGTTCATTCCTATGAGGCTTTTGTTGCCTCGCACCCGCGGGGGTCGATGATTGCGCCGGATGTTCTGCGAGGCAATTCTATGGTTTTGTTGAAGAAACACAGCCAGGGGAACAGCCCAGACTGGGCGCATGAAGTGAAGAAGACTGCCCATGGTTCGAAGACGTGATGTGATGCCTCCGATGATTTTGTCCTCGTGTTTCCCATATCACAGGCTCATTGGGGCGGGAAGCGTTCTTCATCGTCTCGTTGTATGATTCTCTACCTCATCTACGAGTTGCAAATCAAGAAGACTTTCATGGCTTCGTAACACATGCCGACATGCCAATCATTCAGAGTCAATCCACTCAAAGTGCGACTGATTCTCTCTGCAGTTAAACTTTGCACGTTCCTCCGGGCTCATGTCAGCTCCCAACGCAGCGACCTCGGCGCTCAAATCATCCATCTCCATATCCGCCACAGCATCAGCAAGCCCATCACCCGCTTCTCTCCCCGCCGCCGCATCGTCATCGTCATCGTCGTAATCATCGTCGTCGTCGTCGTCACTGTCGTCCATCTCGAAATCCGCATCGTCCGCATCGTCCACGTCCTGAGCAATCTTCCTCCGCTCTTCCTCGTGCAGCCGGCGCCGCCAGGCCTGGAGCGCGACGATGCACTCGTCGTGTCCAAAGTCTAGGAGATCACCGGTGCCCCAGCCGTAACGGCGATAAATCTCCACCGGCTCCGGCGTCTTCGAGAGGGCATGCGGGTCGAGGATCTCGGCGTCGGCGTCCTCAGTCGGCGGCACGGGAAACAGCCGGACGCCCAGGTTCGACACGAGCTGCGAGAAGTAGTCCGCCACAGAGTACGACCGGACACACCGCCACGGCTTGTTGCGCGGCACCTTTCCGACGCTGTACATTCTCTCCTGATACGGCGTGAGGATACCGCGGCCGCAGTCTACGATCCACCAGTACGGCCTCGTGGGCGACGTGGCAGAGTGGTGCTCTCCAAAGGTGAGACAGACGATATCGGGCGGCAGGTCCATCGGCGCAGCGCCCGTGTCGCGCGAGGGGAGGGCAGCCAGCTCGAGGAGCCCCGCGTCGCCGCGATCGGACCACTGGCTAAAGTGTCCCATGTGACGGAGGTAGCGCACAGCCTTGGTGTGTGGTGCGACGTTCCAAGGGCCCGGACGAGGTCCGTCGTGCATCGGTCTGGGGTAGGGGAGATGGCGCAGCAGATCGATGACGGCCTCGGAGCGTCGCAGGGCGCGCAGGGCGCCGACGTCGAGGTCGGCGTCCGTCCAGCCTCCTGGCGGGGGGAAGTCGACGTAGGATGAGGGGATGTAGGCCATGTGCGTGATGGCTGAGTAGTATTGGGTGAGGCCGGCCACGACATCGTCGCGGTTGTAGGCGCAGTTGAGGGGGGGTTGGTCTGGATGCATCACGTCGACGGGGGCCACGGCCTGGATAGGAGTGGTGAGTGAGCAGAATGATCTTTGGATATTGACCAAGACTCACGCCAGTACCCCACAGGATGAGAGGGAGAAGAAAGAAAATTAAGAAACCCGCAGAAGATCTATATGTTGCGGTGAAGTTGTTGCTGTGAGAAGAGGCTCCATGAGATGCTGTGCCGCTTGTTGCCTGGAGTTTCTGGACGCGACGCGTCTATTATCTTTGCACCCCTTTCCACCCCGCTCTCAGAATGGCCACAGAGGACCTCGCCTTGCAAGGTTGTTGGCCATTGGTCGTCTTCTTCGAGCAGGTGGTGCGGATAGATGCAGAACATGTCTCCTCTGATTGACCAGACCGCTCGTTCTGCCTGGAGTAAGGACCAGGATCAAGGCACTAAATGAGCCAGGGTTGAGATATGATGACTCAGGAGCACATGTTGCCTCCTTGTAAGCAGTCAGGCAAAGTTCACGTTGTTACACTATGGAGGCATGCTGGTGAGTGAAAACCGCCTCTCACCACGTTGACTATCATCGGCACATTGCACTCAATTGCTTCAGTCTCAGTCTTGCTCACAATGTCACAATACAGATGAGCGGCGACTACAATCCAGGATGTACTGGCCCGTAGTTATTCTCATCAAACATCAGAGTACGGCTGGCACGCCCTCACATGAATGAACAAATTCATTGCCCCTCCAAGCTAGACTACACTGAAACGCGCCCGGTTCCCAACTGCGCAGAAGCCCAATTTCTCATCCTCACCGTGGCATCACCAACACGCCCCGTCTGACCCTCTAGCAAAATGAAATCATGAGCCTCCCTTTCCGGTAATTCAACAAGTAAATCCAAATCATTATTCCCGCAGCTGACGTGCTCAGAGAAGGCGCGAATATCATCCCGAAAAGCATCCTGCTGGCCTCCCGTAATGTATAGGCTGTTCGTCGCCGTCGAAATCTCATCCACCCACGCCATGTCGCTGTCCATCGGCATCGCCATGGCAAGATCACTCTCGTCGGACTTGTTTCGCACCGGGAAGCGCGGATGAAGCAGCTCGACCGCGGCGCGCGACATGCACGTCGTGGTGAGCATGTCGACGTAGTTGTTCTCCGCAAAGGCCGGCGCCGTCGTCTTGCTGGTGAGCCAGGGGGACACCAAGAACACGCCCGCGAGGCGGCTCTCGAGGCGCAGCGCCGGGATCTCGAGGTGGCATGGGTGGCAGATGTGGCGGACGACGGAGCACGCCAGGTTGCCGCCCGCCGAGTCGCCGCCGACGAGCAGATTGTTCGGGTCGATGCCGGAGAGGATGAGCTGGTTCAGAGCCGCGATGGCCTGGCGGAGCTGGGTAGGGTAGCGCGCCTCGGGGACGAGCGTGTACTGGAGGACGGCGACGGCCACCTCGGCGTGGGCTCCGGGACCGCCGGCGACGTACGCTTCCCAGCACCAGTCGAGATGGCCGGGGAGAAGCGGCACGACGTAGCCGCCGCCGTGGAAGAAGAGGACGAACTTGGTGGCCTTTTGTCGGTTGCCGATCCAGAGGATGGAGCCGTCGTTGGCGGGGAGCATTTCAATCTTCTTCTGCAGCTTGTCGGCGAGCTCGGGGTGACGCTTTTGCTTCCTCGCAATCCATTTCTCGTACGTCTTGATGGAAGGAGGAATCAGGAATTGTATCTCGCGCGCTCGCATGCATCCTAGCGCGAAACGGTAGTAGGCGCAGAACGCGAAGAAGCGAATCGAGACGCCTCTCGCGATAGCAAACGGGACGCCGTAGAAGAAGTTCCACACCAGTTGTATCGGGGCTGTCACGACACGGAGTCAGTCGCCCAGCATTCTGTCCCACTGGAAATGAGGAGCCATGTTGGAGGCTACATGTAGACATACCTCGAAATAACAAGCGAAAGACCAAATCTCTCTTTTCCCACAGCGAAAGCTGCGGTCTCGATACTGACATTTTCGTTTTTCTGTCGTTGCCCGGTCGTCGCACGCGATGATCGCACCCGGAAAGAGTCTTACCTTGGGTTCGTCTGGTGTCAAAAATGTCTGCAATCCAGCTATATGGCCGACATAAATGAAGGAGAAAGGACTGCTGGAGCAGTGAGTAAGCAACCACCGCCCCAGAGGAACCCGGTGGCTTTGGAAGTCTGAGAGACGTTTAGACAGCTTCAGACAGGAGGTTTGACGTGGAACAAGAAACGCAGATGTGTGGCTCAGAATATCACTGACATGTCTGTCCGCAGGAATCCGCAGGAGGCACGGGCTAACGAAGAGATGCTCCAACTATCGGACCCTCCCGACCGAGGCATAAATCCAGGTGGTTCAGGGTGGTAAAGGTAGCCTGGGTATGGGCAGGTCGTTCGCACTCGTTTGGACTCGTCACGCAGAAACAGGTATCCCACGTAGCATCACCTCGCTTCTTCAGGTTAGATCCTTGCCTTTCTGCGTTGGAGATACCCCTCACTTTGACGTGCAGAGAACAGAAGCGTAGATCTCCAAACCTCAAGCTCATGCAGATTGGGGTATCACATCGGTCGGTCTGATCTCATGGAAGTGGCCCCGGACCTCGGCTCCTCCTTGAGAGGGATGGCTGCAAAGCGGTTGGGGTCGTTCTCGGCTCACCTTGAAACGTGCCAGTTTCGTGCATAAGATTAAAACATCGGCCTCGAACAATAATACAGCTTCTTTTATAGATAAACACAGCTCGGCTGTTTCCATGATCTACTCAAGTCAATGAAAGAAAATACTCCACCATGTTGACTTCACGAGAAGGATTCACGGTCGACGTGATCGCAGGATGGCTTCGAAAATCCGTCCTCAATCCATACCTATCGATACCACTCGCGACCGGACTGGCGGTGGTATCTGCAAGGAAAAGCGGCGCGGTCGGACTCTCAGAGATCAGATTTGACACCGCCCAGCGCGTTGCGTTCCTCGCAGCTCTGGCAAGCTTTGTCTTGTCAACCACGGAGTATCTCAACAAGTGGTCGGCGAACAACTGGACGACAGACCATACGTGGAATTTCGACAAGGAAATCATCGTTGTCACCGGTGGCAGTAGCGGTATCGGCCACAGCATTATCAAACACATCTTGGCGAGAAATCCGCGGGCCAACATTGTCGTCGTCGACCTGGCGCCATTGTCCTGGGAGCCACCAAAGGGCTCCAAGATCCACTACTTCAAGTGCGATCTGACCGATACAAAGGCGCTCAAGACTCTTTGCACGTTGATCCGAACCCAGGTCGGCGATCCCACCGTCCTCATCAACAATGCGGGAATCGCACGGGGCTACAGTGTCACGGAAGGCTCGTACGCAGACATCGAGTTAACCATCAAGACCAACCTTGTCGCTCCCTTCCTGCTTACAAAGGAATTTCTGCCGTACATGGTCCGCACCAATCATGGGCATATTGTCAACGTCGGGTCCATGAGCTCTGTGGTCCCTCCGGTGAGGATTGCTGATTATTCGGCCACCAAGGCAGGACTTACCGCGATGCATGAGGTAAAAGATATCCCCCTTCTCCCCCAGGTCTTCTGATCGCTTGGATAGTCGCTGATGTTTCTTAGTCACTTCAACTTGAGCTCAAGTACATTCACAAAGCGCCCAAAGTTCGTCAAACGCTTGGAATCTTTGGCTTCATCCGAACGCCGCTGGTTCCCTTTGACCCCGGCCAGCCTCACTTCATGATGCCGCTGCTTCACGTGGATTCAGTGGGAGAGGCAATTGTAAACTCGTTGTACAGTGGCTTTGGACGAACGATCTATCTGCCCGGTATTATGTCGTCAGTTACAGCTCTGGTGAGTTTTACACGTCTTTCAATGCTTCCGACTGAACTGACGCGACTGCTGTGCAGCGAGCCGGCCCTGAGTGGCTGTGGCGTCTGGCAAGGGAAACAACCGCGAGTGCAAAGGACATTCCATATACGCCACGGCAAAAGATTGATGACACCACTGGCCAGTTTGAGATGGTGGAGCCCGCGGAGATCTGAGCATGAGCTGGAGGTTTGAGTATTCTGAGTGCATGTGTACATGTAGTGAGAATAAAAGAATACACAACTGGAACTGGACAAAACGTGAGCAAAGCTCACCGATCCACAAATCCTTCCCGTTCTCTGCTTCTCGGGCCGCGTCAAGATACCTGTCGGCTAAGCACGTCTTGGGAGCTGAAGATGCAGCTCGCTAGCTGTGATGGGTCTGCAAGGGCCCCCAGCTGGACGAGTTCAACCGAATCGAGAGGGACCGGAGCTTCAGCCTGTCCATTACCCCGGCGCTCCGGCTGCGAACCGTTGCATTCTCGCGTAGCTCATGTGTGTCCCCCGATCTGCCAAGGAACATCGTCCACCAATGATCCAGACCGGGATCGTAACCTTTCCGCTGCCAGCTCCATCTTTCCCCTCATCCCCCGGCCATAGCTCTCCACTTTTGGGTGCTATCCCCCATCTTATGAAGGTGATCTTCGGTCATATAGTTTCTCAAGAGCTCAGACAAGGTTTCACAACCACGAAGTACTAACATGCATATGCTTGCTATCCTCGGACGAGACGGGTCAACGTGGGACGAGCCGAGGCAAGTTTGGGACAGACACACCCCGTTGACCCAGCTTGTCGACGACGACATGCCCCCCCCGCATTATTCTTCCTCCGCGGGTGTTTGGCCGCTTCCTGAAACTAACTTTTCGATTTTCATCCTTTCTGGGAGAACAGTCAACGGTTTATCTGAAGTGAATGACGAGTAGGTCGTGACTACACTCCCAAAACAAAAGATCACGGGCCAGTTCCTTGCAAAGGAGAAAAAAAAATGTCACAGGCTTCAGAAACGCCCACTTACAGTCAGTTCGCATGCGTTGGGACCGGGTTCTCGGCGATCGGGCTGGGTGCCACGCTGAAGCGATGGTATGGCATTGGCGACATCCGATTCTTTGAGCGGCACAGCGAGCTCGGGGGAACATGGTTCATCAACCAATACCCAGGTAGGCAATGCCCATTTTTGAGCATCAGGCTCAACACTGCCCCGGCAGTTGTTGACATTTACGTACGTACCAGGGTGCGCATGCGATGTGCCCAGCGCCTTGTACAGCTTCTCCTTCGAGTCCAACCCAGACTGGAGCCGAGTCTTGCCTCCTCAGCAGGAGCTGTGGCAGTATCTCCATGATGTGGCCGAGAAGTACTCCCTCATAGACAAGATGAGATTCGGAGTCAACGTCGAGCAGTGCGTCTGGTCGGAGGAGCGCAAACGCTGGAAGATGACCATACGATGCTACGAGACCGACAAATTGTCTGCGCACGAGTGCCAGTTCCTCTTCACCGCCACGGGCCAACTCATGCAGCCGCGGGAGATTGACGTCCCCGGCTCGACAAGCTTCAGGGGCCGCATCTTCCACTCGTCCCGGTGGGATAAGACGGTGGACCTCGAGGACAAGAGGGTCGTGGTCATTGGGAACGGGTGCACCGCCTCCCAGATCGTGCCGGCGATCGTGGACAAGACGAAGCACCTCACCCAGGCGATCCGCACCAAGCACTGGGTCCTGCCGCCCGTCGATGACGAGAACACGGACTTTATGAAGAAGGTCCTGCGGCATGTGCCGGGCACGCTGACGCTGCAGAGGTTCCTCGTCTTCGCCGCGGCAGAGAACGAACTGCGCGGGTTCTACATGACGGAGGCCGGGAACAAGTATCGCAAGCATGCTAGGGCGCGGGCGGAGAAGTACATGCGGGCGACCGCGCCGGCCAAGTATCATGATAAGCTTATACCGGATTTCGAGTTGGGTTGCAAGCGGCGCATTTTCGATGCCGGGTACTTGAAGAGCTTGCACGCGGAGAACCTTACTCTGCTGGATGATCCTATCCAAGAGATTGTGCCAGAGGGCATCCGTACACAGCAGGGCGTTACAGAGGCGGACATCATCGTCTTGGCCAACGGTTTCGTGACGAACAACGCGGTGGGGGGCTTGGATGTCGTTGGCCGGAACGGAGAGCATATTGACCAGCATTGGGAGTCGTTTGGTGGCCCCGAGGCCTACAACTGCACGATTGCTAGCGGCTTTCCCAACTTCTTCATCCTTCTCGGTAGGCTGGTTTTTTTTTTTTTTTTTTTTTGGGGGGGGGGGGGGGGGGGGGGGGGGGGGGTGGGGGGGGGGGGGGGGGGGGTCGGCGGGGGGGGGGGGGGGGGGGTTCACGCCCTCTTCTCCCGTCGGGGGGGGGTGGTTTTTTTTTTTTTTTTTTTTTGCTAGGTGATGGACATGAGGGATGATGACTGACATGATTCAGGACCGAACTCTCTCACAGGCCATACATCCGCCATCATCGCAGCGGAGAACTCCGTCAACTTTGCGCTTCGCATCATCAAGCCGGTGCTGGACGGCAAGGGAACGGTTGTCGAAGTGACGCAAGAGGCGGAGCGTCAGTACGTCGACCAGATGCAGGCTGACATGCAAAAGACTGTCTGGTTCACGGGGTGCACGAGCTGGTATCTGAAAAACACTTCAGACGGCAAGAAGTGGAACGGCTCGACCTATCCCTACTCTCAAGCGTACTTCTGGTATCGCTGCTTGTTCCCCGACTTTGGAGATTTGCGTATAAGTGTAAGCACCTTTTGCGGGTATGGAGGTATATGACCATGAGTTGCTGACATGTCGCAGGGGCCAACTCACCCAGGGCGGAGGGGACGTACTTGGCCAAAAAAGCTGGCAATGGCTGCAATCGTGGGATACGCTCTGTCGTTGCTGTTCGGCTTGACTCGGAATCCATTGGCTCGGAACAGGTACTGGCAGCAGTTGAGTGTAGGCATGCAACTGTTGAAAGCTCTGCTGGTGATGAAATTGGTGAATCTGAGAAAGACATTTGGCATGGCATGAAAAGGACGAGTCCAAATTTGTCTTTTCTTTTTCCAGACCCGCAACTTTGTAGTATGTACAACCATGATTCAATAGACAATATGTGGAATCTATTGACTATACATTATGAGCTGAATACCTCTAGATACTCGACGTCCGCTGTTGGCATAATGACTGACGTACCAAGCAACACATGTCTACTGTGACTTGATAGCTCTAGGCTTATGTGAGCCAATGACGCTACACCTCAAGCTTGTTTCACATCATCTGAGTGGCCAGTCGAAATCGAGTGGCTGTCATGAAACTATCAACAAACTCATCACACAGTCATTGGTACTACGATCATTGAATAACAAGTGGTATCTTTTACTTTTTTAACTATCTTACTTGACAAGGCAAGTGCGAGGCCTCCTGATTCGACTATCTCCAGCTGCATGAAATTTACAACTTGGCAGCAGCCTTGGCCAGGTCAGCAAGGGCCTCACGGCGCTTGAACTTGGCGTCCTGGATGACACCTGTACGAGATCGTTAGCAAAACCCGCTCCATGAGCTGATATCTGTGAAGAGAGTTTTAACGCACCAGCGTCGGCGTCGCTGGAGAAGTTGCCGGTCCACTCGACAAAGGTGCTGTTCTCGCTCTCGCCAGAGGTGACGGGGTAGCAGCGGATGGTGCTGACAACACTGGTGTAAGACAGCTCAGGCTGGGAGGTGATGACGCTGTAGGTGATGTAGTGGTTGATGGTCTGGATCATATATCAGTCTACATGCAGTCTCCGTTTGTAATATGAGACCAAAAGCCGCGATCAGGGTTGAGAACTTACGCTGTGCTCCTCCTGCTTGACCTCAAGAACGGTGCCGTCCTGGAAAGTCCATCGGACAATATCAGTCTCCTCCTGAGCCTTGACGAACTCGCTGCCCTTCAGAGCGGACCAGAAGCTCTGGAAGTTCTGGACTGTGTCGAGAATGAAATATCAGCGTTTTGCCCAAGGTCGTTTGTGAGTTCAGTTTTGACTGCAAAAAAAAAAAAACTTACGCTTGATGAAGTGCCAGACATGGCTGAGAGGGGCCTTGATAACGGCGCTCTCAACGACGGAGGTGGAAGTGGGAATAATGGAAGAAGACATGGTGATGATTTGCTGAGGCTTCAGTTGCTATGGAGGAGGGCAGACTTGCAATGATGACGCACAGGTGAGCGAAAAGGTAGGAGAAATTCTTTCATGTATTCGATGACGTAAAATTGTGGAAATGGAAATATGATCCGCCGAAGCAGTTTTAACTGGCTAAGTTCCATTTAGCTGCCCTTATCTCTTTTTTTTTTTTGCCCAATTTTGCTTTTTCTTCGTTTGCAGCCAAGCGGCAGTGTTGAGGCGCGGACTGAGGGGTAATTGGGGTGCATAAAGCGCTTAGGCGAAGCAGGTTTCGTCATACACATTCACTGACATGCCACGCTTTTCTTGGCACCAGACGGCAGAAGAGGGACGGACCATCACTTGAGATGAACGTCTTGTGGCCGACACTCCGGCCTTTTGTGAAAAAAACCTGCCGTGGGCCCTCCGACGGTTTCTCGATGGGGACCCACGCGGGATCCGGATCCACAAAGGCGACGATGGCTCGGTGAATATCGTCGCCGCTGCCGACCTTACATCCCGGACGGAACTCGGAAGACTGCGTCGGAGGTCGGATGCGCCATATCTGTATAGACAGACAGACATGCATGAACGGAACTCCATGACGTTCCCCCCCGCACGTTCTGAAGTCCGGGGAAATAGCTGTTAACCCCGCGCCTCGGTAGCTGGAGTACAGCGAGTCGGTAAACTAGGTAGAAAGTATAAGACGAACAAGTGCACTTGGACTCATTTGCGATTACAATACACTGTGTCGATCACCTACTATACCGCATTATAGTAATTATTTTGTTCACAGCATGTCTGAAGAGTACGACGTCCTCATCTGCGGCAGCGGCTCAGCTGGCCTTTGCGCAGCAGTCTGGCTAGCTCGGTGCGGTATCAACTTCAAAATCCTCGAGCAACGCGAAGGCCCCCTCAAGCAAGGCCAGGCAGACGGCGTGCAAGTCCGCACAGTCGAAATCCTGGAGCACCTGGGTCTCTCAGAGGACGTGCTGAAGGAAGCCTACCACGTTCTCGAACTCGCATTCTGGTCTCCAGACGGCAGCGGCGGCATCCGCAGGTCGCATCTCGAGCCGGACACCGAGCCTGGACTCAGTCATCTACCCCATGTCATTTTGAACCAAGCACGCATCAACGAGATTTTGATTGAGGATATTGTGAAGTCGTCTGGCCAGTCGCACATTCAGTATGGGAGCGACATTCGCGAAGTCGTTGTCGAGAGTCAGGCTGCTGGAAACCCCGACGCCCGTTGCGTGACTGTGAAAGCCATTGAGAAGGGCGTGGAGCGCACATACCGTGCAAAATATGCTTTGGCGAGTACCTCCAGACTCCCCCGCCTCGGACAGAGGCTGACAAATGATCTCAGGGTTGTGATGGAGCCCATAGTGCCGTCAGAAAATCTCTGGGCTTCAAGATGGTGGGCGATAGCAGTGATGTGGTCTGGGCTGTCATGGACATCTACCCCAGGACAGACTTCCCAGACATCCGCAAGAAGAGCGTCATCCAGTCTGACTCGGGGAACCTCGTCATCATCCCGCGAGAGGGCGACGAAATGGTCAGGTTTTACATGGAAATGCCAGTGTCGACACCGGGCGACGTTACACCCGAGAGGGTCAAGGAGCGCATCGACGGCATCTTCAAGCCGTACCAAGTTGACATTGCCGAGACATCATGGTTTTCTGCGTACTCTATCGGACAACGCCTCGCGGACCACTTCACCAAGGACCATCGCGTCTTCCTTACCGGCGACGCGTGCCACACGCATTCACCCAAGGCTGGACAGGGAATGAATGTCAGTCTCCAGGATGGCTACAACATTGGATGGAAACTGGCTGCCGTCCTCCGAAAGCATGCGAGTCTCTCGATTTTGGAGACTTACGTGTCGGAAAGGCACCAGACTGCCAAGGGCCTCATCGACTTTGACAGGCAATTTGCCAAGATGTTTTCTTCGACATATCGAAGAGAGCATGGGTACACCCCCGAAGACTTCCAGGACTATTTCATTAAGTCAGGGAGGTACACTGCTGGCTTAGCTACGGAGTATAAGCCCTCAATTCTTGTTCGGCCTGGCACGGACGATAAATTGGCGTCTGGTGTAGGTGTGGGAACGAGACTCCAAACCGCGCAAGTCGTTCGGTTCTCCGACGCCAAAGCCATGCAACTTTCACATGCTCTTCGTGCCGACTCAAGGTGGTCCTTGGTTGTCTTCCCAGGCGATATCTCACAACCGCACGGGGAGAAGCGTCTGTTTAGGGTGAGTTCACAAAATCTGGCCATATATGACTATCACGTCACCGTGCGTAAAACAAGACTGACCATGTATCAAGGCCGCTGAACAGCTCGAGGCGTTGATGCGGCAGCTTCCCATCATTGATAAGTCTATACACGGCTTTGTCAGCCTAGTATTAGTACTCAAATCCGATCGAAAATCATTGGAAGAAAAGAAGATACCTCGTCTATTCACCCCAACCGCTGGAACTCGGCAAATTAAATGTAAGTTACTGGCTGTTGAGAATGCTGAGCTCCCCAAAGCTCCAGTCTTCTTTGAAATTCGCGGACCCGATGTTGTTTAACGAGTGCCAACAGTCCTCCGAAATGTTCTCGTCGATGATGCTAGTTACCATGCGGGCCACGGCGAAGCCTATGCGAAATATGGCGTTGACCCAGAGATTGGGGCAATGGTGCTTGTCCGACCAGACCAATGTAAGTTTGCTTAATCATTTCCCTCGAGTTGTCTAAGAAAGTTAGATTGACTTTATCAACACAGACGTTGCCGGAATATTTGCATTTGAGGCCGTTGAAGGCATCTCAAGATTTTTCAACGAATTTGTGGAGCGAACGACCAATGGAGTTCACTAAGTACCTAGTTATCGGCTCTTGTTGAGCTACTTTTGACATTTGAATGCAGCATTGAAGCTTATAGGACACCAAACTTTGTGTAGATAGCTTCCCTTTCTGTGAGAAGAATGGAACATATTTACCTGTTAGGACATGAGCCCAAAAGAATATTTCCAACATGTGAGACTATGTCCTAAATTTACAAACTTTTATGCCAAGACTCTCTCCGCGTATGACACCTCTCGTCGACTGATATGACGAGACATAATTCTTCTAGCAGAAAAGCTGTCACCTCATTGATTCAAAGAGATAATCAAATAGCCATGCTGGTTTTTAAACTTTTGGCTCAGCCTTCTCAGCGACCTCTGGCGGGGTCCTAGAACCTGGCGACATGCCTTCGCTGACGGGTTTGCCCTTTCCTCTCAGGCCGAACAGATCCTTAAACATCATCCGGGTGGTCCGAACAATTGTGCTCCGAGATTCGAAGATCGGCAAGAAGACGACCATGATCACGGAGGCAAATAGCCAAGTGATGCCCACAACGACCCAGCCAGTGAAGAACTGTGACAAAAAACGTTAGCTAGGTGGCCCAGTTAATAAAAACCAACTCAACACTCACAGATTTTCCAAAGACGTAGCCAGTGCCATAGAGTGGCATCGGCCATAGAATCAGCAGAATGAGTGTCACGCCCACAGTCAGCCAACGAGCAGTCTTGGCTGCTTTTTCGAGCTTGACCTGTTCATCAGGTTCGTTCTGGAGTGCCCTCGCCCTCTCTTCGGGCGAATTCTCCACATCCACATGAGCAGCGTCAACAAGCTCATGATCGTCAGCCTGGCGAATATTGAGCATGCTCTGCCAGTCGTACTTCTGGGGCTTGAAAGGCGGCATGAAAGTCAAAAGCGGTATGAAGATCATGGGCGAGAGCAGGGATGTCAAGTTTCCTGCCAACATTGGCTCGTTGGCGCCCGTGCTGGCGACGCTCAACTCGCCGTACTTGATCTTCGTCGTGACAAGCCATGCCGTCATTGATAGAGCGAACCCAATGATCGGGCTGAAGGTTGCGGCAGCCCATGACTGCCCATCCCAGAGAAGTGTGAGTGCGGCAGGCAGGACGGCGGAGGAGATGATGACACCCATCATCAGGTACAGGTATCCCATGGAGATCCCTACGTAGTTGAGGCCGGTTGCGAATCCAGCCATGACGAGAGCAAAAGCGCCCATGCCGATGTAGTTGATTCGCATGAGCTGCTTTCCGGTGGCAGTGGGGTTGAAGTAGGTCTTGTAGATATCGTAGGTGCAGATGGATGAGACAGAGATGAGCTCTGAGGAGTGAGTGCTCATGATGGCCATGAACTGCCAAATATTAGCACAGGTAAAGAGCTTTTGAAGAAAAGTTTAACTTGCGGCCAAAATGAGGGTTGCAACAGCTCCTCCCTTCCCGAGCAGGGCAACGGCGGCGGTTGGTAAGACCAGCCCAGCATCAACGTCCGCTGCAGCTAGACGGTTTGGATATGTCGGCCAGACGTCGTACTTTTCCAGAGCGAGGCCGGCAAGACCCATTGTGGTCGCCGTCAGCCAGGGAACGGCGAACCAGCTGATTCCGCTAAAGAGTTATTAGCAAACGTGATTTTCGCAGGTTCCCGCTTCTCTTCTTGACTTACCCCATTACATAACCTGGAAGAGCATCGATAGGGCTCGCTGCAATCGCCTTGTTGTAATATCCGTTGTCCAGAAATACCGTCCCAAAATTTCCACAGAGATTGATGATGAAGAATTCGACTATGTGATTGTGAGATGAGAATTACCAGACTATGGAGACACGAAACATACTTCCACCTTGAGAACGCATTGTCAAATAGCTCCCGCCAGAGTTCCCAGACAAGGGTCGTTCGGCTGCAAGTTCGGTGAGGATCTCCCAAACTCGTCCAGGAGAACCGAGAAGCTGATTGGTTGAGTAGACCGTGAAAGCAAAGATGAAGATGATGATGAGAATGACCAGGCCATTGATGTAGTCTGTAATGAATGTTGCTTTGATACCGCCAAAAAGAGTGTATACGACCACACCTTTCCGACTGTCAACACCACGAAGCTTTGGAGGATCCAGTGCTACGTACCAATCGGAAATAGGAATACGGAAGCAGCAACTGGGGCACCTGTGAGATTCTGGATGACCGCAGATCCACCTGTGAGCAGCATCGCCGTCACTGTGCCACAAGCTTAGCACTCTGATGCACAGGGTCTTCCCAGGAATGCATCGAAACCTACCCAAGATATTGCAGAAGCAGCAGAACACAATGTACACGCCGTGAGTAACTGGTCCATATCGAGCTTTGACGACTTCCAGGACTAAGACGGTTTCGTCAGCAGTGTTTCGCTGCTTCATGATATGTGGCAATCTTACACGTGTGGGCATTGGGTGCCCGTCTTTTTAGCTCAATAGCAAGTGTGGCGAAGAGAATGATTTGGACTGTGGCTCCGGATGCATACCATACGGGTCCCGACACCCCGCTTACTGCTGTCAGTATGACTTTAATGCCGAAAGATATCACAGCTCTTACTATTTGTAGGCTACGGCTGTGCTTTGCAGCAATGTCGCCGCCCAAGTCCACGTCGAGAGCACCGACGACGCAACCTGGTAGAGGTTAGTATTCCTTACCATCGTGACCATGTCTTCATGGCCTCACTAATCCTGAGTTCAGTGACCGCCCAGCGGTCGTAAACATCTCGGATGTCTGGAGCTCATAATTGTATCTCTTGAGTGCCCAAGTAATGATGATCATGAACACGCTGCAGAGTGAGTGAGCTTAGAAGCCAGTACCGGAATAGACGGGAAGCTCTGAACGTACGCGAAAAGAACACCTAATCCAATCATGAGGCCGTAGCTAGATTTTGTCAGCGTCCGAGTGATTCTCTTTGGTGCAGAGGTAGAAAGGATACCGACCCCCATCCTTGGTGTAGAACTGGTGTCGAGCTCATCATTGACTCCTTCCGTAATGAATCGAAGCCGATCTCTTAGATATTTGGTTTATTGGCCAAAGTGCCAAAGAAGAGCCCTGGAAGTGACTTAAAGTGCCGAAAGTAAGTTAGTCGGGTCGACAGTAGAGCCAGCAGATATATATCAAAGCGCCGCTGCCCCGTCTACGGTATCCGGCAATGGCCGCCGGGTTCTCGCCCGCCATATCAGTAACCCCATGCTTCTGACGTACTTCCGATAGCTAACTATCATTAATACTATGACACTGGCTTGAGCGACCCTTCACAGACCCCAGAGAAGCTGATAACATAATAGCACTGAGCAGTCTCAGCCAAGAACCTCTACTCCAATACGCTGGAGCGGACCGCTTACCCAAGAGATAAGGATTCAAATGGGATGACGCAGGGATACGGGACCTCTAACTTGCTCCATTTCCGCTATTCTCTGCAGAGTGCGGCGCCGCATCTTGGCGTGGACGAGGGGCCATGAGCAATAATTGCCTCTGCCGGCGGGCATGTTCGCTCATAAAGTCGCTGTTGCGAACTTACATCCCGCTGTCATCACCCGCTCGACCCTCAGCGCTGGAGCAATACGGACTGTGCAAGGCCTTGTTGCTCGCTTGTGGGCTTGAATACATCTGCCCAGGAGCGCCGAGATGCCGAGAGGATGATGTTGGGAGTTTTCAGTGGTTCGTATGGGGCCAGCCAAGGTATTAGTACTTCTTGGAAGTCAAGGTTGTTATCAATCTCCAATCAGCGTGGAATCGAAGATAAGCTTGCAATCAATCACCGAAATATGTTAGTTTCTGACACGATGTTACAAGTATTACATGAGGTTGTTTGTTGTAAACGGTGATAAAATGAGATAGTTGCGAGTGAGCCAAGTGACTAAATGACAGACCCCCATTCTCGTTCGACTCTGTATCCTAGACACTACAAATTTCCTTGGCCCCGACAGAAATCCTCAAAGAACAAATCTTCCTGGTTTGCATCAGGGTCCCAGTCATCATCGAACTCATCACCATATTCTTCACGGCCAATCTCGTGGAACAGCTGCTTGAGCGTGTCATTCGCCTCCCAACTGCCGGTTCTCCATTCAAAAAGCCGAACGTCCTCGTCGTCAGCCCCATCAGAGTCCGGCGCCGTGTACCCAATCCCCCACCCGAGCGATCTTTGGCTATTCATCATGTCGAAGCCCTTGTTGTAAGAGAACTTGTCCGAGACGTGACTTCCCAGATACCACCAGATCGGCGACCATATCATAGCCTCTTTCAAGCGAGGCATCTTGGCCGCTGATTTGGCGAATGCGATGAGCAACGGGTACAAGGTTTGTGGATTTGGCTGCAGACGCCATCCCGACGGCCGACAGGGAGCATGACCGAACACGATTGTGTCGTTCTCTTCAGGCTGGCCTTGGCTGGAATATTCGACTCCTTGGACGGGATATCCCTGCACGTCCTTGCCCTCTCCGCGTGGTCCCATAAAATACCAGGAACCAGATGGCGTTACTGGATGGAACTTGACCTCCAGAGACTCCATATTAGGCCAGACTGTCCCCTCATTATCTTCGGGCCAGAAGAACGACTGGTCAATAATGGCGCTGAGACGAAGTTGGGTAAGATTCTGGCAGAGAAGTCTTAGACTCGAGCTGAAAGGATCTGAGGACCTTGAGCGGATGAGCTTCGGCATTGCGGCTTCGTGATCGAGAAGTTGGTGTGATTTCCGCCCCTGGAATCTCAGCTCTGCTGTAGTTGTCTGCAGCGACGTGTTCGAGGCAAGTTTCGCAAAATCCTCTCTACCTCGGACGCGGAGCTGATCTATTTCAGCATCGCAATTGTGCTCGTCAAAGAGTTCAGCGCTGATACTCCTAATGCCCGGGAGTTTGGTTGAGAGGTCCAGTATGGTTCTGAGATCGAATCTACTAAAGTAATCCGACTGACGATGGGTCGGAGAAGGTCCAAGGTGGAGAGAGCCGATACAGTTAAGCGTTGGGAGCCTGCCTGGGCGAAGAACTCGTATGAACCATGCTTCGGGTATCCTAGTCTGATCTTTCTCGGATGTCTCAGGACTGGTGATTGTGAGATCTATCGTGCCTTGAGGGCCATCCTTGTCATGGAGGGTCCTCAAGCAATTAAATAGTCGATGAATCTGACTTGAGAGATACTCCTCGTTACGATTTGTTTCCGCAATGTCGTCCGTCGTTGAGCTCGTCTCGCTTGATGGGGGATGGGACAACAACACCAGCGTATACTCCAGCTTTCGCAGCCAGCGGAAGCGAGGGCCACGGAACCTGTTTTCGAACTCGCGGAGATCGCGTACTTGCAGCTTGACATCTGTGAAGCCGTCAGAGTACTTCTCCGCAGCGGTGCGGAGTTTGGGTGAGAGTAGCAGCAGATTTTTGAGATCAGGTCGATATAGATTCGATGCTATCTGGTCGACGACCTCTTGAGGAAGAATATCCATGGCCATGATTGAATCCAGACTCTTTTTTCGTCTCTCTGTGAGCCTGGAAGTTTTTGTCACGGAGATTAGAAGCAGAACGAGGGGAATCAATCCCGACGACGAGAAGAGTGAAGCCATTGACGTCGCACAGCCAGTGGCCTAAAGCTTGTCCGCATCCGGTGAGACTCAGCTCGCGGGAATGACATTTGCCGGATAGAGACAAACACACACAAGCTTACTCAGCCGTGGCTTGTCCAGCTCGTGCAAGAAGTCAACGGATAGATGCATTAGCTGGTTTTGATAAATTCAATGAATGGAAATGCAATCGCGAGCCAAATCTGGGCCCTGAAGCCTTTGCTGTCTCTTGAACTTGAGGGTTCAAACGAAAGCCGGACCAATCTAGACGTACATTTGGCAGAAGCTAGAACACTTCAGCTATACATGCAGACACTGCCCGCCGGTATCCTGCCATGAGCCAAGGCGCCGGCGGGCACTTCGACCCAAAGGTTCCACTCAATTTTGGGGGGAGCATGCTATCATTGCAGTGGACATCTTTTGGGAGCCCATTTCGTTCTTGTTTCGTGTCGGTGATCGATGATAGTAGCACAACTCTATGGTTTTTTCAAGAGGTTAGAAGCACTGAAGCCAGCTCAATCGGGAAGACCTATGGTTTCTCTGTCCCATGTCCGACCAAGTCTTGCGGAGTGACGGCCCCTTTCGGCCGGATTGCCCTCCGTTGTTGTTCCTTGATAAATTCTCAGAGCACAACTTCATGTCAACGGGCGTCGTTTAATAATCATCTCAATGATACCTCACCAAGATTTGGTTTTTCAACGGGTCGCACCGCCCACTATGGTGGCCTTGAGCTAAATGAAACCGACTTCGAGGCATCCCTGTTCCAACGTGATCACACATCTCCACCCATGCTGTGATTCTTCTTCCGACTTTACCGTCTACCTGACTGATTCTCTGGTTTGTGATGAACAGTGATCTCTTGAGTCTTCATAATTATGTGTTTTTGGCTATCAGAATCGTATTGACGAGCGGTGCTACTACAGAAACGCAACATCGACTCAAGAGATATCCATGTATGTATCGCGTCGTCCAACAGAAGTCCCTGTGATTTCAAGCCACGTAGAAGCACCTAGAGAGCTACAGCACAGAATGAGCAACTTGGATAATATTTTTGACTTGTATTGTCTTGGTCTTTTACTGATGCATTCCTCCCCGCTCTTCCAGAGGTCGATGCTGCGAACCAAGGTTATCGACTTACACGCAATGAGCATCACATCCCACTACCGTCCCGAGTAGTGCTTCTCAGCATAACGCAGAGGCACATACAAGACAGCGCTTAAGAAGAACGCAACCTCAAAGCCAATGTCACCCGTCGAGACGGCGATGGGGCCCGTAAACCAGACCTGTGCAATACACGGCACAACAAGGCCAAAGCTCAGCACAGCTGCGCCGATAGCAGCAACACCCAAGGGCAGTTTAGAGGGTACATCCCACACGGCAACATCGTAGAGCTTCGAGTTCCCGCGTCGGAACACAAAGTGCTCGACAACCACGATCCCTACGAAAGAGGCAGACCAGTAGCCGATGAGCGCAATGAAGTTCTCCAGACTGAGGAAGAAATCGTGTGCTGCTTTGACGGCGATAGGAATGATGATGGCGGTGACTATAACAGAAAAGACGTAGCGTGGCAGGCGGAATGACGGGATCAAGGTCTGGAAGTTCAGCGTGATTGCGTACATCGTGCCTGAAATGTTTGCCAGCAGGGTGAAGGCGAGAACGACCAGGATGAATTTGCCGAATCCGCCAGCCGAGGAAAGCATGGCTCCCAGGACGCCGCCAACCAAGGTGCTGTCGAAGCCAATTTGCCATTCGGGGATATTGCTCATAGCGCCACCGATGGCTGCACCCAGGGTCATGAGCAAGATCGTCGGCACAGCCAACCCCAAGAAGCTGTAGGCAAAGATGCGGTGTCTGGAAGAGAATTAGTCCCGAGCTCCACCCCGGAAGTCAGTGCACTTACGAGACCAAGCGGCCGGTAGGATCGAAGTAGGTAGTCAGATCAGATGCAATGCAGGCCCACGGGATCATGTAGGATGCAATGACACCACCGAAGCTGAGGACCCCAGCCGCTGTTGCCGGTTCATATGAAGCTTGCTTTTGGAGCTGCTGTCCGCCGCATCCAACGGCAATGATGATGGCTACGAGAGCTGGCATCCAAGCGTAGCCCTCGTAGAAGTGCAGCACGTTGAATCCGCAAAAGGAAATCAGCAGAGCCGCCACGCCAATCAGGACGATGCCGACGGCAGTGGAAAGATCGCCATCGGACACTGCTGCCAGGCATTGGCCGCCAATGACGCAAATAATGACACAAAAGCCGGTGAGGGTTGCTAGATTGAGGACGACGGGGATATATACAAAATAGTATCTGTTGAGACGTTAGCTTAGTTATTAGTCTCGGCGGCAGGCAATCGATATTTTCCAGTCTGCTCTCTTCATAGCAATAAGGTCAACTTACCCGAAACTGTATCGAGCCTGGATCATCTGTCGCATGCCAGTCTTGGGCCCCAATGTTGACAAGAAGGCCGGGGCCAGCGTTGATAACAGGCTGAAAAAGAGGATGACAAGCGCCGAATCTCGGAGACCAAGGCCGAAAGAGACTGGGCCCAGCATGCCGAAAGTGATCCTGAGAAGTAATCGTCAGCCAGAGCGAAGACGTACTGGCATGTTCCAGAGCGAATAACTTACGCCAAAATGTTTGTGTTGATGGAGCACCAAATCGTAAAAGCGTTGAAGTACTTGGTGTTTGTCCGTACTTCTCGTGGAATGGGCTCAATTCCACCCTCTTCGACCCGCCCCGCCATCAAGACTCTTCGCACGAGGCCTTTACTGCTCCGACCAGCAGCCGGGGCATGCTGTTCATCGGCAACAGGAGTTTCGATTGCATGCTTCTCATCACCGCGCTGGTCACGCTGGCTTTCCACGTTGTCTGCCATATTGGCGTTGTCTCCGGATACTGCCACAGTTTCGCAGCTCAATGTCGGACTGGAGGAGGCACCAAAGGTATTATGGAAATGTCTCAACCGGGTTATGACTCGACGGGTGACAAGTGAGGTGAGATAATGAAAATTTGTCGCGGGAGTCCGTGCGTTTTGTACAAATGTCACCCAAATACGACTTAGTTGGCGAAACATTGACTAATGATGTCTCCATAAGCCCATTGTTTTGGCCAGGTTTGGCTGACTGGATTGGGTGCTTCCTTTCATTGTGACAAGGGATCGACTCCCGGCCCGGTGATGGCTAAACAGGCTGACTCAACATGCCCAAGTCTGACTGAACCAAGATTCAGTCCCAGGCCACCATGATATGCTTATCAACCTCTACGCGCTAAGATCATGACCGTGAAAACCAAGCAGGATTTACTTGTCATCTAATTTTCAAGAAGGAAACACAAGGATCTTTTTGTCAATAATCACTCAGTCTTCATGGACCTTAACATCAGAGAGAAGGTATGTCTCGGATTCTATGATAGAACAGCCACAGTTTTTTGAGGAAGGACAACCTAATTGGTGGGATCTCAAAGACACCCATCTCAATCATTGTGTACTCCGGGGGCAGGATAATCAATGTATCTCCCAGCCATGATCGTGGTCTGATATCGAGCTCATAAGACCCGAAACAACTTCAAAAGTCTCACCGAGCCTTCTGCCTCGTTTCAAATCGTGCAGCTACACACAATGCCAACTGTCCGGGAGTTTAGGATCCAGACCATCGCCCCGGTATGTGTTCCGCAATGGGTACCTGCAATGCCGGCGTTGAAAGTCTACCCCCAGATCAACGCTATCATTGAGGAACTTGGTCCCTGTGATGGTTTCCGGAGCGATCCCACCCTCGGCCCAGTCAACAATGGCAGCAAGGACGTTGTAAGTCCTATTGAAAGGGAGACTATCGCTAATGACGGCGGAGTTGCCACCGCTACCTCCCTGACCCACCAGCCAGGCCCCAGGCCCCGTCGTGCAATGGTATAAACCCGAGATGCGGAAGAAGCGGGTGAAGTGATCCATTCCAGAAGAGTTCAGATGCATGCCTTTTGCCAAGCGGTCATAGAAAATGGGCGTGTGGAAGCTAGTTATCTGCTGATCCTGCTGGCCATGGTACATCAATAGCTTGCCTCCTCTCCTCTTGAATGCAGATAAATCGCGGGGGTACGTCTTGATGTTGCCGGGGTTCCGCTTTTCGGCAAAGATGCCATCCTTTCCGAGCGTATAGGTAGCAGGGTCCCAGTTCGGATCATTGTAAATCGCATAACGAAACCAGTTTTGAGAAAGAGCAAATGGTTTACCACTATACAGTCCGTCTGCAGTGAGTATCTCGCTGCCAGGATTCATGGCTGGCCAGAATAGCTCGCCGTCGGTATAGTTGGTCGGGCTGAAGATCTTTCTCACAATGTCGACCTGTGCGCTGGTGAGACATTTGGTGTTGCTGCTGTCTGATTTACACAGGATAGTCCCAGGATCAAAATTGCAAAGGCTGGGATCCTCGATAATGCCGTCTTCAACGCCATCAATCTTGTCGCATTGCCTGAGAACCTCATCGTGAATGGTCGTCATCCAGACGGTTGGGGTAATGAAGTCCTTGGAGTCGACAGGCCCGGTGAGGGGGAAGAAGCCGGCCCGCCATGAATAGAGGTTGTTGAAGTCCACCGCCGGTGCGCCCGCGACGATGCCGTCAAAGTCTTCGGGATACATGTCTGCTGCCTGCACGCCTTGGCGTCCCCCGAGAGAACATCCCAAGAAGTACGAGCCCGTAAGCTTGCGCTTATAGAGAGACTTGAGAAGACTCTTTCCGGCGAGAACGCCGATGTGAATACTGTGAGTTATATCGGTTAACATATACAACAGACAATCGAACCTGTCATGACTCACGCTCTATACGAAAAATCGGTAACAACATCATCATTATTAAGGAATTGTACACCAGTGGTTCCAGCATGTCCATTGTTCGTACCGACGGCGGCAAAGCCATGAGCAGTGGCGTACGCAAGGTCTTCGTAGTGAACGCCTGCGCCAAAAGTCATCGTCAGTAGGAGACTGGTCGCTGTCTCTTGAAAATGGATTGCTTACATCCATCGAGCCCTCCGCCAGCAACCGTCACCATCCGCCCATTCCATTTCTCAGGCAGCCATATTTCAGCGGCAATTTCAGATCTATCGGAGGTCGTGATGTTCATTGAGACCCGGCATAGGTTTGCTCGCACCACTTGACTTCCTCGGTTGCATGATGCATCTTGTGTTGGAAAGGTGAGGTTGGTACCCGACTCCACAAGGGTTAGCTGTTGTGCAGTTGAATTGATGACTGTAGACTGGGGCGTGAGAGCGAGGCAGTCCTTCTGGAATGTTGCTCCTGATGGTGTAGCTAACGCCAGCAAGATACCGATGACTAGGGAGACTACCGCGAGCATCTTCAGACCAGCGGATCTAGACAGGTGTGCTCTCTGTTTCGGTGACATTAATGTTCTCACGGTCTCGTCTGATGTTTTATGGGAGATATTAGGAGGTTGGGAGAACGGATGTGGCAGCCGAGGAAACACAACAACCACTTACCCCGCAGACAGGTATAAACCGATCCGGGATCTCTCTAACCCACATGTACATGTAGCTTGCATGGATTAGCGCTTGTGCTGGCCTACATATCTTACCTTACAGGAAGGAGAAATCATACTGAAGCCTTGCTTGTCGAAGCATTGCCACGTCGGACTCCGTCAACAGCTCAAATTATAAAAATTGGCGTCCTCTGGTAAAATAAGAAGTCTCCACGTTGACTCTCATCACGTAACAATGTCTCCGGACCGATTGACAACAGCACACTCTAAGAACACTTCGTAACGTCAACGGTGATGTTTCCGCAACGCGCGGGAAAGCGGGGCCCGATTCTACCGTTCTCGGCGGCCCCGCCCCGATCATGAGACGTGAGTGTCGGCAAATGAAGCTCGGTCACATAATTTCAGGCCCAAGTGCATGGTGCTCTTCATTGGATAAGGTACTGTGTGTGAGTAAAAGGTGCGGTTTAAGAATCGATCCAGCGTTCCTGTTCGGGTACGTGCTAGCTCAAATTCAGTATTGCGCCTCATTGAGTTTCTAGTTGACTAACTTCGTTCAGTCTATGAATCTAACTCAGAGCACAGAAGCTATCTGAGCGTGCTGCGTGGTAGCCCCAAGGAGCTTTTCGACAGCTTTATCTATCTGATAATGGTACATCCACAAACTTTGACTCTCAGCCGCCCTCCGAACTCGCTCCTCAATCTCCTCATTGGGAGGCAGATTCTCAGCGAGCAGCTTAGCGTTGAGCGCACCAAAATTGTCCAAGGTCTGATACAAATCGCGGTAATGGGGCGACCTGATCTGATCATACAACTCCAACGCGGCGGACAGCCCCCCACCGTTCTTCCAGTGCCAGTCAATGCTGCGCGTCAAGGCATAGACATCTTCCAAGGCGAAACCGGCACCAGCACCAAAAGCTCCCGACAGCGGATGGGACGCGTCTCCAATCAAGGCGACGGCACCGTGAGAGATTACGCTTTCCAGCCGCGGCCCCGAGAAGAGGGCGAATTCCTGCGTCGGACCCTGGGCAGCGAGTTGTATGATTTTGCGGACAGGTTCGCAAAACTCGTCATACTCTGCGGCGATTGTCGACAGATCAAAAGGACGGCCCCAGCTCACTTGGTCTTGCCCTTCAGCCGGCCGGCGGATGCGCGCAGTCACCTCGAAATCGTCGCCACCTAGTGGGCACGTATACACATATTTGCCGCCAGTGTTCTGCCAGAAAACAGGAGATTTAGGGATACCTTCAATCTTGTCGGCCGTAGGCTTGTGAATGATGGTACGGTAGGCAGACTGGCCGTTATATTTGATCTTGTGCGAGGGGAACGAGAAAGACCTCACAAACTGCAATTTATCAGCCGCGTCGCTTCCAGGATCATTACGGTTTGTATTCTTACAGATCGAATGCCGTCTGCTCCAATTAGTAGATCAACCTCATCGTTGAAGCCGTCGTCGAAACGGATCGCGATCTTGCCGTTTGATAGCTGCGTAACGTCGACCAGCTTTTTGGAGGTCTTGACCCGAGTTTGATCAACTTCTTTGAGCAAAGCAGCCTGTAGCTTAGCTCGAATCATGCGACAGCTCAGTTGCTGTGGTGGGGTATCCTCGGGATGACCATGTTGTTCTAAAAGCTTTCCGGTTCTTCCATTTCTGCAGTAGAAGTCCGGGTGTCAGCACGGTACGGAGCTGGAAAACAAGCGTACATGTATCTCTTACCTGGACTGTCCGCTGCTTCCATCTGGTGGCCTGAAGAAATCTTTCGGGTCGATGTTCTTGGCAGCCCCGTTCAACTCTAGGAGCCTCCAGGTATGGCGCTGGAGGCTGATTCCGCCGCCAGTTTCACTGATCTGTGGCTTCTTCTCGTACAGTGACCAGTCGACGTAATTGAGTTTCGCAAACTCAATCGCGGCCCCCAATCCTCCAGGTCCGCCGCCAATAATGGCAACCTTCAGAGGTTTGAGATCACTCAGATTCTTGACGGTCATTGTAGCAGCAGAATGAGTGAAGAGCAGTTTGAAGAAGCGGCCGGTTGGCGATGTTGATGAATGACCTGGTCCTCAAATAACTTGGCAATTTGTCTCGAAATACTCCAAGATATCAGCATGGATTGCGCGGCATTTTATGCTTTGTCAATGAGGCACGTATCGCCCAATGGTTGGAGTTTATCAGGTCATCTTGATGTATTGCGCCATCCCAGGAACAGATTGGTAATCCCGGCCCGCGCCGATAAGGGACTTCACCCGCGCGCAAGTTAGTAATTGACTCGAGTGGATCACTTTCACATTAAGGACAGTTAGACTTTCAGCAGTCCATGTGGGCAGATATTCAACTACACCCAGGCATTGAACGTTAACCTACCAAGTAGTTCTCAAACCAACAGCCATTTCATCTCATGCTCATGCTCCAGCCCGCTTACGAAGTGGTCTAAACAATCAGACTAGGGTCTATAACTTTAGATATCTCAAGAGTAAATCAGGCTCTCATCTAGGCCTCAGATGTTCACCTCGCGGTTGATGAGAGCAAGACTAATATAACTGGTATTCCATACCAGCCCCAGCCCCAGTTGTAGACCGTAAGGTAGCTCGGTTCATAAGCGTCGAACATTGGCAGTCAATCTTGGCAGTCAATCTTGGCAATCCCTAGATGCGAAGGAATCGACAATTTAGTCATTGTTATTTTTTGTCAAAATAGCTGAACTAGGCAAGTGTCCTTACAGTAACCTTAGGTTGGGAAGTTCTAGTACTGAACCTCAAGACTTGCCAACCCCTCAGAGCCCCATTATTGCGATCACCTTGGTCCCAGGTCGCAGAATTCGATAACAATTTAGATCGTTTTTGCTCGCCAGGGTTTGATTGGATTATCGCAGACTAAGTTTCTCTTGATTCTGGTGAGAAAGTAATTCTAAGAAATTCGGGATGTGTCGAGTCCATGCTGAACATATTTACAAATAGACTCTTTTCATGTCCCTAAGCCCCTCAGCTACGATAACTTGAACCTCGTCATAGTGTGAAGAAATGTCGGGGATGAGATGACCTGGTCATATCTACTAGACAAAACTACAAAACCAGTACGATATTAATATTCTATCAGCTACACCGATCTTCTTCCGGTTAGATCTGGGCTTGTGCAGTCCTAGCAACTATCTCGCCCAATTTTGAATCAAAAGCCATTGACCCGAGAAGTCTAATTTGCTGTGCAACCAATGCCTGTTACTTTCTGGCTGTTCCTGGTCCAAACTCGCGCCATTTTCATGCTTCTTCGTCTTGAGATACAGAGTTCCATCTTGTCGACGGATCTCATCCAGCATCTTCGTGACGCGGATGATCATCACTTTCCAATTTCTCGGCCGGCACATCTAACGCAGCATTGTCGACTTCTCAGTGGTAATCCCGTCCAACTGGCTTGTAGTCCAAAAAAGTCTTGACAGCGTCTCTTCCAATGATGCCCTTGACCTGGTCCCTCTGGAACGTGGAGTACAAAGGTAAAAGAGTCGGGATCAGACGAGACGGTACCGTGCACCTCAACCGTGCCAGTGTTCCCCCTGAATGCGCGCCAACACATCCGGATTTCCCGTCGCCATTTTCGTTGAAGTGACTATAACCTGCATGCTTCTTCATGGGCTTGTCATCTACAGAATCCTGCTGAAGCCTAAAGCATAGAGATGATGATACCGCTATCGAGGACTGGAACCGTATCGGGGCCTCCACCGGTGCGTTCAAGCATGTCGAGGGCTGGGAACCCATCGTGCGACAGGTCATCAAGTCCACGCCCAACCGTGAGACTACTGACTAGAAGCTTCGATTCCGTGACCCCCAGCCTCAGTGGTGTCCAACGGGGGGTGAGTGGTGCAGTGCGGCGATCTGGCTCACCTATTTCTGCCGCCCTCTGGGTTCGGTGCTACCACCGCACTTGAGGGTGCATTCTCTCTCGCTGTTGGTCTCACGATGAGTGGCAGATGATCCGCTGCTTTGAGAACCAAAGTCCACAATAAACTCCCGTGCGTCAATTTCCGCAGTCTACTACCACGCCTTCACGCATCCATATGGACTCAGCTGATTCTGGTGCGGCTGGACTTAGGTTGGGAAGAACGGCGTCTCCTCAGAAGATTGGCTTCAAGTCTCGGGAGGTCTTTCACCACACCGACTCGGACGAAGTTGCAAAGAACCCCCGCAGCACCGCCAAACTCACCAGGTCGTGGTTGTTGAAGCACGGTCTTGAGCAATATTTATATGACAACTCCGAGACTTGTGTAGCGCATCTGCTTCATGAGAAGGGATTCAAGAGCACGGACGCGGTTCCTGTCTTTCCGTTCAAACTTTGGACTGCTCAGGAATTTTTGGAAAAGTCTGATGAAGGAAAGTCGATTGTTGACGATGAATCTGTTTGTTATTGTTGATCTATTGGCATCAGGCTCGAGGTCCATGGTACTACAGATTTTATCAGTTCTAGAAATAAGTGATATATCATCACCAGCATGATTAATATATATTTCTTCGCAATTCCAATCAATAAACCTCGAATGCCACAGAGAATGCTATGCTACTACCAAGGTAGTGAATTCCGAGGATCCTAGAAGGTGCACCTGTTTCTAGTCGCTAAAAACATTCAGTCAACAACACTCTCTCTAGAGAAGACTTCTCCCGCGTTTTCAACTCGCCAGGAAGCACTGAAGTGAGAAAAGAATCGACACACGAAAGCCACGTATGATCTTGAGGATCATCTCCATGAGTATGTCCTATTCTTTTTCAGCATTTCACAACATGATCATCAACATGGAGCACGGGTAGTCATGGGTCTTAAGGTTGGCTCGAAGGCCTTGGGAGATACTTTCTTTGCTGGTGTATCAAATAGTGGTGTGAGAAACAAGAGACGTACACGTGCAGATTGCTCATGTATCAAAGTGCTTTCTTTGACGCGAATCTGGAGGATGTTTCTCGGCCACATCTACAAGGCAAGAGGGGGGAAAAGATAAGAGCATAAAAATGCATCTGGTGGAGTTGGGACATCTACTGTATGAGGCGCTGCCACCAGTAGACAGCATCTCTATCCAAGATGCATCCATTAACTAACTCATGGAAGGTCGATGCAGCCTATTTGGGTACAACATAAAGTGGAAACCAGAGAATCAGAAACACACAAAGCAAGTACCTTTGCATAAGCTATCATGATCTTGGAACTTGGGCACTCAACACCAAGAATATTCGACCACACCACCACGGCTTCCTTCACCGCCAGAATGTGTCACCACTTGCTTCACATTTCCCACGCCGTAATGACTCCCCCGCGGGTGAACAGACTGATCTCGGTTCCTGGTTGGCAGACGGCTTGTGTCTGTGTGTTTGGGGGGTGTGGGAGCCCATCCCGTGGACCAATCCCGGCGGAGCGGAAATCATGGCACGGAGTGGGTGGGGTAATGTAAGAAGGCAGGCCAGGCAGGGGAAATTCGGCCTTTGTCTCCAACGTACCCTTTTCTGGCTCCGTGACAGGTCTTGAAAAATCATGCTTATACAAGCAGCGTCAGCTGCATGATCCAGGTCTTTCTACGCAAAGCAGGTATAATGGTCCCCCCCAAAAACGAAAAAAAAAAAAAAAAAAAAAACCTCTTACGCGATCGATAGCCCGGGTACCAGTTCTTCACCATACTCCGGCACGTCGACAGGGTGTTTTAAGCTATTGACCTCACAAACACACCGATCTCGGCGATACTCGGTGAGAGAAAGGTGTGTAAATGTCACTCGTCCAACCCCCTCCCCCCCAAAACGACCCGTCCCGCCGTCTCCCTCCCCAGGACACCCCAGCCAGCAGGGATAACCCGTGAATGACCTTTTTCCCCAATTTTGTCTCCGAAGCCGACGAGACGGGGACATGCCTGTCGTTCGCCTATTCTAAGGCCCCCCTTCCCCCCGGCGCAAGCCGCGCCGTCGGGCTTCCTGTCAAGTTTCTTTTTCGCGAGGGAATCCGTTGGCCTTGGCGATCTCTGTACAATGGCCCGAAATCGTTAACTAGAGAGCTTGTCCAGAGTCCAGAGTCCGTGGCGCATTCTCGAGACCAGGCAGAAGTTCCCTCTCCTCGGCGCGACGCGGCCAAACCGTGCGGATTATGTCCCACTCACTCCGCGATGAGGAGTGAATGAAGAGCGACTCTGGGCAGCATCAAACCACCCAAAGATACTGCTGATGAGAAAAATTTCGCATTGCGCGGCAAGCAAAGTATTAACCGGAAACTGGAACTTCAGTCTCAAAATTGGGGGGAAAAAGAATAGCGACTGCAACAATCTGCTAGCAGGCGGCAGATATGCCTCACCCCAAAACCACCGTTCTACGCAACTCCGTCCCGCGTCCAAGTGGCGGCGGTGGTGGTGGTGGTGTCTTGACTCAGACCAACGCAACCTCCTGCCACAGACATCCATCCCTCTCCCTCATTGTCCATGCGAGTCTCACTACCACCATCTTCGGGACAAACGAACAATAAAGCGCCACGGATAAGGGTCGCTTGCAGATGTCTCGCAATCCTCGCTCGCTTTCTACAAGAGGGTGGTGATGGTTCGGGTGAGACTGGGGGATGGAGAGGAAACAGGGTCACTGTCGAGTCTTCAAGGGCCGAGAAAGGACCAGGGCGGGAGTGAGACATGCATGGGTACACGATCACAAGGCCGCGATTATCATCATTTATCACGAGAAAATGGACCGCAAAGATGTTGCGCAAATAAGCGACAGCAACGGTGGAAGTACATGTGTGAATCGTGATTGTTGTTCTTGATTCAATGCACTGACTATCTAATGGTGTCCCAACGTGTCCTGTTGTGGTGGTATCTTCCCATCGCTATCCCGACGATCCCCTCTCCGTGGTATATGTACATGCATGTAAATCAAAAACGCTGGCTATCTATACAATTTCCAAGAAAACGATTAAGCACAAAGCTCGCATATCGGTAACGGAAAAACAAAGCACTTGAAGCAGCCAATGCATCGTAGCAATCGTTTACTCCCATCGGTAAAGGCCATCATCGTAGAGAACCCGGTGCCTCCGGCTACCCGGCCCCACCGTGGCCCGCCGGCGGGGCATCATCCGCTCCATCAACCGGCGGCGCTGGGCCTCGGCCTCGTCCTCCTGCTCTCGCGCCTCACGAGCCCGTCGATCAGCGGCAAGACGCTCGGCAATCTCCAATCGTCTGACAGCGTCTGCCAAGTCCTGTTCGTATTGCTGGTCTGCCAACGTGCGGCCGTATCCAGTGGAAGTGCGTTTCAACGGCGCGTGAGGGACGGGGACGGCGGTACGGCTGGCGATCTTGGCGTTCTGAGCGGCAATTTGTAAGTTGATGCGAGTCTGGCGCTCCTCCTCCTCCTGCTGACGCTCGCGCTCCTTGCGCTCGTGGCGGCGGCGGCGGCGCTCCTCATCTTCGGCACTGGCATGGCTGTTGCGCGATTCGGAAGAGTGGTGGCGGTGGTGCTTGTTGTCGATGACCTCGATCTCGACCTTGGACCGCGGGCGCTCGTCGACGATGACAGGGCGAAGAGAGTCACGACGGATGTGGCCGTAGCGAAACTGAGGGTTCTCTCCGCCTGCATTGGGAGAGGGCGGCGCCGTGTAAGGCGAAGCGAACTGCTTTGGTGGTGTGCGGGGGGTGGGTGGAGAGTCGACGATAACGATGCGCTCGTTGCGCGAGCGGTGCTTGCGATTGAGGTCCAGGACCCTTTGGCCGTTCACGTATACTCCAGATTGGCGGTGCTTCCTCTCGCTTGAGGAAGACTCCCGACGAGTGCGGTCTCCCTCGTTACCCGAAGAAGTGCCTCGGGGTGAGCTCATGGGAGGCGAGGGCGGCATCTGCTGGGGAAACGCGTACGAGGGACCGGCAGCAGCGTACATGGGCATTGGTGAAGGATAGCCTACTGAGCGCGGCGGGTGGTTGTAGATGACGGGGTTGGCGCAGAGGTGGCCGTTGCGGGAAGCAGAGCACAAGGTCGGTTGCTGGTACTCGCTCCTCCGGCCGTCGGGGTAGACGTTGGTGTAAACGTCGGTGGTGCACATTGTGCTTTGTGTAAACGTATTAAGGCGCGGCGTGCGCGGGGTTGGTGGTGAAGATTGGACTGCCTGCGTAACGAAGTGAACTCGTCTCGCGGGTGTGCTCGGCTGAGTGGAGGAAATAGTCCTCGAGAGGTGAGGTGAATGTTGAAAGTCCCGGTGAGAGTTGGCTGGACGACGAGACTTGTGCTTGTAGACAACCGTGTTGTCGATGTAGTGGGCTTCGGGTGTGCGATAAGAAGACAACGTGCCGGTATTGTTGCAGTCAAGTCGAAGTGGTAGGTGATTAGAGTTTTGGGTGATTCGATGTTGTGGTCTGTCTGAATGTTGGTTGGTTGTGTAAGTGGGTGATGTTCCAAGCCGAAAGGCAAGTAAGGATGAGGGTCTATATACCAGATCAGGGAAGGAGTCAAGAAGTCAGGTATTGAAGAATCCCGAAAAGGTTCTGCCTAAGTGTAGAGAATGGATCCACCAGGTATGATAGATTGGGGTAGGGTGCGTCTGTCGCCGATGTGCGGGAAGCGTTCTGCAAAGTGTAAATAGTCCAAGTGGAGATGTCGAGCAGTGTAGGAACAACCTGTCTGGAAGTGATTCCGCGTCTGAATTAAATATCGTCTGAGCCGAAGAAGCGCGTTCTAGTGGTGGTGGCATGGCAGAGCCTTGGGGATTAGCTGCAGCCCGTGGCATGGTGGAGATTTGAGGCCTTGCGAGGGTGCATTGCGCCTGCGCACCATTCTCTCCCCCCTCCCCCCTCCCCCCTCCCCTGTCAGACTGCTGCCTTCTCAGGCCTTGCTAGGGGCCGATGAGTCTTTCACTTGGCCGCTAGACCTCTTTCGTGCTCGGTCGTCGCAGGGGGGTTCTCTTTCTTGGGAGGGGAGGATTGTCGGAGCCCTTGGCCTAGCGTGGTTCCCCTCGCTGAGCGTTTCCGAAAGGGCAAAGTTTCCCTCCAGTCTCATGCCCGCATTCCTCCGCTGGGGAATTACCTGTGGAAGTATCTCACAGCCTCTTTTTGGGGAGGCCTACAACACACTACTAGGGGCGGAGCGCGGGAAGTGACTTTTGGGACGTTGCCAGGGGGGGGGGGGCACCGTAAGCCGTCAAAACGAGGGCGTTGGAGGGAGCCAAGGCTATGACAGGTTGGAGGGCGCACAGGTGGCGCTTCCTGATGCCTTGCTCATGTCGCGAGAAGGAGTCCTCAGTCCCCAGTTATGCGGCCTTGCGTATGAGGGTGTGGAAGAGGGTTGTGGATACGGGTCGTGTAAGTTGAGTTGCGTCGCGATGTTATTCCGCGTGGTGGTGTCTGGTTCACCGTTGGATGGAAAGGGAACCGGCTGGCTGGTGGTCACGAGCTTCCATCTACTTGCGCCGCTCCGACCCCCTTCTTTCATCTCAAGCAGAGGTTGTGGGTGGCCCCCATGAAGGTCCGGCATTGTCGCAGTTTTGAGTGGTAGATGCCGAATCCAGACTTTTGTGTGGGAAAGCGTCAAAACAATATTCTGGGCGATATGATGCTATTTTTCGCTCCCAAGTCAATGCCCCCCTCATGCCACCCAACGTCTATGGCCTTCTCGCCCCGGTTCTTCGTTTATTCGACGCGGGGGAGAGGGTTCATGCAGCCGTAGGGGAAGCCAGGGTGATATAGACAGCGGCAATCGAAACATTTTGACGACGACTTTGACCCGTGTTGGCCCGGCCCGACCTGGAGATGTTTCTTGTCGATGAATCAAAATCGCTTCCGAATAAGCGACAGCCGCCGCCTTGAGCGTGTCGCAACGATCTCCTTTGATCCCTTCGTTCTGGGTCGGGTGAAACAGCAACCAATCATACCTATGGCGTTGACGAATGACACCTGAGTCACTACGATCTGGCAAGGCCTCATGCAAGCTGTTTGTCCGTCTCTTGTGCGACACCATAATGCTGTTTCTCTGAGTGGCCGTCAGGGCCAGCTCCACTTGATTGACTTGCAGACTGCGGACGTGCATGAGGCCAAGATTGAAGCAATCAATCATCAGACTTTTGACAAGTGGCAGCGGGCCAATTCGACACACTCCACCGGACAGGTACCATGACAGTCGCTCTCGCCGTCGAAGGATCGCGGGCTGCAAGGGGGAGCCACTGACGGCTTGACAAGGTTGGTGACGATGCTCATCCTGTGGCGTACGGCGTGCCAATCCAAGGAAGGCGTGGTGTTCGTCTCGTCAGTCCAGTCGAAAAATCCATAGTGTCGAAGAAGCATGTCTGGCAGTGTTAGTCTGCGGGTGAGATGGCTGTGCCCGTCTCTAACGACAGCAGGGTGCGTTAGAGCCGCAGAGGGGCCGCACAGCCACCACAGCCTGCTCCTCAGTCGGACCAACCGATGCAACCAGGCCTTGTTTCGTGCAGGTGGACAGCAAAAGAAGCTTGATATTTCATCATTCCAAACAATGACGAGAGGATTGGGGTGTGTTGTGCGTTGTGCTGCAAGGTCTGCAAGCGCTCCGAGAGGTTCAATCGCATGCCATCGCATCGAATCGTGTCGCAGTGCATCGCATCGTATCGTGGCAGCAACGAGTTGGAGAAGAGGAGGGAAATGGAGAGCCCCAGGGTCGCACAAACTCTTGGAGACCGCCTGCGGTACGTACCTCCTCAGATCCACACCGCTTCTTCTCCACCTGCCGGTTCCAACCGCTGCCAGCAGGCACCAGTCGAACCACCCCTCGGGTCATAAACAAGTCTCCAGTTTTTATTTGGATGACTAACCCGGTGTCGAGGTCACCCGATGCGGCTCGCCATCAGACTTACCGACGATACGTATCTCTGTACCTTAAGCTTCTGCCTGGATACATCTTGGGTAGACTTCTCCCACCTATCTACTCCGTACGTTTCCCGGCAACCTGGTATAATACGAATTGGTTGGAGTCCTAGCTCCATAGGACTTGACACTCATCAAGCTATCCGCCATTAGCTACTCATCAGGTAACCTCGTCCATCATTGGCTCGTGGCTCGCGTTACTCCAAGACACCCACCACACCAGACGCGTCAACTCATCCAGACACACCCAAGACCACCTCCGACCCTTCGCCGGCTCGCTTCTCTCGGTCCAGTCATTTCAGGCCTCAAAACTTTGCCACCCGTTGCCTGGCGATAGACGCGGTGATGCTGCGTTGCCGGAGGTCGCCTACTTCCACGTCCACTCAGGCTGAATTAACATGATCGATGCCTCTTCCGATGACCTCCACTTTCCACCACCCGGAAGCTCGAGAAGGGTTAGTCGAAGGGTTTCCAACCAGGTGACGGCGAAAACTTCCTCAAGGCTGTGGGATCTGCTTCCTTGAAGCGCCCTTACGAATGAGTCCTGCACAGTACCTTGCGCACGCAGCCGAATGTCGCAACCACGAGATTAGCTTCTCAGCCCCGATTTGGGGGCCGTCTCCACGTAGGCCACCGGAGGCCGCTCGGCGAGACTGGAACTTGCTGGAAAAATTTTGCTTCAACCCGTGAACGATCCGTCACCTCCATTCTTGTTTGAAAGAACAATTTAACCGCTTGTGTCTACACCTACATGTAGCCGCGCGGACGGGTTGCGGCATCACCAGACACTTGGTGGCGTTTGACAAACCATACTCAGCCTTACGAGGCAGATTCGCTCTTTTGAAGCGGAGTTATTACTCATTAATTTCATACGCCGGACTTTTGTACCCACATTTGAGGCTGCTCCGAGTCACACCTGGGTTTTCCGGGGTAAAGCCTACACAGGGAGTACGAGCCACGAAATACTCGGCATTCTTGGCTTGTGCGTTCTGCGGCCTGCCAGGGACATGGTCTTTGATTGAGCGGTTTCAAGACAGGGGACCCAGACTATTCTGGTCCCGAGAGTGTTATGCAGATGAACCGACTTTCCCGGAATGCTTCTAGAAGGCTATGTATTGAAAACTCATCCTCGTCAGAATGCCATACGGACTCACGAGTGTCAAGCGGATTGAATTGGGTTGCACCGCACTATACCTGATGTATCACGCAAGACAACCAAACCCGCGTGGTTGCTTGCATCATCGCTACTACATTCAACTCCGAGCTCGAAAATGCCTCGCACTCGCAATCTTACGCCCTGTTGCTGACCGAGATACCGAGTATGGCGTGTTTCTTGATGCTGCAGCGTCCTTTCCGGGTCCATCCACATCCTCGTGTCCGTCATCTGAGTCTGCCATCAGCTGCAATGACAATTTCACTTCAGTCATCCTGGAGCCTCGCTGTGGCGTGCCTTTGAGGGTGCTTCGGGCGTGCGGAAAACGAAGCGGAGCCTCCCCTGGACATTCAAGGTCTGGAGCTGACGAGGCTCTTAAGCCCTCGGGTGTAGTAAGTGTAAGAACGTCAGACCAAATAACGCTTAGTGCCTCAGTAACCTCAATTTTGTCGTACCTGCCTGCTTGAGTACACAGTGAGAGAAAGCGATTGTACCATAACACACATATTCCATGTCACCCACCGTCAAATGCTTGCATTTTGACATCAGGCCCCTCACACGAGCGTCGGTCAAATTAATGGCCCAAAGTCAAGCCCTACATCTTGGCCTTCCCGGTGATGGTTTCCCTTGGAACGAGATTCCACGTGCCATCTGCTCTCTTCACCCGAGGGTTCGTCTTGGTCGGTGTTTCGTCACGCTTCTCTTGGACAGCTTCTTCAGCACGCTTCTCGTCCGAGATATTTGAAGTATCACCAAGGTCCATCCTATCTCCCTTGGTGTGTGTCTGTCGAGCAACCAAATTGAAACTTCCATCAGCTCTCCTCTCCCGAGGGTTCGTCTTAGTTGCCCCCAGCCCTATCTTTCCAACAATCTCGTCGCGTTCAATAAGGGGCACGCCTGCGTTGGGAATCGACTTGACCGCTAGTTAGTACAGCAGTCTTTGTATAATGCAAACAGGAGCAATATGCAGTGTTCCAACTTACGGCTGCGACAGCGCCAGCGCTAGCGAGGATGACGAGAGTTGACGTGAACTTCATGATGAAAATGTGACTGAGCGAAATCTTGCCAGAAGCGATTACTATGACCACACCGATGTCGAGTTTGGAAGTGCACGAGTATAGACAGCTTCAATACAACATACGGAGTCGAACCCGGTGTCATATAAATCAAGCCAAGGCGGGTCCGGGGTGGACCAGTGGCTAAATATAATGATATGATGATGGGGACTCCTACCCTCCTCCCGGGTGACCCATGCAGAGGGTAGCTGCGAAAGTTGTTTGTAGAAAGCCTCACTCTTGCGCCAAAGCGCCGTATCCATGAAACTGCATGTCGGGGGAATTGCGTACAGCACCGTGCATCACGAGCCATCTTGGCCACTACTGGGTTCAGAGTCGCGAGGACATACAGCGAAATGCCGGTAATACTCTCTGAGATCGCGTGAAGTTTAAAGGCAGCTTTTGGCGGAAGCTTCACCAGTTGCCGGAATAGGCGAGATCTCGACACGACACTTCGTGACTGGGAATCAAACCTCGCGGCACAACTATTGATTCGGTATAGCATGGAAACACGGCATGCAATGGCTCAATGAAGCGTAACTGGCTAAACTTCTCAACGAGACACTACGAGGCCGATCCATAACTTTGTGGTGTGGTCTCAGCTCAGCGATCTCCCGCGGACTACACTCTTCGCCCTAAACCCAAACTTCCAATGTCGTGCGATATCGTAACTATCGAGTCTGTTATAGCAATATGCTCCTTCAAAACGCGGATGAACCGAGGCGTATACTAATGTTTTGTCCCCGTCTGAAAACTGACTCGTGGCGGGCACTTGGGAAGAACTCCATGGCGATGAGGCCGCCTCGGATTGGTAACGGTTTCATGCAGGTCGTTTCATCAAAAGAGGGAGATGGAACTTTATTTTGATGATGCTGTCGAGATCAGATGGCTGTTGAACTATGGGGTCTGGATGGACGTTGACGGCTCGTAAAGTCAGTGCCACACCACTCAGTGCATCGCCTACCTCTGTTGCGTCTTCTTGATTGTCGAAGCAGACAATTTTGATAATTCCCTTCATCCCATTTCATTCTGGAACATAGTCACCATTCTCTGCGTGTTGGCACCCCGTCGAAACATGATGGCGATTCGGAAGACGGCGTATTGGAACAGATGGTCAATGTTGAGCATCCTTCCCGTCTGCTTCCCGGTCGCTTTTCTTTACTTCCTTACACCAATCCTAAATGAAACATGGTCATCCTGGGTAGTATCACAGAGAAATATTCATGTGGGCGAGCTTGCTCGGGCAGCATTATCGGAGAAGTCGTGGTCGGATTCAGTCCAAAAGAGACACGAGTGGATGAGTGAGAACAAAGACTATGACGCAACACTGTAAGTGAGTGCAATGAGTAAATGAACAGGACTTGTCCTCTTCATAGAATTACGGTCAATTCTCATACTACTGCGACCAGGTTTACTCCGAGAGACGAAAGCCTCCGTTTCTGGTATACTATCTGGGACCTATTTCCGGCGACGTACACATGCCCGTGGGATGTCCAACGAGTCGGCAAACTCGGTGATGGGGGAAAGTGGATTTGCGGGATGAGTAAATACGAAAAGTTCAAAATCTACTCCAGAGCCTCTGAGAGACCAATTCGCATCTACAGCTTTGGGATCGGGGATGACTCTTCTTTCGAGGCGGAGATGCTAAGCCGCTCCACCACAGCTGAGATTTATGGCTTTGACGATACGGTCGATGGCTGGGGCGCGGGACTCGAAGCATATCCCAATCGGACGCATTTTTTCAAGACGGCTGTTGCAGAGTACGACTACTACGATGAAGAAGAGAAGACGGATTTTCTGTCAATCAAGAGTATCATGAAGAAGATGGGACACGATTACGTGGATCTCATAAAGATGGACATTGAAGGGGATGAGTTCCCGACGTTGGAGTCTTTCCTGGGAGACTATGCACAAGGTGGCCAGCTTGAGGGCAAGGAGGTCCCGGTTGGGCAACTGGTGATTGAGATTCATGTGCCCGAGAAGGGGCCCCAGATAAGCCAGTTTGCGGGGTGGTGGGAAAAGATCGAGAGGTGTGGCTTCAGGCCTGTTTGGAGCGAAGCAAATCTTCTCGCTGTCACGGTTGGAGACGGCAAGCCGTGCTGTTTTGAGGTATGTTACGAGAATTCCTAGCGTGCATCAGCCATGCTTTGCTAACTCTGTTTTAGTACACTTGGATAAACACGAAAGACAGCAGAAGCATCTTGTGGGAAAGGGGAAGCAAGGCTAAATAATATCATGATACAGCATGATATTTAGAATTGTCTGGGCCTGAACTAGCTAATCAAGAAGTCGTCACTAACATTCTTGAGCAAATGAGACGGTCATGATGGTCGCGTGAACATCTTCTCTTCTTACTTGATTCAAGATTGTTCCCCATTCACAAGTGCAGCGCAGCTTGTTTGAGTATCCGTTTCGCTTCCCGTCTCCGTCTCTTCCTTCTCGTCCGGGGGCAGGGGGATCGAACATGGGTCAAGAGACTTGAAATATCGATCCATTGTCTCATTGAGGGATTCGGAATAGGGGAATATACGGCAGATTTCCCTGAAGGAGTGAAGCTCACGGGTCGGATGTAGCGTTAGGTCAGGGCCTTGTCTTTTGCCTTGCTGAGGCTGACTGGATGCAGATTATTGTCACTATCTAGGAAGAAAAGATCGGTTTTGTTTTACAAGAGAACTTACTTTTTTTCTGGGTTGGTGTTCATTTTGGATGAGCAATATAGATAGAGCGCGCGCTTCTAGGTTGTATTCTCGTGGCTGGGAGTTTGGCTGTGGATAAGCAACGGTTTGTTACTGATTTGAGCCAACGGAAGTTGGCTTAATATTTATATTCCGAAGTCGTTCAAGAATGGAAATTCTGTTGACTCTTGAAGAGTCCTCTGGACTCAAAAGGACTCACGGGGACTCTGTTCCCTGCCGGATAGAACGTTTCACAACACAGTGGGACTCTGTCTGACCTTTGAGGACTCACTCCTCGGAGCTGCGCTTCTGACTCTGCATACCTTACGCTTTTCATTGTCAACCAAGGTCTTGAGCAAATCTGCAACAATGATAGCCTACAAGAGTATGAGACTCGGCAACTACATGCACTAACAAAGGATTCAGCGTTTCTTCGTTCGATGAGGTCCCAGAATCTTTCCTCCAAGAGACACAGAAAATGATAGACTTCGCACCGGAATAGAAGAATTGTCTCAAGATCAAGATCGACACCGACGCTTTTCGAAGGCTTAGTCTGTGTGGACGCTGCACTGGTAGTTTTCTACGACCACCGATAACGACGTGGGGGCTGAGTGATCAACGTCCAGTCTTTTTTCAGCTGAAGCTGACTTTTGAGTCCTGTCTTCGGTGTGACCTTTAGCCCGCAAACTGTCTGATTGGTGGTCGCAGGTCCGGACACCTGCAAGCCACAGGACTCTCTTGTTTACTTGCAGAAATGCATAGTGCGGCCCGATTGAGTACTTAACCGCTGACTTTTCCCCCTCAGGCATCGGTTCAGATTCCCTTCGATTCTCTCAAATCCCAAGCAAATTCAGTTCATTCAGCTGGAGCTTGCTGGTTGGATTAGACACTTGTTTCATATTGCCTTTGCAAGGCATCACCCTATTGTTTTCTTTAGCGCCTCTACAGGCCGCCGTCCGTCAGAAAGACGGCGGCCCTTTGACGAGAACCAATCGACCCTCGGAGATTCTGGTGTGGAATCCTTTCCCCCGAAACACTGATCGATTTCGACTGCGACTCGCCGCCGCCTATCGACCTCACAACTGAGCAACCCGCACACCATCCCAGCCAACTTAGGCAGTGTGTTGCCTGGGATCAAGTCCTATCCAGACTTTCCAATGGGATCCAAACTCATGAATTTGACTTCGTGTCACTATCGGGCTACTTGGACGACTGCCTAAATACAATCTCGCTCGAACAACTTGAGCCTAATGAAAACAAAATCGAACCATTTTCGAACCATCCTGACCGCCCATTCGTGAGCACTATCGGGGATGAGAAAACCTGCCATGACTGGTTAGCAATTGAATCAAATTATATCACTCCAGCAACATCTTCGCCATTCGAACAGCACAGTCATGAATCCGTCAGATCATCGTGTCATTCACGAAAAAAATATATGTGTCAACATTGGAGTTGCAGCTATTCCTGCGACCTACCCAAAGATATGCGAAAACACTGCCTTAAGCACACAAAAGCGGCTCAAGAAGAGTGTCATGCGTGCCCGAACAGCGGCTGCGGAAAGCGATTTCCCCGAAGGGATAACTGCCTTCGACACGCCCGGAAGCATTGCAAGTTTGCTCCCCCGCAGTAACGCACTGTTTATCGGACATCCGGGAAACATGTTTGAAAAGGTGAGTAGCTGTTAGTCATCAAAGTATTGAGCAAATTTCCAAGCTAAATTCTTGTGTGATTCAGAACGAGGCGTTGTGTTGACGAACATGTCAAGCATCCGAAACTCCCAGAAATTATATTCCCCTAGGTGTAATATGGCATCAGAACTGCCACTGATGCCTTATTTCGTCTAGGGGTATGTCATTTCTGTGAGTCGACGACTTCACGCAGCATAGCGTAGCCTGAGCAGTAACGTTCTAGGCTATCTCAGGCTCTATGGAAACAACCGCAATGCGGTCCTACTGCCCCGTATATACACAGCGAGCCGGTATCTGGAGATAATCCCCTGAGGTAGAATCCGGTCGCAAAATATTTCGCTTGGAGTACAAGACTTAAGGAGAAGTTACTGGGAACAGAATCTCAAAATCCCACGCGCCTGGATTAATCACCAATGGACTATAAAATAGTGGAGCATGAGCCGGAATTAGATTAAGTACAACAAGCGGACTCTGATAACTAAAAGGATTCTTGGATGTAAGGTGTGAGGTGATGCTATCTTCAACCCTGACCATTTCTAAATAGCTCCTTACACAATGTGTGATCAATGGCAAACTTCCTATACATCAGGCCTCCTAATATCTCAGAACGGAATTTGATTTCTGACTAGCAAGCTTCATGCTGTAATCAGATAAAACAGCATGAAGCGGCTGCGAAATAGACGTATAATAAATACAGCTTCTCACTCAGTCGTTGAGAAGAGAACAGCCAATTCTATGTAGCTGAGAGTACCCGACAACGGCTTTATGTCAGAACAAGAGGCGACTTTATGAGAACTTCTTCAGTCCTAACCGATGATACCCTGGCACCATTCATTCGACAGAGCTCATGCCCCGAATGACTAGTGAGGCCCGCCTTCAGATATTAATGCTTTGCATTTCGCCATCGGATGCGGTTTGCATACCCTTCATCGTGTCTTGTTTGGCACTTTTCGGTCCCGTCCTCAGAGGATCAATAAAGGTTGAACAAAAGAGAACGATGCATAACAAAAAGCACGACCGCAACGCCTCTTCATACGCCCCAAGCACCGCCGTTGCTGCTGTATCGCCGTGACTTTACGATACCAACTACTTGATCCCAGACGTATGTTTATATGGCTGCTAGGGGCATTTGCATACCCATATCGGCACCGAAGCCGAACGTTAAGAGAGTATCTGCCCTGCTTAAGGTAACTTTAGTAAAACTGTTGAAAAAGTTAGGAAATGGGAAATTCATTGACATAACAGTACGCGGTCGTTGTCTCGACTTAGTATCTGAAGATGAGCCACGGAGACATCGAGGTGACGACGGTACTGAATCTCATATGTGGTACCCAACATCCAGATCTGGATGTCTGTGGGAAAGTCAGACTCATTCAACATATCAAAGGTCAAGACAAGCTCCACATACAAGCAATCCTGCCTGGATCGAAGACACAAACACGGCAGTCGACGACGTCAGGCTTGACGAAAAGAAATACGACTATAGCTGTAATTGCGCTGAGAGGAAGGTTGATCCAAAAGCACCAGCGCCAGACACTCAGCAAACGGTCTAGCACAGCACCATGCGTCTCCGGCTACAGCAGCACGTTTTTTAGTGGTTATCAGCCAATGCTGTCAGCATACACCAAGAACTACTCGGCCATCAGGAGCTGACATCTGTCCAAGGCCGCCGCTACTTCTGCTACTGTTGTATTGCCGGTAAAGATGGAACCGTCATTCTTGAAAGACAGCGTGTGTGGGTGAAGGCGGTGGTTTCCGGCAACATTTGTCAGGTTTATGCTACGTAACACTGCATGACACATAGGAGACTACGCTTTCTGCTTTATTCCGCTACTCGTCATTATCTTCCATTGCTGCTCCGAGTTCACCAAATGTCTCTAGGACGATTCGAAGTTAGGCACGGCCATTCAGACTGTCGTGCCATTCTGAGTAGCCAAAGATATCATGGGAAGTTTCGCTTCTGGCCCATCTCTGGGACAAGATAATGATAAATGCTGCAGTAGTATTTGGGCCTGAGATGATCGTTGCGGGCAAGGTTCTGCTGTATAATTTATTTCTCGCTTTTCGGCTAGGTTGTTTGCCCTTTAACTCTTGACTGGACAACAGTCCTTGGCCACCTAGATGAATTATAATTCTTGTGAATGTTGCTCAGAACCAGAGATTACACACATCTGTCTGCATGCGTTGTCATTACAATCATTAACTAATATCTAGCTGCCATGGGTGTTTCCAGAATGCGCGAAGGGCAGCCGACTACCTCTTAAAGGGCTGACAAATAATGCGAATATTTCCCACAGATTCATACTCATATCGACCTTCTTTCCCTTTGCGCTATCGATTTTCGTGTTCTTATAAATAGTTAAAATTGCATGTGGTGGTAGAACGGGCCAAAATCGCCCAATCATGCGGCCCAGGGTACCCCAACCAGCAGTGTATGAGATTTGTCGGATGATGGACTGGGACCAGGCTTCACACCTTTTTGCATGATCAACGGCTCGCAACTCATACGCAGATCCGGAGACCCGCTAATTGTCATTGTCTCACGGGCTCCGACATAAAACAAGTATCATATATCGTGGCGACGTCTAATGTTCACCATCGGCCAAAATGCTACATAGTACCTTTGACAACCCCAGAGAGGTTGATGCTTTGCAACGTCGGCCTTGTATTTTAACATTCGCAAAGAAACGAGGTCGAATTTTCTGGGGGAGAACAGCGAAGAAGGACGGCTGTATAAAGTATAATCGACTCCCTGCTAAGCCTTCTCGACGCCCGCCTGCCCAAATTTCTTCCTGCCAGGTGCATTATGCATTTGAGCGGCTTCGCCTTCGCGTTGTTGTTGGTGTCAGAAGTAGCCTTTGCCGGTGAGAGCCAGATTTATAGATTCAACACCTCCGACTTAAGCTAAAGCATGTACGCAGCACCGAGACCTCGAGGCATGCGAGGCGAGGCTCTCGCCATTACGCTCATCCCCCGGGAGTTTAGCGACTTTGCGAAACGAAACAAGCCCTCCGCCCAGCAAATCGCCGCCAACGGACACGCATGCGGGAATGCAATTCAGCAAGGCGTTTGTGATAACGGGAGGTGTGGCAATTTCGTCGCTCCGACGGGTTTTGAGGTAGTACCAGGCGCCGATTCACAATGCGGAGGAGTAGTATGACGATGGCTTTGTCTGGCCAGGCGCCACTCGCCTTCGGGTTTCCTTGATTCCCGGCTTTGGAGACTTTCACTGTATCTATTGCCCACCGAATGTATCTGGTAAACAGCACAGAGAGTATAGGTATTGCTTTAGGGAATTGCGAGAAGCGTGCAGCATCTACAACAATTGTTTTCTCAGTAGTGATCCTCCAAAGTCATGGTCACAGTCTTGGAGACAAGGTACTCCTCGATAGCCACGTCCTTGCCAGACTCCTTCCCGTAGCCAGATTGCTTCATACCACCAAATGGAGACTCTGCTGCTGATGAATTACCAGTATTCATCCCGATCATGCCAGCATCCAAGTTCTCCATCAGTCTCCATGTCCGATCAATATTTTTAGTGAAGAAGTAGCTGGCCAGACCCATACTCGTGTCGTTGGCCCATTGAACGGCCTCGTCCTCGGTCCTAAATCTGTACACTCCCAAGACCGGGGCGAATGTCTCCTCACGACTGAGGAGCATGGACTGCTTCATATCGCGTAGGATGGTCGGTTCGTGGAAGTAGCCAGTCTCCAGGCCGACTTCTGTTCCTTTTCGGCCTCCGTGTACCACCTTTGCGCCTGCCTCTACCGCATCTTTGACGTGAGCCTGGGCTTTCGGAATGGCGCGGGGTGTAGTCAGGGGACCCATGGTAGTATCCGACTTAGTCCCGTGTCCCATCTTAATCTTCTTGGTCCGCTCCACTAGCTTGTGGAGGAACTCTTCGTAAATGCCGTCCTGGACGTATACGCGGTTGGCTGTGATGCACGCTTGACCTGCGTGACGCCACTTTAGGGCGAGCAGCTGCTCGAGGGCTTGATCCTGATTGCAGTCGTCGAAGATGATGAAGGGACAGTTTCCACCAAGTTCCAACGTCAGCTTCTTTAGACCCTCGGCGCAATGCTTGGCGATGAGACTGCCAATATTCGTAGAACCGGTGAACGAGACCTTCTTCGTCAATGGATGTTTGCACAGAGCTTCTGCGACCTCTGGGGTGTTGTCGAGGGACGTTGTGATTACGTTGAAGACACCTGGCCCGAATCCAGCCTTTGTGGCTAAGTGTGCGAGGATGAGGCATGTCAAGGGTGTCTCGGGTGAGGGCTTCGCAATCATTGTGCATCCGGCTGCCAATGCAGCGCCGGCCTTGCGTAGAATCATTCTGCAACCATTTCAGCATCCAAGGAATACAAAAACCCGGTCAAGAATCTGAGATTCGGTACTCACGCAATAGGGAAATTCCATGGGACAAGCGCCACGGCCACGCCAATGGGCTGCTTCACAACCACGACTCTTCGATTAGGCGCGGATGGCGTCGAGATGTTTCCTCGGATGCGCTCAGCTTCTCCAGCGAACCACCACGTGAAGCCCAAGGCATAGTCAAGCTCGCCTTGCGCTTCGGCGACGGGTTTCCCAGACTCATGGGTGAGAACCTGAGCGATGTCATCCCGGTTCTCGCGAATGAGGCGATCCCATTCCAGGAGCTTCTTGGCCCGAGACCTCGGGTTCTCGTAGCGGAAGGTCTGAAAGGCTTCGTGTGATGATTTTACCACTGCATCGACATCGGAACGGTCGAAATCTGGACTGGAGGCAAAGGCTTTGCCTGTTCCTGGATCCTCGATTTCGAATCGCTTCGTTGAGGATGCCGTCACCCAAGAGCCGTGGACATAGGCGTCCGTCTTGAAAAGATCGGAATTGGCGAGCTGACATCATCAGTGGCCAAGACACAGGAGAGGAAGGATGATCAAATACCTTGAAAGGCAAATCGTAAGCCATGACCTCAATGCTTCAATAAGAATTAATTACGGCGTTTTTTAGGAGGGCTTGAATGCTTATTCAACATCGCAAAACAAATATATAGGTTGCGTCCGATGCAGTCTACATATAGGTGCGGAGATATATAGCCGACTTGAACTCCTCATTAGTTCGCCGTGACCCCGCATCTGGGGACATACAAATGTTGCTCGGTGTCTAATATGACGTCTTTGTTCAACACATGGCCAATTAAGTGGGCGGCATGGCTTCCAAATTTCGAGAACCTTTGAGGTCCAGTCCATGCAATTACTCACTAGCTCGGCTGATCTCTAGGCGTTTGCAAATCTGGAGGGCCCCGAGACGAGGGGACATGCAACTACGACGAGGCCTCACATCCTGAGTAAGAAACCCTGGATTATTGAAAACCAACACTAATTTTTTGTGTGAACTATCATCATTGGGTGATCCACGTCTTGCTTGTAGCCCTCAGGATGCCCACCCCAATCCTAAATGTGACTATGCCTCCATTTTGGTTCCGAAAATGTTTGCTTCCGAAGTTCAGATCAACTTCGTCGGCTCGCCTCCGAATCTCCAATTACAAGCTGCGGTTCAGACACGGTGTGAAGCCGTATTCAGTGATCGAGGTATCAGCACCAGCGGGAAGCCTGCACTTATAATGGAGCATAATATGCACAACAGCGATCTTGAAATCGTTGGCGGCACAGAAGCGACTGGGGCAAGCGTGCTCGCTGTGGCTGAAGCCGAGGTGTTCAGGGGCACTATTCATTATGTGTAGCAGTTACGAATTCTCTTTGCCCGGCACTGGGTAGACCGCCGCATCCCATAGAGCGTGAGAAGACACGGGTGTGCTCGTGCCTTTTGTGATAAAGGTTACTGCGACACATTGCATGCTAGCTAGGAACACGGGACAAATCAGATTATGCACCGCCGGCATGGCCAGTCTAGAGAAAATGTAACTTACCAAGATGCAAAGGCTTGACAAGCAAAGTTTCCTTGACGACGCTATCGAGCAACCTGGGTACACACTATAGAGAAATGTCCTCTTCCAGCCGCTCCCCTAAAGCACCAATTGAACCTCCCTGCGAAGATTCTCAATCATCTCTGGGTATTTTCCTAAATCAACTAAGACCTGGCCTAGAAGGTCGAGAGTAGTATGGATGACGACAGTCGACAGGAACAGCTGATTGATAACTGGATTCTACACATCATCCCTCGATTTGGAGGCCTGTGAAACCATTCAATTGCATCTTCGTACACAGGCTCTACCTCGGGAATATCTTTGGGCTTGAGGGTGTTTCGCTTGTCAATAATAGGCTGAATGATGTTGGCGGCCTCCTTGATCTGCCTGCATGTTTCCTGTCATCTGTAAAAGAACAAGTGAATTAGGGGGGTGGGCGAATAAAGAGAGGGTTTTCGTGGGGTCAATCGCCGGCAGTAAAATCCTTGAGAATATAATTCTTGTTGATTTCAAACTAAGCCTCGTTTCGGTGGAGTTCGGTGCCATGGGATACAAGAGAAGAAGTAAGTAAAAGCTTGATCAGAACCGTTCTATTCCATTTCACATGGAGCCGGCTCAGGGACGACTATCTTACCTCCTGAGAGAATACGGTGAAACTCAAGTCACTATGGTTGTGTTTGTCGTTCGCCATGAATGTAGGGAGCACAATCGTATTCCCTGTGCCAGTGACCAGCTGAATAAGCTTTTTAGGGTTCGCGCTCAACCATTGCCGCATCAGATTCCTCGCATTTGCAAGATGGTTTCTCTTAGGGCGGCTATTGGCGAGCTCGCATCCCCTTCTGGTTGATGAATGGCATGTTGAGCTTCGTACCCTGTATAGAGTCAACAAATACGAAAAGTAGGATGGTCGTGAAAAAGTAAGAAAGGGGCCTGGCCGAGCCATCGAGGTTGCATCGCGCTTCCCATTTGGTAAAAGAGCGTGCTGTTATAGCTCCGTCGGTGACTAAAATTCCGGTGTGTCCAAGAAGCTGATGTTTCGTCTTGCTAATGGTTCTAATACCTTATCTTGCGGTTCTCTTGAGGGCCTTAGGAATGACAAAGAAAACGGTCTGGTGTTCATACGAGTAGCAACTGTGGGCGCTGTCCAGCCATCCGAAACCGAAGCTGACCACAAGTGGATGCTAGTACGGCACAATGGCAAGGAATGGAAATCCATCTTCCCCAATTGCTGCTTCGGCGGGAGTTACCTAGTAATCAGGCGTCTGTCCGTATCAATGCGTGGGCCCTGACGGCAAGCATCAAGTATAGATTATGCCAGAGTCGTGACGGATCTGGGGCTGCAGGGATGTGCAGACTCTGTTTGACCCAAACGCATCGGTCATTTTTCAAAGCCGACTGGATGAAGGCTGTACATGAAACATATCTCAGCCTTATTACGAACGAGCAGCATCAATCTGAACTGTTCCGTACTCACGAGTCAGCAACTTGTTAGCCCCATCTCGAGGAATCTTCATCGTCTCAACACCAACGCCCGGCTAATTTTTCCGCCTGCAAAAGTCTTCAGACAATAAGATGGGCAGCGAAATGACTCGTAGTGCGGGCAATGATGTGCTGAACACCTCAATCATCGAAGCCGCTTGAAACAACTGCCTAAGCTTGATGGCCAGCGTTCGTCTTCTCTTGGACGAATCTTCTTGTCCATCCTCCATTGCGTATGGTTCGTTCAAGGAACCGCTCACATTGATATGAGCGTGGGATGTGAGACACAGGATGTCGTTGGGCATATCCGTATCCAAGCATCAAATCGTCAGGAGGATGCGGTCTGCTAGTACTCTCAAGTGCGATAGGACAAGGAGAGATCCGCACTAGGAACCCCCACCCAACCCCGACAAGCCGCGTCAAAGCTGCCGTTCTCCATCTAGCCATGCCAGTTTCAATGGCAGGGAGATGCTTAGCGGCCTTCAAGCACAGGAGTCAGGTTGCTGATCACGAAGTCTCAGATGTCGTGATGCCGACTCCGTTAAAGCCGGGTCGGTTTGCCGCTGAATCAGCGGCTCTTCCAGGCTAGGTCAGTGTGCTGGATCCTCGGCATACTCCTCCATTCGTGACCAAATCCTAGACTGCTTTTTACGCTCCCATTCACCTAATAGCTGGCTTTGCACCCACCAACCAACCCCGTAAGTTTACAAAGCCGGCAGAAATCAATCTCTTCAAAGATTTGCTTCTTTCGCGTTAGCTGCCTTCAAACTTATCTTTCCTGAAGTCGCTCGGGCGCTCCGATGAGTCCCCAAAAAGGGCGGACAAGTCCTAGATAAGGCCATGTCATCGGTCTAGCCCGAATCTCGGGCCGGAAAGTTTCCGCATGTTTCGTAGTGTACACAGGAGCCTTTCAAAAGATCTTGCCCATAATGTCAACACGGTGGAGGTAGCGTCACCGAGCCAACAGTATCACTATAAGTGAGTGAAGTCTCGAGTCACGTGACCATTTCCTCTCTCCTGGATCAGCACTTAACAAGTGCTGTTGGTCTTTTAAGCGTTGACACCCTAAATTAGGTAAGCATAGACTTCAAAATCCTGAGGCGAATATACTCCATTTTAGGCCAAACATCCGTCTAAGGCCCGCTTACCCTGCTCAGGGACTCTGTCTTCCAGCTATCCACCTTGCCCAAGGTACATGTATTAATGGAATCATGACAGGACATCCTCGCCTGGAAGCTGAACAGCTTCGGTATGTCTCTGGAACGGGTACTCACGAACGGTCGTCCGGGTTGGCGCCAACTTCTCCTATCTCCTTGGACAATTACTACCAGGAAACACCAGCATATTGGAAGGATCAGGTCTCTTTATTTGAGCATTCCCAGGATCAAAGTTCTGTTTTCGTAGCACGGGGAACGCTATAGCACTGTGGCACAGCTAAACTCGCTTTGAATTATGCCTTAAATGTTCCCTGCCCATTCACACAGCAGGAGCCAACCTGCAAGCAGACCCTTGCAGATAATCAACGAGAAGGGATTCTGAACCATTTCTCGAACTACTGCGTATGGTGTGATGGGGTAGGTTCAAGTCCCTGGCCGTATATTTGCGGTTATGGCCCACTGGTCGTGAAATACTGCAACTCGAATGGCTAAAGCAGAACATCAAAGGTCGAAGTACCATAGCTTAGATAATCAGTAGACCACCATTATGATGCCCCCGTAGATACTGAACAGAAGGCCTTACTTCGGCCTGCAATCATAGTAGTGTACAGTCGTTCAAAATGGTACCGTGTATATCAGGATCGAAATTTTTTGAGTCTTATATAGCAGATCTATGGACTGAGAAGAAAGCCTGCGGTCATTAGTAAACATGCCCAAATACCAAACCGGGCCCAAATCTCAAATACCACTAGTGAGTATTGACTTTGAAGATCGCGGGTACACAAACGTACATAAAGCGTTATTACTCATCCTATCTCTCAACAGGTAACAAAGTGCAAGGAACGGACCCTGGCGCAAGTCCATATTTAGGTGTACAAGTGTCAGAATTGGCCGTCAAGGCACAGGCGTCAAGGCGCCTGGAGCCGTAATGGGGAATAAAAAGTTATCAAAACAAGACTTTTCAGATCCGTATCAAGAGACAGAGCTCAGATACATGCAACTGTACTGACTTCAAATCAAGAGCAAGTGCCACGGTACCCGGATCCCCTCTCCCACTGTGCGTACCCGTCTAATCTTCCCTTCAGCTTACACGCGGCGAAAAAGTCGTCACCACTGATTTCGTTACCGGGCTTTCGGATGCACTTAACACCATCAAAATTCGCCTGTTGATTTGATTAGTACTAGCAGGTCTTTGAGATCTAGCCAGACAGATATATACTCACCACGGACCCATAGCGCTCAGTGCACACCGCTTCTGTCCAATCGTTCCTAGGAACCCATCCCTCCACGGTCAAAAGGCAGCAGTTATGACTGCTATGGTCCTTGCTAGTCGTAGGTCATGTCAGTCTGGGTCATCCTCTGGACAAAGAAGGATGTGGATGTGCTTACCTTTGAGCGCCTTGGATCAGCAAGAAAGCAAGGACCAAGGTCTTAAGAAAGGCAGCCGCAGCCATCGAATCTTAATATCCAGTTGTCTCCTGCAAGAAGATTTTGAGAATGCTGCCTGATGAAATTTTGACCATTCAGGGGCGAGATTGTCTATTTAAGCTGAACATGCCCATGTCTTTTACAAATACCTCTTGTCCTTTCGGCTAAGGCCTGATTTAACGTTCCTTTCAATTGTCACCCACTCAACTATAATTGCATTCAACAAGGTCATTGAGAAAAAATCAACAGGAAAATTGATGCCAGAATGATGGTACTTGTCAAGGGGCCCCAGTTGGAGGATATCGACATCCGACTCAAAAGGGATGCTCAGGTGCCTAGCGTGTCTAGGCTATCCCCGCGTGTGCCGTACTAAACGACCGCTGAGGGATCTTGGCTTAAGAGAGAAAGAAGTGTATTCCCATTGGACATGCCGAGTCTCTCAAGAAAACGGCTCCGTGCCAAGACCTTAATTTATCATAATATTTTCCTCGATACTAGCTGAAAGCAGAGCTCCTCAATCTTATAAGCAAGGCCGCCAGAGGCTCATCTGGTTGCATCAAAAGTAGTAGGGGCACTTGCACTGAAAATGGCAAATTGGCGTTGGTCTCTTGAGCTGCATGAATAATCAATGAGATGCAGTATTGACAGAAATGGGTGTGGGTCTCAAGTCCGGGAACCCTATAGAGGAGCCTTTCAAAAGGTTTTGCCCAAATGTTAAGACGGTCAAGGCAATTCTTTGTCACCCAGCCAATAGTGAGGAAGGGCTCAAGTCAAGTGACCACTTTCTCTCCCCGAGTCAGCCCTTGAAGAGTACTATCAATATCTTAAGCTATAACTGTCGGATTGGAAGCCTAATTCGACCTTAAGTCAGCGCTGGCGCAGGGGCCATCCGAGGGCCTCTATACCAGCGTTCAACAGTCTAACCTCCTGTTAGAACCTCTGTTTTCCACCTCATGCAGAGATCAACATACGATTAATTGACCCTTCGTCACCACGGTACGACTCGAACAATCACCCCTGTGATACGTAAACCAATGATAACATCTTTTAATAAGCAAAATTGCTCAAGTCCCAAGGGTTTTTATATTGTTTTTGTTTAGGGTTATGCGCAAGACTATGAGAAGGCACGTTCATGATCATTCAACATTGAGTGACACAATTTCTCTCCCTTCAAACCAGCTCTTAGTCCTTTACTATTGATCGGTATTGACGGGTACCGAGGGCTTACAAAGCTGGCACCGAGCGTCCAAAAAGTTGCTGAGTCGTGTCGCAACCCTCGACAATAAATTTATATGAGTCGCTTAACATGGGATACCCTCTCAACTGAGTCGGGAATCCCGCCACCCAAAAACAAATACCTCAAAGACAACAAATTCCACAACTTTGAAACCCATATATTAAAAGCCCTCCTTCCCCTTGCTGCTCTTTTCTTCATCTAGTGGTTCAAAAAATTAAAGATCAGACCAGGGAGGCATTCTACGCTGCCGCCAATTACGATGGTGGAAGGAAGATAGCCTAGGAATACCGGAACCTAAGGGTATTTCGCTTATCCGTATATTGACACCACATCATTCTCATAAGACCACGATCCAGGCTTATGTCGAAACTATCGCGACGCGGGTTGCGAGAACGAGTTGCGAGCTCGAGTTGTAGGATCCGGCCCGGATCCGGCCTGGAATCGGACTGTCGGAATGGAAGTCCAAGTCGACCGCTGAGTCAGTGGAGCCAGCGGATCCACTGCCGCGGGCCTTAGAAGCCGGAGTAAGCCTGAGGACGAGACGATATCTGGCCTGCAGGCTAATCTCCTACTTCCACACGCAGATGAAATGCGCTTACCACTTGATCCAATCATCCGTACGGTTCGATACCCTGTGATACGATACTAACAGGGACCAAATCCTACAACTCGGCCGAAGTAAACCACGAGTCGTGAACTTCTTCCTCTCACCGCCTGCATTAGCACTGTCCGTTGTGGTGCGTCTTGTGATAAAAGTGATCTCGACGAGGAATCCTCGCTCACATGCTTGCTGTGTATGAGCCTGCATGTAGGTTTCCTTGGGCTGTGGCCTGACAATGAAGCCGGCTCGAAGATGGGTCCCATGGTACCGTAACGGAATGTCTCGCACTTTATGCTAAGCGGATCAATGTTCTATCAACGGCTTGGCGATTGAGCGCGGAAGAAACAGACTTAACAGGTTTTCCTCTCCCTGGAAGTCACTTAACGATGCTCAGAGGAATGCACCAATCAGTGACTGCAGATAGCTAAAAGAAAATCAAGCCGTCTACTATCATCGTTGAAACACATGTCAATCCACATTGCTGCTTCGTTGGAATTAATCAAGGGCATGGCACCGGCGCCGATAAAATGTTTGCAACAACTCGATCACATGGCATGCCATGTATGCTACCCGATGGCCTTCCACAGCTACGATTTATCAATTTGTCTTGAATGAAACTGAGTTAATAGCAACAGGTGCAATAGTTCCGGACGACTGGTTGACATGGATTGTGAGACCAATCAAGCAAGCATCCAGGACTGCACAGAATCTGCAGACCACTCCCGTTCTGCATCATTTCTCATCCTTCTCGACGAGTTTATTCTCGCCAGAGTTAACGCTCTCAAAGTCCTCCTTGTGAGTCATGAAGACATCGTCGTTCATGTTTCGGTGCCTGAACCAAAAGATGATGGTCTGAACGAAGAGAGCGATACCCGGGGCAGCCCAGGCCCAAATGAGGGTTGGGTCCTCGATGGCCGGAACAAGAATCTGTCCCAGTGCACTGCTCAACGCTGTCATGAACAGGAAGAGAGCGACAACAGTCGATCTCATGTGCTCTGGGGCGCGAGCATAGGCCAGCTCGTAGGCCGTAACGTTGATGAAGATTTCAGACATGGCGCCAAGCGCGACATTGGGGATTTGCCACCAAATAGATATAGGCGAGACGTCATCGCAGTCGCTAGCAGCGTAACCACTTCAATAAAAGGTTAGCATTCAGTAGGTTTGAAGCAAGTTATCAGAAACACTTACCATGGGCTCGTCGCATAGACGCGCCATTGTACCAAGGCGCCGATAAGGGATGAGATGATGGCCAAAACGAATCCCACTGTCATTCTGCTGATACGGCCAAACTTGATGTTTCGGCGCTCAAGGAATGGGTATACAATGTTCGCCATGAACGGGGAGAAGACGATGATGACCAATGGGTTGAAGTGACCGAGCAAGTCGTTTGGTGCGCCATCAGATGTCATCGCCGCACCTTGGTTGCTCTGAACATTTCCAACACCACCATCGTTCAAGTTCCAGATGGGAATGTACAGGAAAATCTGCACAGCTTGCCACGTACGGCGCGCATCGTCAACGTCTTTCTCAGAGTATCCGACATGAACTCCCCGCTCGGCAAGGGCAGTGGGGCGAATGTTTTGCCACAAGTTCTTGGAGAAGATGTTGCCTTTGCTCACTTTAATTGCTGAAACAGTAATCTTGACAAAGCGGTTCAGGTCGGAACCTTGGGGCGGGATTCTGACTGTTCGCTTGTATGTGGCGAGAAGCAAAAGCGGAAGCAGGAAGTAGACGATACCGGGCACGAGGTAAGCCAACCAAAAGCTATGGTACTTCTCAATGTAGACGACAGCAATGGAGAAGAAGGCGCCAACGTTGATAAACGCGTAGAAGATCAACATGATGTGGCTGACGGTGGTCTCGGGGTCAACAATAACCTTCTCTCCTGACTTGAGAACCTTGGTGTACTCGCGCTGGTGCTTGTACTGGTCGATGACAGTGGGCGCAACGTTGGGCTTGAAGATACCGGCTCCGATGGCAAGGAGAAAGTAGCTGATAAGAAACGGCGCAACTCCGTGGCCGGCTTTCAAGATTGAGGGAGCAGCGCCTCCAACCATGATGACATGGGCAACAGCTCCAATACCCACACCCCATGCAATGGCTTTATAGCGGCCAATTTTGACGTCTGCAATCCACGCACCAAAGATTGGAATAACGTAAGCCAGGAAGGTGAATAGAAGACCCAGGGCAGAAGCTGTCTGTAGTCCAAGATTAAGAGCGCCAGCATGAGAGTTGGGCTTGGCCCTGTTGATAGCACCGGTGCCAGGACCTCCTTCAGGCAGAGGGAACTGGAGGTAGTTGTTGAATGCGGCCTTGACACCGTAGTATGATGCTCTCTCGGCCATTTCGATGACGCAAAGGGACCACGATATCATGGGGATGGAGTCTGCAACTTTGCGCAACGTCGAGCGTTCCTCGTCGGTCGGAGCCGGATATGCTTCATCATCGATGACAGAGCGTGTGTGATCGAGAGAGTTGTTTTGAGACTCTACGTCAAGAGCACTGACTTGGTGAGCCTTCTCGGGATGGACGCCCTGGTCGGAGTCGGGCTCGACGACCTTGTGCACGTTGAGACCGACAACATTCTCAGCTAGAGGCATGTGAGCAAACTAAGCGCATGTCAAATTTATGTTAAAAGTACTCACCCATGGTGGTCAACTTGGCTCTCTATGACTTGATAGTGCAGGTCAAGATACTGAAGAAGGAGAAGCTGAAGAAGGACGATAATCTGGGTTTTGGCCTACGTAGTGCCCCCTACTAATATGTTATCTACTGGTCCCGGGAACGTTGCATTCTGAGATACACCTCCAGACCAGTTTGATAGAGGGCTCCATCAAACTCTCTGCCGTAGGAACCGCAGGCCTGCCCAGAAGGCCAAGGCGGGGCCAATGGTGATCGCGAGCTTGAGGAAGCTTGTTGCGACATTACCCTCGAGCCCCACGCATATCCTTGCCCCGGGAAGTGGGTGGCCAATTCCTCTCTAAACTTGTGATAACCTCCCCTTCATTCAATTTTGGCCGTTCAGTGGAGTTTGGTAGTTTGCCAATTAAGAGAGGCCCGAACACTTTCAGCAATTTTTAAGGATCAGACAATACCAAAAATTGCTTATTTTAAGTGTTTAGGGAACCATATGAGCGGAACGTTATCATAATTATCATAATTGCTGCCCACTTCCCCGGCCGGCGGGACCCCATGTCCACGACAGATATGGAGGCGGGCCGATATCACCATCCTTATCGGTGTTTTATCAGGCGTCTTTCCATGACACGACGTTGATTGCGTGATTGCGAGAGTGGGGGGCTTGTCCTTGCGCATCCAACAAGAGCAGAGACATCCCCCGAACCATGAAATTTGATGTGTCTGTCTATTTACCGTAAAAGGCCACCGGACGGGCCGACCGAAAGCTTATTGTTTCTGGGAACGGGCACAACCTCAGTTGGGCGAGCTAGGGAGAGCTATTGTGAAAAACTAGAAATGTCGCCATAATCCACCCAACTTCAATCCTAGATCGAGTTGCGTAACAAATACAGCGACATGACCTATAAGGATGGCATCATTGGCAGCTTGCCGAGGCATGAGTGAATATTTGAATCCTTTGCCGCCCCCGTCTCTTGTTTAAAATGTCTCGGCGGCTAGGCTGTGGCGAGTCATTCGGGCGAAAGATCACCGGAAAGTCCGAAAGGATGCGAGATACCAAGTGAAAGCTGAAATCGTTGCCGCTCTTGTTGGCTGTACAGTTCTCGCAGAATCTCTGAGTCCAGTATTACTTGGCTGTGGAATCCTTGGCAGGGCATTCTCCACAATCGTTGGGCGCTTTAGACATTCCCAGTCCTCAACGAGCACACCATCTGATCCAGCGAGCGTCGATTTTAATCGCCGAAGTTTTCCTTGAGGCTGATCTTAAGATAATGCGGATGGTTTCAAGGCTTTGTCCTTAGTCCGAAGATCTGAAAGAATTTAAGACGTTGCACTTCAAGACTTTCCTCGACATTTCCTGACGAACCTTTCACTCTTTTCCGCGCAGAAGAAGCTGCTATTCAGAAGAGACGATATTCCTCTCCCGGGACTACAATCACCGTCTGGCCGATCCAGGGGGGAGAGAGCCATCCAATGCCGACTTTACATGTTCACCCAGATATGCGAAAAGAAAATCCAATCTTTTGGTCCACTTTGACAGATGATGCTCATCAGTGATCTTCTTTTGGCTTAGTTTTCGCAGCGGTGCCTGACTTTCCCCGACCATATCGTTTGTCATGATCTCCTTGCCAGGGAGCTCAGAGCGGCTTTTCGGATGCTGTGTCTTACAAGACCATAAGTCTTAGTTGATGGTAGAAGCTGCTGCTGCTGACTGACAAGAATTTGTTGCTCGCTTAGTACAAATCTATCGATTAGTGAAAGCGTCTAAGTCAGATGACCTCCCAAACGTCCGTCATTTGACCACTACATTTCCCTTACTAGCCAGTCCTTCCTAGTGTCTCGGAGGCAGAATCGATAAATAATTGTCGCGAAAACGCCGCCATTAAAACAGGCACCAATTAACACCTTATATCCTCTAATCCAGTCAGTATCATCGTGGGCCTCATATTCCCTGACAAAACCTTGGCATGTATTCTTATATGTAGAGATTGCAAGAGGGAAAGGTCACTTAGTCATCCGAACTAAATAGGTAAAAAAAACGGCTCCTACTCGTACCTTACCCTGAAAATAGCTTTCCAAGCGTAGATTTACGACAACGGCTCCGAAAGGATTTCCTGCTTGACTGAGTCGTTCCATAAGGAAAGTGCGTTGCCTCAGATCTTTGTATTGCCAACTACTCGAAAGCACGTTGAATTTGTTGTGGTTTGAGGTCTGAGCTAGGATCAAGCATTGGCCAGCATCCTGGTCGCGCTGTCTCCATCCCGCTGAGACTGTGAGTGAGGCTGTAGCCAACTCATCATATCTGGGCTACCAAGACTTGACCAATCACCTTTAAAGAAGTGTGAACATGATCAAATACTGACTCTTGCAATTTATTATGCAGTTTAATCCACGTTTTGCTGTTTTCTCGGGGGGTTCATAAGCTAATGGTACATCACTCTTAACTGTAATACCATTTGACGCAGGTGTGAAATCCTTGAGAGTGTGATCTCGTGCTGGCTGAATGATTTCTGGGCACTCTCAGGTTGCAAAAAGTATCTGAAGCAAAGGAAACCCAATCAGCTGATTGAAGAATTGAATTTTGAAGCAGTAAGTTCTCGCCCCGGTGCAAACCCCTCAGGTTCGCACAAACTCACCATCTTTGCTCGTGAATTGGCCATCGTGTTGGCACGCAAGGCGGGGTAACAACCTCAATTCAAGCCTCAAGGAACTTTAGCTGAAGGTTGCTCTGTCATAGCCATTCAGATCCACGCATTGTCATGGGAACCGTCGATTATGAGACATCCTTCTGACGTCTTGTGTGGCCCTCATACAATAGTAACTTTCATTAATCTTTCCCCATATGATTCCGAGGCACCGTAGCATTCACTCGATGGTTATAATATGAAGAAGACTACTGTTGACTACCTATCGTTACTGCGAGTGACTTCGCTGCTTTGTTCAACATCTACTGCTCAAAACCATGGCATCAGAGAGATCAAACCAACCAGAAGGCACGAATAGTCAGCAGACTATATCTTGCCAAGCCCTCATTCATACAGTTTGCCCGCAATACCTAAAGGCAGGAGAGGCTGAGCAGATAATGAAACAGTTCGATAGCTGTCCGTGGCTTGAAGACAAGCAGGTGTTATGGAGCGACGTGCGACGAAAACAGGCCCAAGATTGGGCGGATCACCGAGGACTGCAGACGCTCACCACCGTCATGGGACCGTTGATGGTTTCGAGCAATCCACAATGTCTACGAAAGAGCAAGAGCTCATCGGCATGGTCTGATTACATGAAAGGAGCTTCTCTCATCTTCGCATGGCGCATCTCCAAAGGATCACGCACCACTGTCCTGACTCCACCGCCACCAGAACGCTTTCATCCAGATGGCCTTACCAACTATCAAGATATTGAGGAGCCCGTACTAAAAGGCCGTCTCGGAACCCCGACCTTTTGTCGGATCTTTCTAGTTCACCCAACTGTTCAAGCAGCTCAAGACTATCGCTATCAGGTTTGGCCGGTAGACTGCACTGATCTATGGCTAACCACTTTTGGGAATAACGCGATATCGATGCATACTTGGAGAACGATATCCAAAAGCAGAAGTAAGTTCCTAATTTGGTGGTCGAACAAAAGTCTTTTTCCACAGCTAACCGAAGTCTAGCCCGCACAAAATGGGCGGTAGCTACTACTGAGCCTCTCAAAACAGCCACCGGGCTGAATATATGCAAACCGCTTGTGGCCAAAGTTGTACCACTTGTCAGTACGACTTCGAGCAATTCGATCGCCCTCCCGAGTCCAAAATCTCCTCTTAAAGGCCAACAGAATACATCTAAAACTCAAACAAGTAGGGAGAAGACCCTGGTCGTACCACAAGTCAGTCAAACGTCGGGTGACGTGGTCACTCCTAAGAGCTCAAGATATTGGCTCCGAAGTCAACAGAGCGTACCTCAAAATCGAGCGAATGAAGAGGTCAGTCGATCCGATTCACCCTCAGTCCCGGTAATACATCCACATTCTGTTGGGAAAGTTCCATCGGGCCTTCTGATCTGTCTACATCTGGCCATTGTGGAGATTACTCTGGCGTTCCTGCTACTCATGATTGGCATCATCGTACAGCTCACGCCAATTCAAGAGAGACTCATCAAGGCCAAGAGAGTGGAATTGACAGATGTCTCTCTTCATTCAAAATCGGCTCGGCAAGCCATGAAAGTGGCTCGAAGACAGGCTTGGGAAGCACGAATGAGATTGGAAGCACAAATGAGATCATATTTGGTCACTGCCACAAGCAATTATGATTCGTCGTTCCACAAAGACGAAGTCCTGGAGGCGATCAAGGCAGCTTTTCACAGACATGATGCCTCGGAGAATCTACAAGCACCACAGAGTCCCAGTTCTCCGCAGCCGCTTGAACAAAGTCAGACAAGAAAACTTTTCGCCAACGTCGTCGCCGTACCTAAGCTCAAGAAGAAGGATAAGAAAGCCAAGAAGAAATCGGCCACCACGATCACTATGGACAAAACCAAGCCAGGGTCTCGATGAATCACTAGAACAAGTACATGTATATATGCAGTAGCCTCGGACCAATTGGCTCCAAGACGCTGAGAAAACCCTTTTTGGGTTAATCATGACAGAGTGTTGACACAGCTCACAGTAAGCTGTTGTGTAGGATTAATTCGATATAGGCCATGTAGAGAACATAAAACAGGTTTATCTACTCGACAGTCCAAAATTCCTAGAGCCCAGTCCATTCAGCGAAGGCATGGTAGAGTAGTTTACTAACCAGTTGTAAACTCAGTCTTCAAAAAATGACAGTGTATTACCTATTTATTACACGGCAATTTTGATGGCCGAAAAGAGGAAAGCATCTCCTAGTCCAAAGTTCAGCATCGTGCTCAGCCTCGAACAAAGTTGCTTGAAACGTTCCATGCTTACCAACACTGAAATCCTAAACATGTAAGGTGACCTGAACTTATCAAATCTCGCTCATGAACACTGGCAACTCCGACGCATCCTTGCTTAAGTTGCCAAACGGAACTATGTCTGATCGTAGATACAAATCATTTGACCGACTTTCGGGCCTCCTCAGTACTTACTGAGTTTAGCCAAAACATTTAGATACGGCTACTTCATGTGGGATCCGAATCCTCTGCCTTCGTTGGGGCGAGGGAAGTGGCAGGAGATTATGATTCTGCTCTAGACTAGATCGTGTAAAGTCGAAAAACTGCCGAGAAGCATTCTACTGATGGTCATTGCAATGACCTCAGATCACCAGCACAAGATGAAGCTGACCTGACCTTGTCATGATCGATCGACACAAACGTCCCAAGCCGCCTTACCACCATCCTCCACACACTGAAGCATCCATAATAACATGTGAACATGAAAGCCTCAGAATCATAGCTGCCGTCTCAATGTCACATCACCACAGATCAGCTCACAAAATTTAGCCGCCTGTTCCCCAGCTAACCCGCGCTATCCGCACCTTACCTCACCCACCGATCGTCGGTCGAGCCATTGTTCCACAAAACTCGCGTCACCAAGAGAAGATCCCCGGATAATTCCCCTCTCTTCACAGGCCAATGTCAACCAAGTACCGCAGAACACGAAGGAGCATTGGACGTGGAATTTGGATGGAGCAAAGGGTGTACAGGGTCCAGACAACGGGACGATCACTGGCGTCATTTAAGCCCTCCACCTCCTTCAACTTCAGGGTCCTACTTGGGCGGGCAGCCAACCAAAACGGGGTTGTTTGGATGGAAGAGGGATCAGCAATGCTTCATACCCACCACCCACGCAATCCATCTGTACGTTATGGCTGCAGTTGATTAGCAACGCAGAAGCGCCTCATTGAACCCTGAAACGTCTTCTTGCAGGGCCTGCGTAGCTTGTTCTAGTCTTGTGTGGCATATGAGAGGTCAATCGCTTGGGTATCAATCTCACACCCACCGGGCGAGGTCGCAGTACACCGGTATATCTGCAGCAAGCAGCTTCGGGCTTCAATGGGGGGAAGTCATGCTAGTTAAAACAGCGATCGCGCGAGGCTGGATGGGGATTACCCTAACATAGGATGATATTTCCCGACCCTCCATCTGAAAGACCTGGATATCGTCCGAGAGGGACAGGTTATTGTTGGGGCCGTCATCACCGCAGTACGGAGAGACATGGCGGCGAGACGTTGCGGGCTCTGTGCAGACCGTGGATCCATCGCGTGTTGTAGTGGCACGGTTCAAGAGTAATCATGACTGTTGATGATGGGCGTCCAATCTCGGCGTGATATTTGACAACATAATTAGCAAAAAGCCAACGGCACAACACTCCGGAGCGAAGTCAACAAAGCATTGTTCTCCGATAACGCAAGGACGGTGAGGGCAGAAGAAGACGCGCACAGCCTCGCGCGAACCTTGCCGCCACCCGGCCGAGCGAGAGCCACACGCACGAGAGAAAAGGGGGGGTGGAAGAACAAGGTGGTCGGGGACGTAGAGACTAGCAAGACCCATCCAAACCAACCCCTACAGCAGCTAGCGACCCTGCCAACACCGCATAAACCCAAAGTAGCTGACCTCGTTTTCGCCAAGTCACCCATGCAAACGCACTGAAGCTCACTGAAGCTTCTTCTGCGTAGCAGGTCAGTCTGTGCCGCTCTTCATCTCCACCAGCGTTGGCAACGGACGCCTCCAGCTTCCCACCTTCCCAACAATAACGTAACACCCACACAACCTATGCGTTTACACGTATGCATAGAATCCACAGAGGCGAGGTTGGCATCTCTGGTTCCAAGGCAGAGGCAAACTAGGGTGGCAGACGTGCGCGGCGTCGGTTGCTTGGAGAGCTTGGAGAGATGTTTTTGAACGCCCGGTGGTTCTGTTGTGCGCCATCCACATCGGTCTTGACATGATGAATGATTCCTTAAGTGATGGCCCAGTCCGTTCCCCTCGTTTAGCCTCAACATGATCTGAGCAGCAGCAGAGTGAAAAACCCTTACCAATTACGGATACCTCCAAGCAGTGACAAAAGAATTGGGTCTTGCGGGGGTTGGGTTCGGGTTGTTATCCTCGATCAGCCGAGTCCAAATCTCTGGGGAACACACCACAAAACGGCGGCTGGGGCTGGGTTCATCAGAGACATGAATCTCCAGTGCACCGATAAGCAGAGTGGCTTTTCTTTTGCGTCTCACCCTCAAAATCTTATAAATCCGATGCCGGCTTATTGAGGCAGAGCTGGCAAAAGCAGCAGCTACCGCTGTTCTCAGCGACGCGGCGGACGCCGGGGGGAGGGGGGGAGGGGGTGGAAAAGGATGGGGAGGACGGCGACATGTCCATTCGCCCACTTCCCTTAGACCTCCTGCAAACCATGCAATCCACATGAAATCAGCAGAGTAATCTGCCCTTTATTCGTACGTGCAGCTTGTTGAGCGTATCCGAAGCATCAAAAAGACCTGAGCAGAAAAGAAAAAAAGCGTCAACGTTGGCTGCGTGTGCCGCTCATCCAGCACCCCAGTCATCCTCGTCTCCGCGCTTAAGCCAGCAGCCCACGTCCCCAGGCGATGGGGGACCCGCCCGCTGGGCCTCACGAAGTGTGAGTCGACATCTGCAAGTGAGCCTCGAAGGGGAAAGAGAAGAGCATCCTCGCATCTTGACAGTCGCAGGCCCGGGGCGGTCTAGAGCGTGGCCCATCGAATCCTTCACCCCCCTCCTCACCTCACTCACCTCCCCCCGACAGAAGAACTACCAACGCTCACCGGCCCGGGTAGCTCTTGGCCAAGAGACATTCCGTCTGATCCCCGGGTAACTCGAGCGCAGCACCACCCGCTCAGGGATCGACAGTGTCGATTTTGGTTGTCAGAATAGGCGCATCCAACAGGACAGCTCCCGCTGCTTGCAAAGCTTACGAAGGAAGGCAAGCTTCCAGCCAATGTTTGTCTAGCTGGACTTTTCTTTGCTCGAGGCGGCAGGTCTCTCCGGTGTCGTCGGGCATGCGGAGGACTCCGCTGCCGGCAACGACAATTTCCGTTGCCATCGACTCTGAATATCCTCACGCCAATACACAGAAGTAGCAACTCGACGTCTATCAAAATCCGATGCCCGCTCACACAACTCAAACCCCATCATCAAAGACTTGAACCCCTCTTTTGTGACCTTTCCTCCTGGTGCAACTGTAACTTCTGACGCCCAATCGCTCAACTCTGCGAACCCACAGAACAGACAGACTTGAACTCTCAGTTGCTCTCGTGTTCGCATATCCCAAAAAAGTACAGCGCAATGGCTCATTCGTCATTCACACGCCTGCGCCCCTCAACACCAGAGGCGAAAAATCTCTGCAAGTAATTGGCAGGGGTCGACATCAACCCGCAGTCCCAACTGTCCGATATTGTCTCACCATAATGTGCCTCGCTGAAATGCTCTCTCTTACGTCTTCCCTGCCGTTGGACCTGAATAATCCCGAACATCGGCTTTCAAGTCTTAAAGGGGTGGTCTTGCATGCCAAGGATTGGTCAATTCACCACTCAACTCACCACCCATCTCATGTCATCCCGTTCCCGTTGCCGCTGGCGGGCCTTGTCCCATCGCCGTTGTCATCAGCATCGTAATATGACTATTGTTGGGTCCCTCACCCCGTTGCCATACCGCAAGTGGCCTGGATCCCCGCGACCCCTGGTCTATGTGATGTGCTTCGGAGGATTTCACACGTCAATACATGCTTCAACGACCTGCGAACTGGTCGTCTCCATAGGAAGCCCCCCCATCCTACGGCCAATGGCCAGGCCCTCTACGCCCTAGTGCCCGCTTTGGACCTGTAACAACACCAAACCAAGCATCGTGAAGGCGACCAGGCATGAGCCAAACTGCAAGGCGCGCAAGAAACGGCTCAGCTAGACCCCCTTGCCCTGCTCGTCACATCATGAGGCTCTCCACCGCGACGACGATGACATCCCATTCCCCATTCTCCATCTCCCTCTTGTCAACTCCACCTTCCCCCCGCTAGCCACGTTCGTCGCCTGCCCAGATAACGATCTTAGCACCATCGCCGCGCAAAGAAAAGAACTCTTAGGAAATCCCTAACGTAGCAAGATCCCCCTCTCTGCTACGCCCTCCGCCCACGCCCATACGCTTCTCACCTTCTAGACGAACGCCTCTGTTCCTATTTATGTTAAGTGTATTTCTGGCGTGTCCAGCCTTGCCAGCCAGAAACCCGCCCGTCCAACCCCTTCTTGCCAGCCATGCCGGCCAGTCAGTCCAGAGCACTAGGTAGTACATAGCTCCAGCAGCAACGCCGCGGCCGGACCGCCAGCAGAGCCAAAAAGGAGAAGAAAAGCCTCAAGTTGGACGAAACCAGCCGGCGACAGCGCCCACCGGCCGCCCTAGCAGCGCTGTCCAACACACCGTCGCGGGCGCCATCGGCCAGGCTTGCCAGGGTAGCTCTCGAGCCTGGGAAGAAGTAGTACCTAGCAGAGAGACGGATAAAACAAAACAATAAATAAGCCTACTTCCCATGCCAGCCTTGCCAGCCTCCGAAGCCGGCGCTATCTTCATCGGGGCATAGTCATAGCGTACGATTTTATACTGTTTCGCGTTGCGATGGGAGAAAATAAGGGATATATTCGGGGATACAGCAACGATGACTAGGAGCACACCGACAGCAGAAGTTCACGCTGACTGACTGATCGACCTCGAAGAGAGGGCGGTGGCTGCTATAGACAACCCCACGTCTGGCACGGACACTGCAAACACAACCCAAACCACCCAACGGTCAGCCCATCTTGGCACCTCGCTCTGCCTAGGTAGTTTCGTAGCGGAGAGAATCTTCATGACAACCAGCTACCTAGACACACCTCTCTCTGTGTGTTCTCCTCCCAAGCGCCTTAGGTTCCCCCAACAAGAATAAACTTTCTACGTGCCGGGTGTTGCACCACTCTCACCCCGACCCCGACCGGACTGCCCGCACAGACTTGCCCCAAGGAAGGCAAAGCAAACAAGACCAAACACGACAATCCCCCTACTCTCCTCGAGGCACTGGGGCGGGCAGGGGGTCCAGTTCTAGGCGCGGCAGGCATGCAAAAGCTACCGTGCTTACGAGTCGATATCACCATCCTGGAGAGTTGGAAAGAACCTCAACTATCTTCAAGGTTCCCTTTGATATTGGAGGGGGAGGGTGCAAGAAGAAGTAGGAGGAACATTCTTGACGGGGTTTTCAGGCTCACCTCACCGCACATCCCTCTCGATTTGATGCCGTCTAGGGGCTCTCTGGATCTGAGGTATGCCCGCACCCCTTGACCGCATCCGCATCACACCTTTGATCCATGTCTAGTCCAAGGCCTCCCGACGGCCATAATACTATGCACCACGGATAGAGAACGGCGAGCAGCATGGCAAGGCATGCAGCATCGTGGGCAAGCAAACGCACCAGACGCACACACACGCAGTATTCGTAAACAAGGGTACTTGCAGTTGCCAGTATCAGACAGGAACAGTATCGGTACGGATACTTTACAGAGAATGGGTTGGTCCCTGGAGACCAGAGCAAGGTCCAGACCCCTCCCTCTCTGATAACAGCGTCTCATCATCGGAACCCGGTTGCATGCCATGCCACCACCTCCTCCTCGGGATTGCAGACACCAGGAGACGCGCATTCTCACACATTCGCATACACACCTAGACCGCATTCCGCATACTGCATGTCGGAAGACGCAAGGCCCTTTGGAGGCTCCGGCCCCAACCAGCACACCCCAGTGTCCTACATCTATGTGGCTCAAGCCCACGAATACAGATGTCCGGGAGTCGCATACTACGTACAGACGAGATGGCAAAAGGGGTGGGGGGGAGAAAGGAAAAAAAGGGCAAAGATTTGCAACGACTGACAAGTCTGGTCGCCCATCGAGAACTAACAAATGCGAATGTTCCACACGCACGCCACCACCACCACCATCATCGCCATCCGGCGCTCGTCCGCGTCCGCTATCACCACTTCCTACACCACCACCAACATCCCAAAGAGAACCCTCCCGCATCCATCCCATAACTCCTATCTCTGTAGGCTGCTACACGACAAGAAATGCCTCTCTACAAACCCGGAATCCCCTCCAACTTCGTCAGTCTCCACCCAGCCACCACCAACACCACCACCACAACACCTCCCCGCGTCTCGCCCCGTTTCGTCCGCGCCCGTCGCCGTCCAACCCCAATGTCACAATCTTCAATGATCGTCGGACCCTGAAAAATTAAAAAAGAATTTTTAAAAAAAAAAGCCTGATGTTCAGACACACAAAGGGTTCTAGCAGCAGCCTAGCTCAGGTAGCTCTCACAACGTTGCATCGCTGCCGCCATAGCTAATTACTTCTTCCCCCCCGGCGGGGAAATCGTCGCCTCGCCTGAACGTAGTCAACGTATTGTATCCAAGCATCCAGCCCCAACGACCCGATTTGCATCTTCGCATACACGTAGCGCAGCCCTTCCATCCAGCGGTACTCACACACACACATATGAAAGAAAGAAAAAAACAAGACCGTAGATACCCATCGACGACGATCTCCCCAGGACCCCTATGATCTCACATCAACACATTCATCAAAAGCCACATGTGTTGCCATTGGATCTCTGCCCGCCTCTTCTCTCCATGATCGTCTGGAGCAGAATTGCTTACTCTCCCACAAGAAAGAATGAACGATGCCATGTGTGATCTGATGCCCGAAGAATTCTCGCCGAAATGTTCCCATCCACAGCCTCTCTCACCCATCATCGCCCTCACATCTCACAAAAGACAAGAATCGAATGGCCTCACAATTACAAAGCAGCCCCCTCCTCTCCATACCAACACAGTCATCGCAACACCCAATCCACTACTCGTACCTTTAATGGGCCCAATATCCAAAGTAGACCACTGCAAGAAACACACAATGCTGTTGGTGGTGTTGCAATAAATGGTCTCTTTCTCTCGTTCTCCACCCGTGGCGAACGTTACGCCGTGGCGTCCGCGAACCGCAACCCATCAGTCATCGAAAACACCACCAAGTCGTACAAAGTGAAGCATTGATACCCCCCCCCCCCAATTGCCGAATATCCATCCAGTCGAGTTCGAGACCTGGTCTAATCTCCCCTCCCTCCCTCCCTCCCCTCCACCTCCCCAACGACCTACCTGCGCCTCATCCATACATTCGCGCAACCACAACCCGCTCGTCTTGAACTTCGAATAGAGGACTATCTCCACCATCAAAAGAGAGAAAAAACCGCCGAGACTGTCCAAAAACTCCCCTCGTCAAGAAAGCCCCGACACATCCCCGCCCACCTCCCTCCCCTCCCATCATCAAACGTACAGTCATGAAAATGAAGAACGTCCAGTCTCCACCAGCATCCCATCGCCACTGCGCGGTTTTGACAAACAGTCAGACGAGAGTAGGCAATATCTCCGGTGCGCCAAACCCCAAACCCCTCGCACACATGCCAGACTTTTTTTTCGTTTTTCCCCCCCTTGCCCAACAGATCCAATTCTCGTCTCCCCAAAATCCGCCGTGACAAGAACTCACTAGTGATGGGCGACCGGGGGCGGGTTGGCAATGAACGGTCCCCCGGGGATCCAGCACTCGCCTATCCTCGTCCGTGTCCGACTCGGGCTCGACGGCTCCCTTTCGATGAGGGTGTACCCCGGGAAATCCTACGCATAACCTTGAAAAGTAACGAGGACTTTCAACGATTTCCCCGCAAAATCTTGTGGGAAAAAGGCCAAGTCAGCCGTAAAAAGTATAAGCCAAATCAAACTTATCAACACCAACCCAAACTTGGGCACGGTCGACGACTCAACGTAAACCCCCCCGCAAAAGCTTATTCCGAATCAGATACAGAGACTTTTAGTAACAATCCTTTCTTCTGCCTTTTTTTCCTTTTTCCCTCTATCACTCCAAAGGCTTGTCATATTGCTGCCACCATCCCCCCCCCCCGGGGCCCGGGCCATCCTCGGGCACGAGAAAACACATGTCAGACTTTGACTCTGCATCTCGGAGGCGGAGGTGCAGCTGGAGGGAGGAGGGAGGGTGGTGGCGTCAACTTCAACGTGCAAAAATCCAGTCATCAAATCCCGCCGCCATGTGAATAAAGTAATGTCGTGTCCCCCCAGAAAATCCAATTCGTCCCGGGCCCTCCAAAAGAAGGAGAAAACGTTATCCCCTCAACGACCGTGCAGTACATTTCAAATTTCAACGTCAATATTACTAGGACAGCTAGACACAAAACATGCAAAACTCCAGGCAAAAAATAGGCCTTCCCGGCCGGGTTCAGGGTCCTACATGGCGCCGGGGAATGGCAGCCTCAGTCGCTTACGAAATAAATACTACTTGAACCACCATTCCACTTGCAAGCCTTCCGCCCCCGGCATCGGGGTAGACTGCTCACTCAACTTTCATCCCCCCATCCGTGCTGTCGTGTCACCACAACTCTCATGTTCCCGGAAGTAAATCCAGGTTCCATGAATAGAAAGTCCGTCTACAGTTGCCGTCCCCTCAATACTGGCCTGACACTCAGCCCCCGGCACCAAGGGACGTCATGTACAACGCTGTACATTGGTGCGCCATCAAACGGTGCGAGTGCGACTCCGGCACCATATCCTCGAGTGTACCCATCGGCGACCCCCCGATGGATCCGTTATACCCGCCGAGTTCACTCCTCCTCTCCGAATCCACACGCCGAAAGACCCCGGGGGTTCCCACGATGTCTGCCGCGCGCGTGGTTCCACCGACAGCCGTGGAAGCCGTCGTGCGTCAACCAACAGCACCGATGCATCGTTCAGCTCCCAAAGCCGCCGACCTCGTGGAAGTGACAGCACGTTGTAGCTCCAAACCACATGCCACGCATACTCGTCGTGCCTCCACTTCCTCACCCCGTCATCACCTACCAGCTCCATGAATCCACAACCACCAAGCCCGTTGACAACTGACATCCCTCACCTCATACCGCCTTCAACCATCTTATTCCCCAGTGCCCATCGGTCTAGACCATCAAACGATATCTGCACAGAGTGTGTGTGTGTGTGTGTGTGAGAGAGAGAGAGAGAGAGAGGCCAAGGAAACCTATTCCCACAAAAACTTTCCCCGCGTCCACATCAGCGCCACAGACTGCTGAAGATCCCGCCCTCATCCAACACATCATGTCTCGCCGCATCAAGCATGTCTCGTGCTTGTCTCGCCCTACTCCTCACCCATCTCCCGTCGGTCGCGTGTTGATGACGACTGTAACTAGACCCCTTTCCCTCCTGCTGTCCCTCTGTCACTCCCCGCGCAGCAGCTGCAGCAGTGAGGAAGCAAACGACGTCTTCTCCACCATCTAATGCCCTCCGCATGCAGATAGCTCCCCATGTCGTGCTGACTGCCTCCTCCCAACGCTTATCCAATTTATATGTCTCACATATCTGAGAATCTCCCTATTGATACTCTGCTCTGCTATGCTCTGCTAAGCAGTGTTCTCCCAAACCCACACCTGCTTTGTCATCGCAGATACGGCAGGTAAAACACAGGGTAGCAACGGGCGATGAGACCCCACCGCATGCACATCAAGGGGGATGGTGTGCTCACTGCTCTTGTCCCAGACCACAGACCCGTCGCTGCGTTCGGGACGCTATCGACGCGGGAGCACCGGATTGGCAATCCTTGCATAATCCTCTACCCTCGACGTCCTTCCCAACCGAGCAATACCTACCATAGGTAATTGCTATTACTACCAGGCAGGACGCCAGGCAGAACATCAAACCATCAAGAACAAGCACGCCATGTCCGAGAGAGGGGTAGGTAAGGCCTAATCACACCGTCCATGGAGCGGGTGCTAAGAAAAGAGCCGCTGGGTTCGACCGGAGTCGGGTTGGTGTGCTGACGGCGCGGCCCCTTTCCCGCGACTCTGGCTGCGGCCGTGGACATAGAATCGGTACATGATTACATGCCTGTCATCTCAGAGCTCGAGGCTCAAGCTGCTGCTGCCAAAACTGCCCACAAGGCGACAAATGCGGGGTCGACTTGGAGACTGAATCGTATCTATACCCTCAAGCTCGCAGTGGTGTTTCCAATGTGGAGGGTGGCCAAGGAATGTCTCCCCATCCAGCTGCATTGTTGCTTGCAGACAGCTTCAGATCAGGTCCAAGAATTTCCGCGGGTCTTATTAAGAGAGCTCGCAGGTGCGGTTGATGATCCCCGACTCCGTGCTTCAAACAAGGAGATATCGCAACTCCCCCGCTGCTGCCGGTCCTCGCATACTACGACTCACTGAGGTAGATATCTGGTGTGGATGCCTGTCGTGCTGTCAGGAAAGCGTTTGCCAGCCTCACCTCAAGCAGCCGCTGGAACCAGACCGGACTGCTCCGCTTGTCTGGCTTTTCCCGCGGAAGGACTTGAAATGGGAGACATGGAACGAAACCTAGTACCAAGCTAAGCACAGCTAGACACGGAATCCGCAAGCACTCCTCGCCATTGGCTGTAAGCCGTACAGCCCACCTCTCGTCCGTAGCTGAAGATCAGTTTCCCCAGACTACCCCAGGTTCCCAGCCTCCGAGGGTAAAAAGTCAATGCTGGACAAGGAGAAGACCCTGGAAATTGAACTCAGGCAGCTGGCCCGAACTCGCAGATCAGTTTTGACGGTGGACAAGTTCAATCCATTCACCCAACACCGTGTGCCGTGTGCCCGTCGAGAGTTCGGCGACGAAACACGCACTCCTCCCCCCAATACGGACAAAATGCATGCCCTTGTTGGCTTCCAGGAGGCCCCAAATGGGGCCACATCAGAATCGCCGTCTTCTGAATTGCCCCTGTTCTCCAACCGGCGCCGCTCCGGGGTGAACCCAAACGCCATGACAACAGCGGTGAACCCAGCCGACCGCTCCGGCTGACAATCCCGCCACCACGTCGAACAAGCAACAACTCCGCACAAACGCCTCGGACAATTCAAAGAACATCGGACTGCGGGCGTCAGTCAACGCCCAAAGCAGGAGGAGGGCTTGGAACCATTGTCCAACGTGGTATAGTGCTGATAAACGTCCGTGAGATCAAAGGTCGTCTTAGCGCCTCGACCGCCTCCCCGCTTTCTCCAAGGTAGACCTGGGGACTAGGGACGATGCTGAAACGGTCTCCTCGTTGCTCTGTGCCACGGGGTGCCGTGGACATGCAAGGCCGACATGGCATGGCACCGGAGCCTTCATGTCGTCGTCGCGGTCTAGGTTTGTGGGGTAACGATGTGAGGCGCTGGTTGGCTGGACAAGGATGTTGCCTCTATACATCGTCTCATCAACGGGCATGGCATTGCCTCATCCGGTTGGTAGGATGCTCACCACGAAGAGTCGTAGCAAACCGCCGTGTCATGACCTTCAGGCGTAGTCTGTCGGCCATCGTGCCCAGTGAAGAGATCCATCATGATGTAACATCGCTGGTATTCTACGCCCAGTCAGCCAATGTCTAGTCCTGATGAGATGTCCTTGGGCGGTTCAAACCTGTTATTGCATCGCCGGCAAGGTCTTTTGCAACGGCACTTCATCAAGTCATCCGACGACAGTCCCATTGATGCCACCAGAGTCCTTGAGGCTGACTGCATGCTATGGGCGTGAGATCAGCAGCAAGTAACTCACTGAACTTCGAGAATGCGGGGTTGGCTAGGTCCCTTGCCATTGGTACGATATTAGGGAGTTGCAACCACGACGAACGGCCAGTGAAGGCCAATGCTATAAATCATATTTCTAGATTCGTTTCCTGTTGTGTAACCTTTCCGGTGAACGTCTAAGCAAAACTAGAGAATCGTGTGTTGGCTAATGTTGTGCAACACTCCGTCAGAGCAATGGAATGAGTCCTTCCGAGTACTCTGTCGAGAACCTCTACCGGAAGTAAAGGATGCCAGTCGTGCAAAGGAAGGACATCGTATTCTCTGAGTTGAAGGAGTATCCTATGACGATGTGGGAGTGGAACGCAATGCTATGCGGCTACTGAGGGAGTCGAGTAGGGCCCAAATCGAAGCTTCCGTGTTACTGCCTTGGGGTGATACCAGCAGTCGATCAGTTAATCCTCTCTATATTGTGAGTATTGTGTCAGATGGAAAGCGTCCTTCTCTTACTGGCAAATCAAAAAGGCTTCCCGTAGATGCTGTGTTCCGGAGTCCCAAACCACCGGACGGCCAGGGCATCGGTGCCGCTTTCGAGGAGGATACCTAGGTAAATTCTCATTATGTTGCAATGACAGACCGTTTCACAATATTAGTCCACACAAATCGCACATATTTGAATGACCCAGATGTCGGAATTGAAGAGTTCAAGCCGTTGCTGTGGACTAGTCGAATGTCAACAACCGCCTGATGTGTTGAACCCGAGAGTTGCAGGTCCGAGAGATCACGAGACCTGTCACATCTTGCGAATTTCCTCGTTTGCTGTCCGAGAATCAGCAGCTCATGCGCATCGCCGGCTTCCTGGTACCAAATTTTGCATAGAGCCCGTCAGGTTTGAAGCCTCGTCCAGGTATCCGTGGCCTGCATGGCAAATTGTAAATACCATCTTCGGACCGTTGAGAAAGCTTGGAATGAATGCTCCGGAAGCGTATATCTTCACTTCGGCGTGCACGGCAGGAGACTTCCCGTGCGGCAGACGCCCTCGCGTGTTCTACGGCATGGTGAAGATGCTTATGGCTAGGTCAGCCAGAGTTGATAAAGAGCCTCATCCCAGATCAATACGGCGACGTCCGCGCGGTGGGAAGTGGGCCGCGGTTCCAGTATGGCACCGGCAAATTGACGAAACTCTATCTTGTAAATCTGTAGACCAATAGCGTCTAGGGCGAAGGGATCGGCCAACCGCATTCATCGCTTTGGAGACTTCGCATCTTTGAAAGACCAGATGAATCTCACCGCTCTTTGATCGAGAGTTTGTTCAATATCAGCATCAATGTGCTAAGCCCGAGCTCTAGTAGCTTGCGCACGCAAAATGTTCCACTGGATAACGGGACGTCGGCCATGCTACTGAGGGATATTAGTGAAGTCGAATCCAGAAACACCCACAGAGATATCAGCCATAGCAGCCGCCAGTGGCGAGCCTCCTACTCCTGCTAAGGCGGTAAGGTAGGTGATGGGATTGTGATGGCTGCCCTAACCCCCAAAAACCACCTGTCTGTTTGGCTGGGGCGACATCAAGTGTATATGGGGCGCAGTTATGCGTGGCTCGAGACCTCCAGGGTCAGCCACCTTTAAAATGTTGAGGCTTTAGAGAGTGGCGCTCCCATCCTAAGCTCGAGGTCCCCGATAGATGGGCAGACGACTGGAGTGCGGGAGAGCATTTGGTGAGACGCGACGCCTGTCCACCCGCCGGGATGAAAGTGGCCAAAGTCCCAAACCAAGGCAGAGCCGCTGCATGGAACCACAAGCGAAATGTCCCGAGGAGGCCTGCCGATTGGGAGTGATTCTCCGGGCGAGGTACGCGTCCTGTCTTCTCAAAGAAGCATGAACCGTTTTCAGATTGCATGGCGATCTTGGCTGCAAGGAACTGACCAAGATCAAGAAAGTCATCAACAGCCTTGAGTGCCCAACTGCCGTTGTACGAGATGGAGTGAACTAGTGGTTTGCCTAGCGTGATTGCGATGGCGTTGTGCGGTGTGTACATGGTGAATGTCTCGGTAGCCTTTTACAAGTCTCGGTGAAGTGGCGGTCAGAACGGGACTCAGCGTGAGAAAAGGCCCTTTCCAACACGCATGGTTGTAAATATTGTGCTTTGTGTGCTAGTTGTCCAAACAATTTGACTCCATTTTCCAAGAGCATACTGCATATTCAAGACGCCCAGGGGAGGGGTGAGATGACCGGGGTGCGTCCACTCGCACGGCTTTGTCGATTGCCTCTCGTGTTTGGTCGATATGGCCATGCCATTTCCAGATGCAATTTCCAAAGCCCAAGCGCGGAGGAGGCTCGAGACTGAGAGAAATGCCTTGAGCAGTTCCATTGGTGGTCTAGATTCATCCTAGAGGGGCCACTGAGCGATGGGGTTCCATGGGGGACACTCTGGAGTCTGTGAGCCACCCATGTCGAGTCCTTCTGGAGTGGGCACCACATAGTACAGCAACTCCATCGTCATCGGTGATCTCTCTTTGAAAAGCTCCGGTATTGAGATGGTACCGCAGCCTCTCCGTCTCTGTCGTCAATGTCGCTTCATGGCTGTGATAGTGGACAATATAAGAGTGATGGCGTCCGGGAGAGGACCTGATTCCACCGTACGCCGGTGACGGGTTGTCCTCCGTCCCGTTTCACAGGCAAAACGACTCGCTGGAAGACGGGGAGCATATCTAGCAATGGTCTCGTCAGCAACAACTGAATTGGGATCTCTCGCCATGCCTTGGACGAAAGTGGAGGCTGCTGCTGAAACTGCGGGCTCTGGCGGACGCTCTTAGCGCACGGAAAAGACGCCTGCTGCCCCCCGTAGTCCTCATTTGGTCACCGTAGTCTCCTTCGTCTTCCCTGTAGCAGCTGGGCCCGTACCGCCTGAGGCGGCAACGGTACGGAGCTAGCAGCGTGTTTGGAGCAAAGAGCCCGGCGCTGTGGGGGTTGGTTAGGGGGCTTTTGTCGACCACTTTAAGCCCTGCGTACCGCTAAGAGCCCCGGGCGCCTAGTTCATGAGAGAAAGGTTCGATCGTGCAAGTTAATGGCCGATGACGGCTGAGGGCCGTGAAACGGGTCACTACGTCATTTAGCCTCTGCAGGACACGTAGACACGCGCAACCCATGTAGACTGGACACAGTGAAGAGATTTCGTGCAGTAAGGATATTGGCGGCCTGCCTCTATGCCCATGTTCGTGTCTCCCTGTCCAGAGCCCTCCCCACTGAGGATTTGAACTTCTGGATATATCTCAGTTGAGAGGAGAACAGACTGAGCTTCTTTGGTGGATACACTCCATTCGGTGTCCACAGTCTCTCATGTTTGAGGCAAGTTTGGTGGCACCTTGGAGTTGCAACTCGGGAGCGATGAGATGAGATGAAGCCGGGCGTAGTGCTGTGAATCAACCGAGCCGGGAGAATGTCCAATGGTACGTGAAGATCGCACCATGGGCCGCCCATGCTGACTTTTCCATTGCCGTTATTGCCTTGCTACCATGTCATGCTAACTTGAGGTTGGCTGTTTCCGGAGCAAATCCTCCTCATAGCAACCAACCGCAGCCATGATTTTTGTCTCCTCCGCACTCTGTCGACTCTCCGTGTACCGAAGCCAAAGGGCGTCGAGTCTCGGACGTATTTTTCTTGCCTCGTCTGAGAAAACCACGGAATACCGGAAGAAGGGCATCGAGAGGAGGGGCCCCATTGGCTTCAATGCTCTCCAGCATCAACAGCCCATCGTCGGTCGACAAGCTGTACTCTTTGGGCTCCTTCCAAGGCAACGCTGGGTCAGATGATCATGGTGATGACGATGATGATGGCGTCCAAGACTTACAAGAAACAACTTGTGCGCCTTCATTGCTTGTGAACCTGCTTCATCGGTAAGCAGACGTGTACGTGTACACCATCCATCCCCCTCGTCTCACCGGCACGGATGGAATGAGGTTCTGGGGCTGACACCGGAGATGGGGGCCAAATTTGCCAATCGGATCCTTGCTCGCGCCTTCATGTTGTGTTGTCGAACAAGAGGAAAGTCCCATTCCCCCAGTCTCATCAAATTCCTTTCTTCATCGGTGGCCTTTCCTGGCCCTGGCCGCTGAAGCGAGGGCCACTGAGAGGCCTTATCAAAGCAGTACCGTGCATGCAAATACAACATCCCAGGGGCTTTTTTTTTTGTCTGATGGGTGCCACACTGCTGCAGCCCTCGCGTGCGAAAGTTGGCAGCACCCTGGCTCACTCTGGCAGACCTCGTGCAGATCAGTGGAGCTCGTCATCGGTCGAGAAACGCCTTGGCCCCCGTTGTCGTATCTGAGAGCGGATGAAGCTGTTGTCTCCAAGACCTATGCGCCGTGCCTCGGGAGAGAATCAGGGTTTAACCTCCTCATGTCTCGTTGAAGGGGGCTTAAAGTGGCATATCGAGCCCAATCATCGCGCTTGGAGGCCAAAATACCGGATTCAATTCTAGAGTAGCATGCCACCTCTGCTTGTCGATCCGTCCCAGTCACCTGGCATCATCCGGATGCTCGCGGGGAACCACTACTCACGACCCACGCGGGTTGGTGCCTCCTTCAGCCGTTGCATGGCACGGGAGGAGCGTATACCAAAGAGGCCAAGCCTGGGTTCTGTGCCTGACGATGAACAGAGTGAACTGCCATGTGTCCCTGCCATGAGACGAAGACGAAGACGAAACGACACGTCTGCAATCATGATCTCCACGCCTTCAGAGGATCGCAAGTCGTAATAGGGCTTGATCTTGATAGTGAAAATCCGGCGTCACATTGTCAGCTGCCTCTTCGTTGCGTCATGGTTTGTTTGGATTTCGTTCAAATTGCGTCGGGCGTGGTATAAAACCGGTGCAGTCGACATTGATCTCGTGAGCTTTCTTGCAGGACTTTTGGATTATCCCCCACAAACAACCGTGCCATCCGAATTGGGACGTGGGATTACTGCAAGCCATTGAGTCTGACAATTATGGGGTTGGGTCATTCTAGCTTTGGTTCGGATCTTGCGGGGTGACTAGGTAGGCAGTCGGATCAGACCCGGGTTCTAGCGCAGGAGGCTGAGACCTCAAGTTACAGCCAGATGATGGCGCATGATGCACAGTGAATATGAAGGAATGATTCCTAGGCGGGCACGGCGGGTTAGGTTTCCCGGAGACACACCGCTCTGGCATAATTCCTTTTCCCCCGGAGGTTTTGAGGACAATCAAGGAAACCTTTGGTACGGAGTATAGTGTGTTCGCATCCGACGCCTGCACCTGCGACACGTCAAATAAGAGCCGAGCCCGGAGCTGAATGGTGTCGAACAATGGCCTGATTGGCCAATTGAGATCGAGGTACACCATAGGCTAACATGCTCTAGGAAAACCAGTGACGGATTGCGAGGGTAAGGCGACTTGTTGGACAAAAGGATGGGGGCTGGTTGATTCGATCCTCATCCCTTTTGGGTCGTTTCTCTTTGCCAGCGTAGACACAAAGTCAAGGTTTCATGGCTTTCCGGTCCTCCTGATAATGTCGACAGAGAGTATCAGTTATCTCGCGATTTTGATAGGGCTGTTGAGCTGTAGAAAGTGGTCTAGATAGATTTACACTTGCTCTCCGCCAAAGATACATAGACAGTGCTGATAACCCAAATCCATCCAATCGCGTACATAGCACGGGCAGTCTCTTAGCGAAGATCCATGTAGTGCTGTAGATGTGATTGGTCAAAATCAGGTAGAGGCTGGCCTACCAGATCCTCGCGGTTGCAAGGACAAAGCCTGCCCCAGGTCAGTCCGTACTTTGCTCCCGTGAACGTCGCCTGGCACGGATGGTCCGGAAGCTGACGCGCGCCGGGAGTGACTCGGAAGCCGTGCCCTGGTTTTGTCGTCGAGTGCTGTCTTCCGCCTTCTACCTCCACCACGTCGCCGAGTGGGGGTGAAGGCACAAACTTTAATTGAGGCTCAGTCGAGTCTCGACTCGCTCGCGGGATGGGATGCTTGGCCATGGAAGACGCTTGCCAGCCTCACACCGCCCCTTGACTTTCGATCGATGATCTCGTCCGTTCGATGTGACGCAAAGCTGACCCGACAGGTTGAAGAAGATGGCTTCGACTTGGTGCCTCTCTCAGTTGACTATCGAGGGTACGAGTTAGTGCGATGGCCATTCCTCTGCTTGAGCAGTGACTTGCAGGAAACACTCGCGCATTCCTAGCAACTCAGGGAGGCGCAGCTACAGTGCTTTCGCCATTCTAATGGCACGGTCGCCACACCTGGGCGGCCGCACTGTGTTCGCGCTGTCTGGAGCTCATCCTAACCTTCACCTATTCCATCGAGCATGTCTGGCGCTCACTGCCGCCGGAGACTGTCATCCATCACGAGAGGATCTTCCGTCTCCAGTCTTCAACGTCGATCACAGGGCGGAACCCGACAATACCGTGTCCCTAGGCCTGGGCTGCGACCTCCACGTAGGACTTGATCTTCTCTCGACAGTTGCCGATGCGTTGACTCGAGATCTGGATCGATGATCTGATAGTTCGGCAAGCTCGACTATGACTTGGACGTGGGGGACTGGTCGCAACAGTCAGGTCTGCGACAAGGGGGCGTCTGACTCTCCTGGATCCCTGGAACCTTGTGTGCAGTAGTGTCTGCGAAACACCAGGAGATGGCTGTTGTCCAGTGAAGAAAACGCCACCGTAGACGCTGCCGCGTGGAAACAAAGAATCCATGGTGGTACGCGGCATAGTTCGAACATCGTCCCTCGTCTGTCTTGAGAATTGATGCCGAGCTTGAGTTCATTCCATTTGAGGCCATCAACCCGTCCCCAACGAAATGGAGCGACGAATCAGGAGCCTTGCCAGGACCACAGCATGAAATTGATAGTGACCGGGCCCACTAAGTGTCAGGCAAAAAATCCCCGGTGCTCCAAAGCTGTAAGAAATCAACATTGGATGATATGATGATCCTGGTCAACCATCAGACCACCGCTCAGAGCCGGCGACTCCCTGGAATGCGCCTCAAGCATGTGCAAAGACAGAGTTCAAGGCCAGATTGCGTTTTCCTGATGCAATGTTGCGGCTTTGCACCTCCATTCAATCAAACGGATCATGATCGATTAGTTGTTATCAAGCGTGGGTCGATTATGTCGGCTACGTTAGTGTATGCTTGTGCTCCTACGCATAGTCATAGTAATGGCGATGATGGAGATAACTTTGCCGCGGTCGCAAGCGAGTTGCCCTCACTGCGGTAGGGTTCACTGGAACAACTCGTATTCAAAGCCGTTGACTCCGTTTCTACGTCAATCTTTGCCAAGAAGGTAGCCACTGCAGGTAGACTTCAGGGTCCTCTGCACATGAAGGTCGGTAGGGTCCCTTGGGATTAGGGGACTTGTTGCGGAGTTGGCAACTAGGCTGCGTGCGGTGGTTGTGCGCCAGCCGCCATCTCAAATGTGGCAGAGACACCTTTGTGACATGGAACTCGCCCTCATCCCATTGCCTGATACCCGGGGTGAGGTTGGCGGTTCACGCTCTGCCTCGGGTCCGCTCTCGGAACCTGGTCCAAGGGTCCCTTATCCTTTATCATGAGCCAAGGGCGCAGGTTGACCATCAGTCTCCTCGTAATCGACATCAGACCATTCGATGTGACAGATGTGTGACCTGGGGCTAAGGTTTAACATGCCCATTGTTTTTGACGCAATCCCTTCCGTCAACCAGCAGGAGCTAATAGGTCTCGTCATTGTAGTTGGCCATGCAGATTTGGTGAACCGCGCAAGCTCCACATCAGACCGAATGATTTCCATGGCAAGGCAAACTCGAGAATCGAGCGCTTGGAGGGCTGCCGCACTCTGTCTTGAGCCGTCGACTCCGGCCCGTCCAGGTCTCCGGCCGGCTCATTGATAGACGACCACGGAACCGCTGATCCCCGTGTACTGCGAGCCGGTCTAGGGTACAAGCGTGCCCCGCCGTCTCGGCTCGCGGTAGGTGTGGCTTATACAATAGCACGAAGAGCTTGCGTGCTTTGTTCGTGGATTGCTTCAGTGACGGCCGGGCTACCATGAGATCCTTGTCGGGACGCTAGGAGCAGGGGCAAATTTAGCATCTTTGGGGCGACTAGCTGAGGGTGGCAGGGGCCAGTTTGATTGCGCAGCGAATCAGAGGCAAACGATGTACGTTTTGGGCATCTCAGATTGCGACTTCAAAGATAACGAGACGCGGTGAGACGTACTTGCGGGAGGTGTGCCTGGTTGATGGCACACAACCAAGCCACCAACCGCAAATTTTCACCACGGCGTAGATGTGCGATGGAGGCGCTTGGCTCCGAGATGCAGCCCCTTGAGTCGCCGGCAGCTCTTAGCTCCATGAATGTCAACTGTTGGGTGATATCGTTCGGGTCCCCTATTTCCAGGTTTTCTGCCAAGGTGGTCCGGCATTCATTGACCGCGACGAACCGATATGAGCGAACGATAGCGGTCAGTGGTGGCGGTTGGATGAGTGAATATGATTGATTATCGATGCACTGTGTCATACAGTGAATACTCGCTTGAGACGTCAAGACGAAGACTGAGGGGGTGAAGGCACCTTACGCATGTTTCCCCGGAATGCAAGCTGTGAGTAATAGTTTGACACATGTGGTGATATGTACAGATAGGAGGAGACGGCGAGGTGGAGTAAAAGTTTTCGTGATGCAATGAAGGCTGAAGTGCAGCCAGATGGAGCTGTTGGTAAGCGGTTCCCCACCCAGGATCCTGTAATGCGTGCCATGGCGCTTTCAGATGTCGATGGGCGTTCTGCACGAATTGCGAAAAGGGCCAGTGAGGTTTTGCATCGTTCGATACCCATGTCGCACTCCCTGGGCCAGGGCGAAGAAGTCCCCGAAGGCCGAAGGTTGACGATGCCTATCCAGAGCGATTGTGACAGAGATGAGGAGCCACAGGAGGGATTTGGCTGGACCTACGGTGGTGGCGTGCGTGGGCTATAACGCTCCAAGCGAGGCCATGGAATTCAACGAGTGGTCCTCGGCCCCTGCGGCTTCCACTCGTCACATTGGCTGGGGCTATGCCTTGCTGCATGCCGCCGAGTGCATGATGTGAGTGCTTGTTGCCCCTACTCCGTGCCGGAGGTGAGTATAGAAGTGGATGTTGGATGTAGCTACTTGAGGTATGCGAGTGCTAAGTGGAAATGGGGACCATGGGCTGGTGGGGATCCGTACGACTGCTATCCCAAAATCCAAAGACAATGACGAGGGCGGGTGTTGATTCGGTGCTGGACTCACTGCGAAGTCATTGCTTGCTGGACAGTCGCAGGATAAAAGTCAATATGGAAGACCTGAAGAGTTGCGGAGCACGGAGGCTGGAGATATTGAGAGGTCCCTGCCCGAAGGAGTACAGCGCTTCAATTTGGCAGCTACAAAGGCAGCTTTATCATGGAGATTGTTGGTCCTTCAGCTGACCGACAACTCAGCTACTGTCCCAGAGATCGATCGGGTGCAGATGGTGGTGAGAAGGATGCCCGTCCAGTGGGGCCGGCGCCGGTTTCGGGGGAAAGTATGGCACATTAACCAGATAAGCAATGCCTGAGGAATATCTCTGTTGGTGAGATTGTTGTACTGCGACACATAGATAATGGGACATCGTGGTGGTGGTATGGCTGGAAGATGGGCGCGTCCACCGTGTCCGTAAAGGGTTTCCACTGATGCCGAAGACAGCTGGTCCTAGTTCGCCAACGCCTTGATGCGTTTATTTCGCATGCTCGCCGCTGGGCTGGGCGGTCCTTGAAGGCCTGTCTGGAGCAGTCCTACCGATTTGTATCTACAGCAGCAGACTTTGGTGTAGCATCTGGTTGGTACCACGGTATGGACTGGTATGTAAAGATGACATGGCATCGATGATAATGGATATGGATGAGCAGAGGAGCGGCATATCCGCGCGCTCGAGAAAGAGCCCGCGCCGGTGAGGTCCGAGGATGGGCGACAGTTGTGGACGAAGTGTGGATGTTTGGTGGTGGAGCACGGTCGGGGCGGGCGACGTGATGTTGCAATGGGAATTGACTTTACTCTCACTTGTCATTTTTTTTCTCGATGGGGAAAACCTCACTGTATTTCTTGCCTTTCTTTGGTGAGTTTCCTTTTTTTGGTGGGGGAGGGAACACAAGAGACGAGGCTAGACTGAGTCCATTGAGTGGGTACCCCCTGGTCTCCTCCCACAGCTGCCCCTCCTTCCCTCCTTCCTTCTCTCCTTCACGATGACAGCCATGGGTCTTGTGACGCTGCCGTTTTCTGATTGGCCAGTAACTGTTCCTTCCCTCCCTTTCGATAAAAATGGTAAGGTGGGTGCGACTCCATCTCTTTCCTGCTGAATCATCCCCGCTGATTCATCCCCATCCAGTCGTCGTCTCCGCGTCTACTCCCACTCTGCCCCTTCCCCGTCGTCTCCGTCCTTTCACAAAACATGGGTGCGGTGGATGCGGGAGGTGCGTGCCGCGGCGAGGCGCTCAATGACACTGCAAGTTTACTATAGTAAGAGGCCAAAATCCCATCCCGACGGCCTGCCCCGGTCTCCGGTGCCCACTTTTGAATCGATGTATACCTACGGATAGTCGCACAGATTCAAATGGAATTACTAAGGAAAACAGAAAGCAACGAAGCCAAATTTTTTTTTTTTTTCAAAAAATTGCAATCAAGATGGAAACCAAGGATCCGGTGCTATCGTGATAGAGCGTCTGCGCATCCAGTGAGAAATGTTGCCGACAGCTCGTGCCACTTTGAGACTACCCAACGCTCCGTGCGTCACCGTATTGTTGCTGTCGCTTTCGCGCTTCGTCTATTCTTTCTGGGGCAAGACTTGAGCCGCCGAATGCCCAAAGCGGTGCCTGCTCTTACCCCAATCGAAACGCATTTTACCCTGCTTCGCCAGGAGCCTCAGCCGCTACCGTTGACGAGGTATTTTGTAGAGGGCATTTCCCTCCCAAAACTCCGTTCATCGCCGATGCCCAACAGCAACAATAAGAGGGTGAAGCAAGGCTCAAGAGCGGTGACACGAAGTCTCCTCCGCATCGGTTGGCTCGGGTGGAACAAGGGGAAAGAAAGGCGTTGCCATTGCCATCGCCAATGCAACCATCGGCAGTAGCAGCGCAATATAGTGCGACAATGCGTGTGCGCCATTTCTGTGATGACTCGGGCGACTCATAGCATGCTGGTCTAGATCTCAATCCTCGCCCAGCCGTTTCTTGGCCAGAATGAGACATTTTGACGACGAAAAGTTCTTCACGCCGTTGCCGCCAGCAGGGAACGGATGTCTTTGATGGAAGGGTGCTGCATTAATTGGTCGTCGCTGCAGGCAGCCACACCGTGTGCGGGACGGCGGTCGAGGTCTTGTAGACGCCTTCCAGTCAGCATCGGTATTGTCTATGCCATTCATACCAGTCGCCGGTAGCCTGCTAACGGCGACGGTTGAAGCTGATCCCAGCATTGATGCCGTTGCCATCGCCAGCCCTAACCCGGCTGCAGCGCGTGGCTGACAGAGAGACCAACGCAATTGACACTCGAATCACTGGATTCATCAGTCAGCAGTGAGGCGGCGGGTCAGCGTCGTTTTAGCGCGGCCAAAGACACTTCGCAGACAACACACAATGCACCAGCAAAGTTTACCCCCATCCAAAAAAGGTTGGGTGCAATGTTGTCTGACGCTGACTTTGACCTTTTGCATGTCTTTTCCGTCGTCTGCTTGAGCTTCCAACCCGCATTCCAATAAAAAGAAATTGGCCCCCAAAGCCGCAGCATGGCGGAGGGGAACCAAGCTTTTCGCAGTAGTGTTTGATGTTTGTCATAGATTCGGCCTTGTTGAGAACATTTCCAGAGCAAACTTGCGGGGACAACCACTTTGGAGAAATGGTGGATGGAATGTGGGAAAACGTTGGAATGTGGACCGAACTGGTCTCGGTTTTTTTCCCCCTTCTTTGCGTGTCCCTCCTTACCCATGTATTCATCCTCCATCCTCGTTCATTGTCTCGAGTGCTGGTTCCACCTCTGCTCTGCTTCGTATCGCCGTTGCTTTCAGGCGAGGACCCGGGGACCTGGTCTTAGTTTACTCCGTTATTATCTGCGGACGGGCACCGGCCGATCAGATCATCAGAACGGGGCCGCTGGGGACAGACACTGGAGCCATTTTTACTGCGTGTCAATGGCGGGCCAAGTATATCCAGATAGGTGGTCCCTAGGTAGGGTAAGGTTCGAGCTGAGCAGGGCTGTGGCTGACATCGAACGGTTGCTCGAGTCGTGGCCATGTCCATCCTTCAACGTTGGCGACTGTCGACGGCAGTAAGAAACAGACAGGCAGTATACGTGTAGGGATAAAAAGAGAGAGAAAAGAAAGCATGCTAACAGTGAGACACGACCGAGACGCGCCTTGGTCTACAAGAGTCAGAATGACATCTTCCGTACAGAACCTCAAGACATCTAAGGCCGCGTGGTGGTTCCATGATAAGGTACCGGTGGACTCTGATAAGACGGGATGGTCAAGATAAGGTCAACGTTGAGGATGATGTAATGCGCGGCTTTGCTATCTATCCACAGAATGGATCGTGGGACGAATCGGACAGAAAGGGAGTGCTAGCGACCCGAGCATCGTGCACCCGTCGTGGGCCACGTCGTGGTGTGGCTGGAGAGTGGGAGTGAGTGTTTCCGTCCGTATCCGTACCTTATGGAGTATCCGTACCTGGAAGGGCAGCTCCTCTCCCCCACTTAAATCTCACGATGGTTTGCGTTGAGCTGCGAGGCAGGCACGCACCCAAAGAGGCAAGGGAAGCAATCTACTGCCCAGTCAAGCGAGAAAGAGCGGGCGGACGACGACGATGGTAGGTGCACCTGCCACCAATGACCACGAGAACCAACAATGACATCATGCTGCGCGACAACCTAAACTTTTGCGACTCCCTCGCCGGGGGTTTGGCGCCTCGTGGTTGGATTCCCCATCCGTGTGCTGCCAACAAGCATTGTGAAATGACAATGGAAGATTCCTTGGGCCGGGGACACTGGGGAAAAGGGTTGGGACTTGTTTCGTCTATTACGAGACTGCCCAGTCCCTCCTATTGACTGTCGCAAGCAGTGCGCAAGTCAAGTCGTGCAGACAGCAAGGTGTGCGCGCGGGTAAAAACTTCAGTTCCGGCCCCGAGCAGACAGAAAAAGGCAGGGACAGGGCCAGGGCCTGGTGATAAGGTAAGGCAGGGCCGTTACTTCCAAAACCCGAAACCCATGCCTGCCGTGCCTGCCTGCTTGCCTGCGTCGGTCTGTGCCTGCGTCTCCTTTGCGGCGGCATGGCCTGGCCTGGGCTGAGCTGAACCCGACTGGGGCTGGTGAAAGCGATGTGGGGCCGTGTCAAGTGCACAGTGCCGAGGGCAAGCGAGAATCGGGAGAGAAGGCACGTAGCAGATAGACAAGAGGTGCCACAATCTCCGTCCCCGGTTCGGTGACGATGGAAACAGCATCTCTCTCATACCGGCCGCCCTGTCAACTGTGTTCCCGGCATGACAGCCGTGATGCGAGCCAGATTCGAGACTGGGCAGAGATAATTGAGAACAGCAAACGCCAAACAGTGGCTCGGTGGCCTGGGGTAAGTAGGTAAGAACATAGCAAGCACGAATCACGGGGCCACGGATGTATTTGGACACTGTTGAGGGTAATGGAACCTTAAGGAGGCAGACCGGCTGGAGCCGCAAGCACCTCGATCGTCAAACGGTCCTCCGACTAGCTTTTTTACTCACTTGAGCCGACTGGATGCGTTGCGATGCTATAGTTTGGACAGTCTCTTCGTCCCAACTCCTCTCACTTTCTCAGTCGATATAGGAACGATATAAGAACAGACCTGATACTCCCGACTTCCACATACGGGCGCCAAGACGTGCCTGATACTCTTGACGAGTTGTCGATATCGATTAGGCCCATGGCTCTCACTTTATGTGATGCGCACGATTCCGGCATTGCCAACACCGCTCCGACAACTCTCAGCGTTGCATTCCTCCCCGACTTCATCCATGGGATATGCTGATGAAGAGGGTACGGAAACCTCAGGCAATGCTGCAGCAGTGGTGTTGTACAAACAGGCTCCAGCTCCAAGTCAACAGTTACCATTAACGAGGCTATCGAGTCTTGACTTTAGAGAGAGAGAGAGAGAGCTGTGGGTTGTCATGCTCTTTGATGAGAGAATGATGGGACCATTATTTTAAATCCACACCAACGCTAAATTGGCTAGGATCCCTGTCCCTGCTCCTGTCCCCGTCACTTCCTGCCTTGGACCCAGCTCGATACGTGCCTCTACCCTTGCTAGCGCATCTTGGACATCCCGTTCTTTTCGCGAGAGAAAGAAAAGAAAGGCCCACTTGTACCGTCCCATCAAAGATCCTTCACTGTCCGTCAGTCACCCCGGAGGCTGTTTGCTGTACTGTGTGTGGTCGCCATTTCAATCAATCCATGATTGTTTGGTCTGGCTGTGGCTCAACCCCCCCCCCCCCGGGCGGCCCTTTGGCTTCAGTCCTTCCTTGACCGAGAAGACGTGGACGCCTCAACCCGGCACTACCAACACCAACACCACCACCACCATGGCCCAAGGTGGTGGCCACTGGCAGCACAACCAGACCAGACTGCTTACTCCTCCCGTCCCGCCCCTGCTACGCGTCTGTCCCCGGACGGAACCTTGGTTTTCTCTTCTTTCCTCGCCTGTCCCTGCTCTGCTCTGCTCTGCTCTGGCAACTTCACGTTTCAACCGTCGTCTGCTCTGGCATCTCGCACTGCGCATCCCGGCATGGATTGGCTCAGCATATCAGTCTAGGTATAGGAATATGACATGCGGGTGGGGGAGTGGATGGATGGCCAGGGCCAGTCATCGCTGATCTGATCTGACTCTACCCATATTGTGCACCGGAAACCTCAACGTCCTCCCTCCCGCACCCAGAAATCCTCGATACCGGAGGGGACGGGCGCAACGGTACAGGCCGGTAGCAGCAATCGATTATTGCATTGTCTCTCATCCCACCTCCCAATTGACATCTGCCGTCTCTCGAGGAAGCAACGCTGCCGTGCTCGTCCAGAGATTCTGACCAGAAGCCAGACACCCATTGATTCATCTTACACATCTTCTTCATCCGTCCAGGGAAGCAAGATGGCATGAACCAGATGCAATGCGTACCAAGCCGGACAAGACCATAATCAACCACCGCGTCTCCAAGCCTCCTAAGCCAGCCTGCCGCCGCCGCCGCCTCCAGCTTCTCCAACATTTGGGCCAATTGCTAATTGAATTGCACTTGGCCAGAAGGTGGCAGAAGGGGTTCCCGGATGGCGAAAGAGGTAAGGGGATGGCGAGGGGAGGGTGTGACTGCAGCCAGTGCCAGCTTGCTCAGTCTTTCTTTCGCGCTTTTCCGCCATTCTTGCACCACCACCATGAGCATCACGCCAACGCTATCCCGAACCCTCTGTACATTGTATCTCTCCATGGCCAGAATTCCCCACCTGCCGCTGATAGAGTACCGCCAGTGTCAGGCATCTTGCAGCGGAGCACACTTGTTGTGTCGTGCGTGTCGGTCCCCTCATGGTGAACAACCAACAACAGGAGTGGCCGCAAAACCAGCAGCAGTGGTGGAGGTGGAGGTGGTGGTGGTGATGGCCATGCAGGATTAGTTGCCCTCGATCGTCAGTAAGCTACTCTGCTACCTCGAGCTTGCTTTGCAGACGGCACATGGAGGCACTCGAGCGCCCGAATGCCCGAGTGCATCCATTCACGGGCAAATATGATCGGGCAATTCAAGCCAAGTTGAATGCCATGCTATGCTCTGCCATGCCACAGCAGAGGGGTGTATTGTGCCTATACGGATACACATGGAGGGATATCTGTACCAGAATGAAGTAGACAGAGAGTACGGATATTCGCACAAAAATGGCAGCCAAATGGGCGCCAACAAGTCAGTTCCTCAACGCAAGCAGCAGTTGTCGAGCCCAGCCGGCTTGCCGTCTCCGTGCCACCATCCCACGCAGCGTCGCCTCGTCTCTTAGCTTTCTGGACGCTCTTTTTATTTTTTTTTCTTATATTTTCCTGCTCTTCCTTTCTCGGTCTGGCTGGCCCCACACCCCGTCGCCGCCACGTTCCTTTGGCGTCGAATCTCGCTCCAGCCACACCCCAACCTTTTTTCTCCTTGCCCCAGCCATGCAGCTGCTGCTCATCCTCGAAGCTGTGCGCCATGCACCACCACCTTGTTCCTCACCTTCCTCGTCTTCTTCCTCTCCCACACACTCCCACCAACCACCCCTCACCCCCCACCCCCACGCCCGCCGTGCCCCCAAACCACCCCCCCCCCCCCCCCCCCCCCCCCCCCCCTTCTCCCCCCCCTCCCCTTCTTCCTCCCCCCCCCCCCCCCCCCCACCCCCCCCCCCCCCCCCCCCCCCACCATGCCTGGCTTGACCGAACACGTCCACGCCCATGTTGAACCCCCCCCCATGGCCGCCCTGGTTTTTTTGGACTCTCGCACTTGCAGGGGTGCTCCTGACCATCAGGTACGTGCTGCTGCGACTCCCGCCGCCTGGGAACAGGAGCGAGCTGGGGGGCGTGGGCAAGTAAGGCATGTAGCGGACGTAGTACGGAGACCGGTACCTGTATGCTGCTGCTTTTGCTGGCTGGCGGCTGCCACACTCGCACCCATCTTTCTCTTTCGCCCACTGTCTCCGCCGCTCTGTTGTGCCCGTCACTGACCCTGGTCCTGGTCTCGCTCGTCTCTTTGCTTGGGGCGTGGGTGCTGGGACCAGACCCGAATGGAGAGGTGAGGTGCCTGGTAGCTTTTTTTTTTTCTTGCTGAGAGCGGCCGTGGTGTTGCACACACCACACCACACACACACTGCCCCCGGTCTCCCACACTCTGCTGAGGTACTTTGTACTGGGCGCGGACTGCGGTGCTCGGAACTCGCTCACCATTCAAAACCACTCCGTCCCCTCCGGAGCCGCCCACCAGCCTGTTCTCTCTCCAATCTTTGTGTGCTCGAAACACCAAAGTCCAACAACCTCAAAATCACAGCAAGCCAAGTCGTTTCCAGACATCCACATCGTCTTGCTCTTCTTGCATCCTTCTTGACGACGACGTCTCCCGGAAGCAAGAGCAGGGAAAGAAACAATCCAGGCACAGGCCAATACCCTGACCACGAGAGACAACGGAATCGAAAAAGAGAGTCAACGGCATAACTCTCTCTGTCCCAAGGCACGGAAGGAAAGGATTGACCCCATAGTTTTGCACCTATTCGGCTGGTCTCCTCTGTCTCTGCATCTTCTGTTCAGTCAAGCTCGACCCAGAACCCGACCGACCCACGATCCCCACGATCCCCACGAACGTCGCAAGCCACCGCGTTGGACAACCCTCGCCTCGCCCTCCATCGGCCCCTTCTTCCCTCGAGACACTCGAGCCCGTCCTTCCCCAGCTCGTCATTGCATTCCACCTGCTTCGACGACATCTCCACGGGACCCTCCTCCCCAGCTACCGACATTCCCCGTCCTAAACAAGAGTTTTCTTGCCCTGCTGCTGGAATATTGCCAGTGCAGAAAACTCGACAGGCGCCCGCCGTCCTTTCCTCCATCTTTGTCTCCCTCCATGTAAGTGGTCAACCACGACTCCTACACAAAACCTAATACACCCGAAAAAAACAACAAAAAAAATACATCACCACCTTCGTCATCACTGCCTACTTGTTTTTTCCCTTTGGCACACCACTCTTTGCCCGTTCTCTTTCCTTGGTCCTGCTCTTGATTCTTATCGTGGGATTTTCGTGTCCCACAGCCATCGCCGCTACAGCCAGCACCTTCTTTTTTTCTCCCTCCAATTTTCTTCCCAGTTTCGTCTTCTTCCCTTTATTTTCCTTGAGCAGTTCAGTCATCGCTACAGATGCACCAGAACCGATTTCCCTATCCGACCAAATAATCCTAAAGCCTCTCATGGTCGCGACCGAGCTGACGGGAACCTTTCAATAACACAGAAACCCTGATCCTATCAGCGCCTCGTCGCTCCTCCTCGGCTACTCCGCCTATTATCCTAATTCTGAGCCTGAATTGATACCAATTTGCTTTAACACCTCTCTCGAGCTGCCACACTTTACCCGTGCCGGGCGCACGACTCCAAGCTCTTACACCACCTTTCTCCCGCACACTCTCAGTGCTCATCAGCGGGAATGCCTTATACACCCCCCTCCCACCACCGATCGCCAGCAAGCTCAGCGCCGTCATCGCCCGACGCGAGCAGACGATCATCCTTCCAGTCCAGCCCCAGACCCTCACTACCAAGGTCAGCATCATACCTCACCAAGCACAGGAGGACCCCGGCGGCGGCAGCTGCAGTTGCTCCCACAACAAATGGCAACTCGGACCAGCCTACACCACCAGGAACCTCCGACGACTTGAAGGGCATGGCGGCCAACAGCAGCAGTGTGAGGCAATCGCCGCCGCCCCTGACCGACGAGCGAGGCATACCCAACGGCGCCATCATTTCACCACCCGACTCGGGAAGCGAAGAGGAGGATGTCGCAGAGCGTGGGAGGCAAATCGAGAATCTTAAGGAGCTTCAGGATGCCATTAGTCAAATACCCGTCAAGAGGGAAGCGTCTCCGACCAGTTCTAAGCTCGACCAACCCGCGTTATCTCTCATCACCCAGGATGATCTTCCCAAGGAAGGGCTTCCCACCAGCTTTAGCACTAGCTCCCTGGACGCCCTCGCCAAGACGGTCGCCCGTCGCGTCAGCCATGTGCGATCCAACACCGAGCCCAGAATAGTAATGGAGTCGGCTTCCATGCCTGGATCAGAGTCCGATTCAGACGGTAACAACTTCGAAAACAAGCCCCCAATGGTACGGAAGAAATCTGGCGAGCTTGTCAGACCCGCACTTCGACCCGCCTCTGCTCGCAGGCGGCCGTCCAGCATGCCTGGCACCCCAACCTTCTCCAAGGCCGTCCACTTCGACTCCCACCTCGAACACGTTCGCCATTTCCTCCAGGTCGATCGGCCACTCGCTGTCAGTGCCGGGTCCTCGCCGGTCGATAACTACGACAGTGATACCGAGTACCCCTTCCCTGGAGAAGAACGTCAGAACGCCCGCACTCCTCCATTCGAGTGGGAAATTGTCACGGCAAATCACCCTACTGACACTCCTATTCGCAAGTCCATGCCTGTCCGCCTCGAAAGAGTTTGGCTGTCACCCGACCAGAAGAACTTGCTGGGTTCTGTCGCTGTTGCCAACCTGGCATTCCAGAAATACGTCACCTGCCGGTTCACCCTGGACTACTGGAAGACGACTTCGGAGGTTGGTGCTGAGTACTCACATGAGGTCCGCGCTCAGGACGACAACGTTGCCCAAGACAGATTCACTTTTACCATTAAGCTCTCCGACCTGGCTAACCTCGAGACGAAGACGCTATTCTTCTGCATCAAGTACAATGTCAATGGTCAGGAACACTGGGACAACAACAATGGTACCAACTTCCAGGTTGATTTCCGCAAGAAGCACCTCCCCCAGAATGGCAAGAGAGGCCTGCAGGGCGCCGCTAGCCGCCCGGCGCTCCCCCGCAGCAACCGTCGCTCGAGCCCTTCTTCAGCGCCTCGACCAAAGTCCATGCCTGTCGGCTTCGACGACTTTGGCAACCAGGCCAAGCTGAACTTTGACCAACCCATCCACGAGTATCTGGGCGAGTCGGGCCCGACGGCGGGGCTCCGCCTCAAGATCAACAAGTCCACCGGCAATCTGGCTAGCGATAACCTCTCGAGCCGTCTGACTGCCCCCAGCGGACAAGCGTTCTCCAATCGCTACGACTTTGGCGCTTCACTCACTGCAGCTGTACAGGCAGCCAAGGACACTATTGGCAAGGACCGCAACCAGGATGGTCTCTATATGAAGAGCCACCGCAAGATTCATGTTCCTGCACCACAGCCGCAGCAAACGAGGCCGGCCCCGGCCACGACCGCTCCCCGTGTCTCCAAACCGGTTGTCAAACAGCCCGCGGTCCCTGGCACCGACTCCCCCAACCCTTCCCTTGCCTCGTCATCGTATGAGGAATTGGTCAACAAATACTGCTTTGTACGTACTTCTGGTCAGCAACCGTCCATGCCCGACCCTTTCATCACCGACTCCCACCGATCGCCCACTCTCAGCCCAAAAAGTATGTACTGACCTTGGCTATCAACAGTTCGGCTCCAAGCAGTCCAGTCCGCAAATTAAAGATGGTACTTTGAGAAACGGCAAGTTTGACGGGGCCGACGATATTTCTGCTACCCGCGGTTCCAACAGCACCAGCTCAAGCTCCAACGGCAGCCCAAGCACAGCCCACCATGCTCAACACGCCGGACCCGCTCAACACCACGCCTTCCATCTCCGCGACTCCAACCCTTACTTTCAGCATTTGGGATCCTACGGTGCATCACCAGCCTCATCTCCACTCAGTCATACCCTGCAAAACGAGCGACCTGTCAGCCAACGTCCGAGTCAGGCTACCACCCCAGCAGCAATGAGGTCTGCCTCACCCGCGACCTCGGTGGGTGGCTTCCCGTTCGCCGGTACGTCGCCAAATGAATTTCCATACACCCAGCAACTGCAGGAGCGCTTTCCATTCAATACCGAGACTCATGCGGCAACAGCAATTAGGGGTTAACGGCGTCGCTCGCTCCAACATGTCCAACATGTAATTGCTGCTTCCTAGCGGTCTCGTCATTTGTCTTTTCTCGATTGTGTTTTTGGACGAAAAAATTTGAGCTCATCTTTCGGACATTGGCGTTTAACGGGCATTTCGACGCCGAAGGCCAGGGACGGTCACGGCATCGCGGGGCGTTCAAAGAGTCATATGCAATCCACGGTCTCCGATTCGATTTCATGACTTCCCGAGCATACGAAGGGCATTCTGGAGTCATCGGGAAACAATCAAAACAGCCTTGCTTTCTTGGTCTTTCATTCGTTGTCCATACTTGATGAGCTCAACGCAGCGTCGAGGGAACGAGTTGCCTTTTCGGATGGGTACACAGGAACGAATAGCATGCGGGGAGTTCCTTTAATGCATAATTCGCTCTCGTCTTCACTCTTGACCTTCAACAGCGGCTGCTACCGCACGTCCAGTTACCTCGTCATTTTATGTTTTTTTCCTTGCCAAGTTTGTCTTTTGAGCGTGGTCGAGGATACGGGACCTCCAGCACACGACACGAGGGGTGTAGAGGATATGTCATCAATAATTGCATTTTGGGGAATGGGACGATGCCGGATGACGTGAGATTGTCTCTGTTCATCACGCGTGGAAGACATCAAGGGCATATCCTGAGCTCTCCAGGCTCGTCCGTTTATCCAGCAATCTGCCACGGCAATATGCGAAGCGGTACTGACGAGCCTGTCAGAGGATCAGAAGAGAGGTTTTGGAACGGATAAAAGTTGAGGAACTGAGTCTTGAAATTGAAGCATCGACTCGTTCGTGTGACACAATAGGTACCACTTCAAACAATGGGCGTTGGGAACATGAACGCAGTCACTTAGCAGAAGCGTTCGGCCTCATTTGGCTTGATTAGTTAGGGTAGCATGGGAAGACAAAATAACCTGCCATTGCTCACACACCTTTTCGCATCTTGTGACTATGCTGTCTATGCCTTGCGCCATCCGTGTGAGACATGTTGGATCTTTGTATCGCTAAGGACCCGCCCGGGATGTCCTTGCAACCCAGGGGCTAGCTGCCACCAGAGTCACATCAGCTGTTTTGACGACTTTCCATTCTGGCCATCACGTTCCACGTAATCCGACCGCGAACACATTAACGTATCCGCCATAGCTGTCGTTCGGTTCTTACTGAGCCCGCGGAGTATACATGATCTCAAAGTTTGCATAAGTAAACGAGACTTGAGGCCATTGAGAATTTGAATTACTCCTGAACCCTTTGAGCTCAGTAGAAGGATTCTGAATCCCGGCGCCTCGAATTGGGACCACTGGACGATTCGTTTTCTGAGAGTTATTTGCATTCCATGGCATATGTTTAAGTCAAAGAAACGGTTATTTGACTCCATCGCCCTACTCGTGTACCCTGGACTCGCTCCCGCATTGTTAAATTTGAAACTAGAGAGCCTTGGAAAAAGGATAGGCAAGCCGGTTTGGGAGGAGAGTCAATAATTCTTCTCGTAGCCTAGGTAATTCTGCACTCGACCTTGCTTGACCTTTGCTTGTAGTCAAAATTACTGATTTGGGTTGAAAAAATGTTACTCGCTCAACTCTGTCAGCCCTGTTCGTCTCTTGAACCGAGTAAAACTTTTGAGCTCGCAGTTGGATCTCGTGTTGGATCTAGAGCCATGGGAGAACGGGTTGCTTCGCATTGCCTCTACAGACATACAAAGCCATATGGGGAAGTTAGACACATCATAGTCGCCTTTATCAATGGCCTTGGCATGATGTAGGTAAAGAGGGGTATAAACTCTAGAATAGTGGAAGCGAAGTGTTTCTTTCTCGGGTCAGATCAAACCTGAACACGGGTAGCAGCGCATGCATCCCCTAAGCACTAGCATTGCCAAGCCAAATATATCAGCAGAAATCGGCCAAGATGAGCAGAGAATACGACTTTGAGTCTTGGATATGGGCGTAAGACGGCTGAGGTGAAGGATCTGAGACAGACGGCGACCCATCCAGTTCCCCTCCCATTCCCTCGGCTAGCACTCGACTACAGAATCGTAGCTAGAAGAACGGCTTTTGGAGATGGTCATAGGTACTTTGCAACTTAGCTGAACATTGGCGAGCCTGGCATCGTACGAGCAAAGTGCATATGCAAGGCAAGTAGGCCGACATGATTGTGTTGCGTAATAATAATCACAAATCCGAGTGACTCGATATTGCTACATTGAGAAGTAACACATTCATCAACAGCGTGATTTCTATATAAGAGAGGAACCGAACAAGCAACATCTGCTTCATCAAATTGAACTCGAATGCAGGCATCACCATCATCCAGCCAAAAAATCTCGCACTAGATCCTACATTCCTGCGGTCGACGACCACTTGAAATAATGATACAAACCTTGATCCACTGTCTTGCCATAGCAGCCGTAGCAATGGCACTCAGTGTTCCCATCAGAGACGCTGGCATAGCAGACGGCTTTCGCCTCTGGGCCAACATGACCTACCCCGATCTCCCACCAGACTTTGGCCCTTACGTTCAGGGCCAAGAGCTCAGCTACGTCTCTCAATCTGCGTGCTCGGCCGACGTGGTCCTCGTACCCGCCGGCCAGGGCGCCCTCTTTCAAACCAAGAACGACACTGTTGGCGTTGCTCATCTCGGTGACGACTCCTCCCCCTTTGCCGGCATGATTGTCACCCCTGGCGGTACTGCGTCGGTGCCGAACGATAACACCGTGGAGCTGAAGTGCTCGTCCGCTACCCCGGGAATCTTTGTCACTGCTGATGGGCTGGAGTATCCAAAGGAAGGCGGCCCGAGGGGGGCAGGCGGATTTATGGCGTGCAAAAGAGAGGACGCCGTGGTGTTGAGCTTCTTTAGGTGGGGCCAGAGACCACTTATAGGTTGTACTGTCGTTCAACTTCTTCCCATCTATTGAGACTTGAGAGTGGACTGTCTATCTTCCCGGTTTACGTTTTGAGAGCGCTGAGTATCCCATCGCACCTATGGAGTAACCTCAACGAGGGTCTTGTGAATTCCTTATTGCAAGTGTATATATGGCAGAAAGTGATGAGGTATAAGTTCAAGCAACCCACTCTCATTGGCGTTAAGCCGGCTTGAAAGATATATTCAAGAGATGGGAACTGCAGCTAGGCTTGGAATGGTACAAGTCCGGTTGTCGGATCCAGGTAGTGAATAAAATTTGGAGGGAAAGTTAGGTAAGTGGATGAGAGCTCAAAAAGATACAAGAAAGTATAGACAATAGCCACCCGTTATTTTCTCCCAGCCTCAGCTCGCCGGCGAGCCTCGTCAACCACCGTCTTGATGCTGTCGTGGAACCTCCAAGTGCTCTTCGCCATCCTCGAGATGTGTTCCAGCTTCAGTTGTCCTCCATCCTCTTGCGCTAAGCTACCAGCCGAAAACAAGATGTTCCTAATCTGCCTCCCATTGAGTCCATCCGTCCAGTCTCTCGCTTCTTCCTCATTCTTGAACCAGTTGAGAATATCATCTTTCTTCTCCACCTGGTCCGGTTTCAGCTGCCCCACAAAGTTATTGAAGATTTCCAACTTTTGTTCGCGTTGCAGATCGTCATATTTGATACCCAGATTCACGCGACTTTGTACGGCGATGTCGAACTGGGTAATTCGATTCGTTGTGAGTATCAAGATGCCGTCATAGTATTCCAGCACCCTGAGGAGAACTGAGACCAATGCGTTTCGGCTAAGGTCCGATGTGTGACTGCTTCTTGACTCCAGGAAGACGTCGGCTTCGTCGAATAGCAATACCGCCCGCCAATTTGCCGCAAGTTCAAAAAGAGCTTCGAGATTCTGCTCTACTTCAGCTGGGATGAGTCCAATATCCGATACGCCGACGGAGAAAAGGGGCTTGCCGGCGAGTTGGGCCACACTCTCTGAAGATTGAGGTCAGCCAAGAGGTACTCCTCGAGTTGCATTCATTACCGCATCCGGTAGCTGACTTACCCGCTGTAAGAGTCTTCCCAATACCTGGTGGCCCATGAAGTAGTATCACGAGCCCTTTTCCTTTACCTTTGATGATGTCCGTCATCATCGGCCTCGAATTCGTACCACTCGAGTGACATCGTACAAGGTCCCGGATCAATGTCTTTTGCGTTGGAAGTAGTTGTAGCTTTTTGAAGGCGTCAGAGTTGCGCAACTCCTTGATGTCCTTGAGATAGCTTTCCCACTCTTCGGCACCATCGATTTGGCTCGTGTTATGTTTCCCCACGTTGAGCTCCAACCACGTTCTTGAGTCCAAATGATAGCCAAGTACTCTTGGTGGACAAAGCTTGAACTGGAGGTCTTCAAAGTGGTCCTGTGTCTTCATGCCGTCCCAAGCCATCTTCTGACTGTCTCTCAGAGCAGCGTTTGTAACGCAAGTCGTGCATCGACACTCAGTGTCTCTGCGAGAAAACTCTGCCGATCCCATTGGCCCATATATGCCTATGTAAGGCGAAAACTGGAGGTAGGCTTCGAAATCAACCATGACGCGGCCTTGGATACGTCGTTTTTTGGGTGATCTCCGCTCTCTGTTTCTCTGGGTGCCTCTGCCAAACATGCGCCTGAGGAAATCATGATGGTCTTCGATCTGACTTTGAAAACCAGTGCCATGAGAAAGGGCGAATCCGTCGTAGTCGAACATCTGGGATCCCTTCGACTTGACACACAGTTCCGTGAATCTCCTGCCACGGTCAAATAATAAAGTTTCCAACTCTTCCCGAAACAACTCATCAGAAAGTGATGTCTCCCCTGATTTGTGGAACTTGAAGGGATGACAATGAAGTGCGCTTATCATCTTACTTCCCGCATATTGCTCGAACTTGAACTGTACGGTGACTCGCTTAAAGCAAAATCCGTCCCAATCGTAGGCCCATGCAGACATCGACCATGAAACATTGACCGTGTTTTCTCCAGGCTGCTCATCATAGTCCCGCTCCTCCTCAGATGCTCCCTCAGAGTCTTTCACTATGAACAGTTGGGGCTCGTTCATGAAGAGAGTCGAGTAGACAATTTCTCCGGGGGGGAATATAGTCCATAGATGCTCGAACTGGATGGAGCCAGAGTTGTTCTGTAATTCGACAGATTGGAAGTAGCTACCTAATTCGGGAAGCAATTTGACAATTTTGAGCAGCTCTGTCAGTTGATTACGTGCGGCTTTCAGGTTGTCAACCTTTCCCAGATACTCCAGTGCTCGAGTCTTTTGGTCTTCAGGCCCGGCCACGTTCGTGTCTGTACGCGGTCCCAGCTTTTCGATGCGGACCTTGATTTCCGCAGTCAGTGCCGAGTCCTCGGTAGACAGCTGATTGAGATTGTCCCAGTTGTGTATAAGCGGCTCACAGGGGCTGGTGAAGACGATGGTGTCTTTTGTGCCGTCCCAGGAAGAAGGCGAATCAGGTGATGGAAGATGCAGACTGGGATATGCCTCAAGAGCTACTCCTAGCAAGGCTTTCAGCTCGGGCCCGTTGACATGGATTTCACTATACGAGTATCTGTCATCCTTTTCCACAACTCTGACGTACGTCAGTTGAGGAGGCGAATCGTCGTTTTTGCTTCCAGTCCAGATGGCCCCTAGTCCCAGATTGACGAGTTCAGAATGGTCCAAAACGCGCTCGGCTGGGCCGTCTCTGGGTTCCCGTGAACGTTGTATAATACGACAGCGTGTCAGGGAACTGTCCTCTGCCGAATTCTCGGAGCTAGTGCCACCGCCATCCTTCAGCTTCGTATTTCCATTCGATTCATGCTAAAAGTAATGGTCAGTATCACTATTCGTAGCCAATTCTTTGTATCGCTCACTGGGTTGGCATTGGCCTTCTTATCGAAAAGCGGAACGCAGCCATCGTCCGCAGTTTTTGCATTCCCCTTGTCGACCTCACATGCAGATTCCAGCTGCTTGATCCTCACTTCGAGCAGTTCTGCATACCTGTATTCGAGGGCGCGGATCTTATCACTTGAAAATTCTTGCGCTTCTGTCGACATGATTCTAGCTTTTGGCGTATTTGGGACATGCAGAGAGGCTTGAACTGATATGATGGCGAGCTGGAGTAAAGATGCAATAGTAGTGTGGATGTCAAGGTCTATCTTGGAACCGAAGGACTTGATGGATTAAACCAAGACTCCTGGCTCCTAAATAGCAGCAGAGACAAGCAAAACTTTGGTCAAACCGTTCTAGCCTCGTCGGCACTTCTGACATTTTCCAAGGTTTCAGGCAACAACTTTTGGACTAATGTCCCATTTCAAGACTTCAAGATTCACTAGCGTGTGGGGGCATCACGTAGCCTGCGTCAAGTTGCTGGATGTGGTATATGAAGATGGGCTGAATAATTCGTAAGTGGTGGAAGAGGTGTCTGACATGCTTTACCGGCGGACGAGGCGACCACTGAGATGCCGGGATGCTATGCTATGCTATTTACGGCTGAGGATAAGACACTTCACCGACGGTATCTTGGCTGCAGTTGTACCCTCCATGTCATCCGCTGACCACTCGGGACTGAGGTACCATTCCCTATTCTAACGCAGTCTTCTGAACTTGCCTCGTATGCAAAATATCAATAAATGACGCGGGACGTCGATCCGCAGTTATTCTGCAGAAAGATTGCACGGTGCAGCCTACAATCCGCCCAATCAGTAGGTTAACACGACGCAGCCTACTTCACCTGAACATGGTGACAGCCCTGATTCTCGTGGATAATCGCTCAGACTAGTCAATCTATAATTGGTAAGAACGTTGTTTCCAAGCTGACAGCTCTAGAGCCTTCTTCGTTTGGTGTGTCTCGCTGGACCTCTAGTGCCTCCACATTCCCCTCCCCCCCCTGAGTAGTTAATGAATGGTTGATAAACTTACATCTCTGCGATTTCTTTGGCAAATGAAAGCTTCAAAGATTACAGAGAAAAGTATTATCTTAACGGAAGAGTTCAACTCACATCCCCCGCCTATCAGCGTTATACGACATGGCACAGACAGCGACGTCTAGAGGGGTGAGATATACTGTGGAAGAGATATCTGAATTCTGGGCCACAACCGGAAGCGGACTCCAAGCGTAAGTATATGGAATTCACTAAGATATTTTGCTTTCAGCTGTCATTTGATGACTTGATTGCTTTTAACAGTTCTCTAATGGGCTTCGTGAACTGAACAGAGCTATCAAGAAAAAGGCCTCATGTAGTCCTTCAGCCTCTATCGACCCACTCTGGGAACGGACTCGCAAGAAAGTTATGAATTCTGGTCGGAGACTTTGCTTGTCCAGAAAGGAACCAGATGACATATCAGTCCTTGAGACTCTGGATCTAGACGAACTCGATATGCTCATTGCCAAGAAAATTGCCACCACTTCCTCGTTGGAAGAAGCTCATAGCTCTGACAATCGAGTCAGCAAGCGAGCAGGCAGGGGCCTTTGCGACTTTTTCGTCGGTTTCCAAGGGTACTGCCAAGCCTACTCAGGTGTTGTGCAGCTCATGGGCGGCCTCGATCAGAGTTTTGTGACGGGTGCTCTCCAAGTATTAGGGCTCTTTCTGGTGGTAAGTAAACTTTGGAGATTGGGACCGTGGCTGGATCCCGAGATGAGAACTCACTTGAGTCACCGGATTGAATTCTCGCTGACTTTGATGCTTGAAGGTTGCTGTGAATAAAAGAGAAACAGAAACGAGAATTCATGGCATGATCAAGACGTTGACCTCCGAGTACGCAAGAATCCGAAAGATTGTTGGGATTTACAGCAGTAGCATCATATTACGAGAATGTGTTGCTACTGTTTACCGTCTCGGTATCGAATTCCTGCGAGAGGCAACTGTTTATTACTCTTACGGTTCCTGGAGGAGGCTTTGGCATGTGATATCCAGCCCGCCACACATCGATCTGGACGCCAAGATATCAGATTTACGAAGCGCCATTGACGAACTCGTCAAGGAGCGTGATGTTGAGGCTCACTTGCGCCTTGGTAGAGTGGAGAGCAAAATAAATGCTAGCCTTGAGCGTGAGTGTTACTTCAAGTTCCCTTTGACGAAATGCTGTTTAGATGTCAGTCCATTTTACTCCCAAAAGCTAATACAAGATGTTAGAAACAAAACATGAGAGATCGGATGCCAGACTTGAAAAGATCCGCACACTTCTGGATCTTCCTCGCACGAACGCTTCCAATCAGCTGAAGGCCTTTGCCTCCTTACTCGAAACTGAGTTCTCTCACCTTAGGAAACTACCTCCTTTCCAAGTGGATGCTTTAACGTCCAATATTTCATTCAGCGGTTGGTTGGAAGAAGCAGCCCACATCAAATCATCGACTTTCCTCCTCATCCAGGGCCGAACTATCGCTCCCTGGGACTCCCCTCTAGCATGGGCATCTCAGGCCACTGTAGAGGCTGTGCGGCTTTTGCAAGACAAGCAAGCCATCTCTGCATGGTACCTTTGCAAGTCAGACAGTACACAAGAACCTGGTAGCACAAATCTTCATCCGGTCCCGACTGCCGCTCTTGTCCTCCTTTCTCTCGGTTACCAGCTATTAGAAACGACGTCCGCAGGCCGAGCGGTACTTGCAGAATCAAGTAGCCCGGACTCCGAGCCTCATATCCGTGATCTCCTGGACAAGGTGCAAACTTGTCGGTCAATGGTTGAAACCCGTAAGGCCGGAAAGGGCCACGTGGCGGCAATAGATTGCTCAAAGGCTGCAATGGCGTTTCTGCGAGCATCTATTGCTTCCATTGCGCAGAACACATGTAAATTGCTCCCCGATCCGGGACAAGTTGTATTCCATCTGGCGGTAGATCGATTCGAGGTTCTGCCACAGCACGATACTTTGCTTCTGGAGCCTTTGATGGACTTAGTACAGAGGCCAGAGCCGGGGACAGCTGTGAAGGTCATAGTAGTTGGAGAACGCCAGTTCGGAGGGGACTCCAGAGTTTCCGAGTTTGTCGCAAATTATCAAGATAGCTCTGCGTGGAAAGCGATTGAGCTAGATCAAGGGAGTTGAAGTGTTGTGGCAATCAATTACTTTGGCTCAAGAATCTCATCAGAGAGGCTCCCAAGTGTGTCAATGCAATGTTTTGCTTTCTCGCAAAGGCACTTAAATATTTCAGAAATTTCTTACTAACCTCAGGAGTACGACAATAAGTAGAATAGGGCGAGGGCATCGAAAGACAGTCAAATAGTCAAATAACATAGACACCTTCAGGCGGTAGAATCAAGTTTGCAAACACGGAGAATAGACTCCCGTTCCCCAACACCTAAGTCATACTTCTACATATAACAAAAATTAATACATTCCGAGCCATGCATTGCAGCCGCCCGTTGACGCCGCTCTTTCTTTCGTTGTGGGGGAAAACATCATCTTAGCCTCGTCGTAATCTTTTCTTCAATAGAAGTCGTCGCTTCAAAAGCAAACCGCGCGCAAGGGGTAGGGAGGGGAAAGCTTTGTCCCACCAGTCGTGAAACTGATCCAAGTGAACCCCTCCCAATCATGATCGAAAAGTCTATTATACCTCCTCTGCGGCAACGGTCTCGTAGCCGCCTGCTCTCCTCCGACCCCTGCTCATATTCATCAGGGTCGGGCTCTCGTACATGGCGGTGTAGTTGACAGGCTCGCCACCTAGCATGGCCGATCCGTTCTCACGTTGGCCGAATGTAGGCGCGGGATCGCACCAGAAGTCGCGGCAGTTGACCATGCAGCCGTTGGAATAGGGGTTCTTCTTCCTGCGCTTGTTCTGGGTTGCAGCGCCGCGACCACGAATGGTCTCGATAAAGGGGTCCACGCCAAGGAGACGAGACCACTGTTGAAGACGGCCGGCCTTGTGCTTGTGGCCGTGGGCGAGCGCGCCAGCGGATTCCGGAGGAGTCAATGACGGGTGATTCGGATCGAGAGGGGTGCCGGTGGACGTGAAGGCAGAGGTGAGGGAGCCGTCTTGAATACCGAACATGTTTTCGTAGGTGGTCATTGCGCGAGAGACTTGGACAAATTGCACGAACAGCAGCATGCCAACCCAGGTGAGCTGCAAAGTCGTCCAAACGGTCAAGATTGCCGTGTAGCTATCGGCGTTGACAACCTTGCAGAGGCTGGGGCTAAGGAAGTTGCAGGTCTCCGAGACCTTGTCCGAGATGTCTGTGAAGTCTGCGCCTTTTGCGTTAGCGCGGAAACAGGGTACAAATAAACTAAACTTACAGTAGTACACAAGGAAGTCGTAGGCAATGATGCCCAACGTCAAACTGATGAGGTACATGAAGAAGTGACGGTGGTTGTTGATACCAACGCAGTTGTAGACCCAAGGGCAATGACTAATCTGATTAGTGAGGTTCTGAAGGAAAGACCAAAGGTGCACTCACTGGTCGTGTTTCGCGACGCATTTCTGGCACCGCTTGCAGTGCTTACTGCGGAGGGGAGTCCGGATCATGCATGTAACGCAAAAGTTTGTCTCGTCAAACTTCCACTCCTTGAGCAGCTCATCAATGACGGCCTTTTGCTCGGCGATGCCATTCATCTTGGGAACAAATCCGGGGTCGTATCGCATCGCGGCGCTGTAGAAATAGGAACAGAGACCGAATAGTACGCCAAAGACCAGGTTGAGCCACCAGTGAGAGTGGATGCCAGCTATGTGATATCAGCAACGTATCCAGGGTCGTACTTCTTACTGAGACTTACCAGCTGACCCCGTAGTCGCCGGGAGAATGGTGGTCAACCACCTCAAACCTACCAAGAACAAGGATGCAGAGAAAATACCAGCCAACCAGGGCTACACTCGTCAGTCCAGATCATCTAAATGTCGTTTGAAAGGCTTACAGTCTTGTGGAAGTTTCTCATGTCTGGAGGCGCAAACTCGATGACCTGCTGTGCGCACCATTGAAGCGCATAGCCAACGACTAGAGAGAAGAAGACGCCAGCAAACACGTTCATGCTTCCCAGTATCGTGATCATGGACCAAACCAAAAGTAAGGGCCACAAGAACAAGAACTTGGTTACGAACCCCCTCTTATCCTGGCGGAGGAAGCGCGAACCAGGGAAGCTGGGTTCAATCGGCTGTCCGTCTTCGTCGTAACCGCACTCCTTGAGAGCCCGATGCCACGCGCCCGTCGTGTTAAGTTCCTTCGCGGTGACAGCGGGGGTTTTGCCAGTCTGCGTCTTTGCGAATCGATCCGCTCCGTACTCGAGCAGCCTCTGTATACAGGCTGGGGAGCCCTTGACTAACGCCCAGTGCAGTGCGGTGAAGCCCTGCTCGTCCGTGGTGTGAATGCTGGCGCCCCAGCGGAGGAAGAGGTCTACGCATTGCGGGAAGCCCTTGTAGGCAGACCACATGAGCGCCGTGTGACCGTAACTATCGAGCACGTCTACGGGGATGCCTTGGTGGAGGAGGAGAACGAGGAGGAGGGTGTTGCCATTGAAGGTCGAAATGTGGAGGGTATTGTAGCCCTGGGCGTCGGTGATGAGGGGGTCAGCTCCGCGTTGGAGGAGGAGGTTGACAGTGTAGTAGTGACATCTCTGAGCGGCCCATTGGAGAGGTGTCGCGATGGATTCGCCTCCCTTCTTGTTGATCTCTGCGCCATTGTCGATGAGGAACTTGCACATGGCATACTGGTTGTTTATAGCTGCCCACTAGGGTGTATTAGCACAATGTGATCCGACCTGGCCGTGACAAAGACTGAAAGGCCATGCGAGAGGTGGCATGCAACGTACATGCAAGGGTGTGATGCCCTCATCGTCCGTGAAGGTCGCATCGTACTCGCCCGATTCAAAGAGCTTCTCCATGGCCGGCACATCTCCTACTCGAGCAATCTGCATGATGTCATTCTCCGCACTCGGCGCATCGCCGCCAATGCTTCCCATCTCCAGCTCATTATTCAGTGTGGGCGCGGCAGCGCTCGTCTTGTTCGCAGGTTGATTCGGGGCCACGGACGCGGCGGCACCGACGGCAGCAGCCGGCGAGGTAGATTTGTCCATCGAAGTCGGCTGGTCGGCGGTCGCGGGCCGAGCTTTTCTGACGATGTCTCGGATTGAGGATGACGGTTATCGATTAGGAAGAGCTGTTGCGGATTGGAAAGGGAACAATATGGTTTCCTCGGAGGGTTTAAACTTCGGCTCGAACCTAGCGTCGCATTGCTCAGAGAGATGGATGGATGCGGTTCAGGCGAAGAATTGAGACAGGCTTGCACGCGCGCACGCTGGCCAGAGAGGGGACAGGGGGTGGGACACAAACGAGAGATTGATGATAAACACAAGGAGGACGGAAAAGGCGCCGGAGCCAAGAGGACGAGATTGCGTGTCGTCAGGTTTGGCAGCTCGGCAGCGTCGAAGACTGGGGAATTCGAGGTTGGCAGGGGATCGCCGGGGACCCTCCCCCTAAATCGGACTAGCGAGGCTGAGCTGACAAAGGCGGGCCAACAACGCACTGCAGTTGTCTGCCGTAATAGCCGTGATTGGCTGGGGTGCACTCAGCGCCTCAAAGCTTGGCGCTTGGAACGCACGCTAGGGCGGATTCCTCGGCCTGCTCAGCCTCGTCTGAAAAGCGGGGACACTGTGGCTGAAGTTCGAGGTGCAGATGAGGTGCGTTGGGAAAGAAAGCTCCACCCCGGGCTCGCGTTGTCTCCACTGACGGCATTGGCGATTTCTTCTGGAAATCTGTCAACGACCACACGACTCACACCATCCAACCCCTCCACCCCCAGTCGGCCGTTCGCGCAGGGTAGTCCACCACCAGGGACCGACTCTCAACACCCGACAACTCTTCATCCTTCGCCAACGCCAGTCACAGCGACAGCGATAGCGATAGCAACGATGGCCGACAAAATAAGCTCGTTCACGGAGTTCCTCGACTTCATCTTGACCCCCTCGGCGCCAGTCATCCTCATCGGCGCCGCCATCGTCCTCCTCTTCCCTATTCTCCTGCACTACATCCTGATAAAGTCAACGCCCTACACGACCCTCCCCTCGGTTCTCCTCCTCGGCCCCGCCGGCGCAGGCAAGACGGCCCTCCTCACCCTCTTCGAGCGAGGCGACGCCCCCGCGACGACGCACACGAGCCAGCGTCCACAGACAGTTGAACTCACGGCCTCGCGCGACAGCAAGACGGCGCAGAGTTTCCGCAACCACGAGGACACGAGCGGCACCCACACAAAGTTTCTCCTCGTCGATACCCCCGGCCACGGCAAGCTGCGCAACTACGCCCTCGGCAAGCTCGCCAGCATCACCAGCGGCGGCAGCAAGTCCTCCAAGCTCAAGGCAATCGTCTTCATGGTCGACGCCGCCGCCATTGGGGAGAACGAGGCACTCGCGCCCACTGCCAGTTACTTGTACGAGGTTCTTCTGGGCCTGCAGAAGCGCGCCGCGTCGAGCAAGTCGTCCAAGCCTCCCCCGCCCATCCCCGTTCTCGTCGCCGCCAACAAGACGGATCTGTTCACCGCGCTGCCTGGCGCGCTGGTCAAGTCGAACCTCGAGGCGGAGATTACGCGGATACGGTCGTCGCGCAGCAAAGGTCTGCTGGATTCCGGTGTCGGCATCGACGAGGTCGGTTCCGAGGAGCACGACGATTGGCTGGGCGCCTATGGCACGGAAAAGTTCACTTTTGACCAGTTGCGCGAGTTCGATGTGGATGTGGACGTCATCGCAGGCAACGTTACGGGAAGCACAACGGGCCCCGATAGGTGGTGGTCTTGGATTGCCCAGCGGATATAATGAGCATCGCAGCAGAGGGCATTTAATAATAAAAGCACATGATGGTTCGGATGATGAGAATATTCCATATTCAGGAGATGCGCAAAGCTGTGTGGTGGTGATTCTATTCTTCTAGTATCAGACTGGCTGCTGCACTGTTCTCTGTGTAGATGTTGAGTCTACTCCCATCCAAAGATTTCCAAGCAAATACTGCCAAACGGGATCAGTTGATGCCACCCAAGTTTTGCCCCTGCCACCTTGCTATGCCCGCTTTCGAAACGCCGATACCCAAAAAATAACTTCATCTGCATTCTCATGCGTAGTCTTGATATCTATATATAGGCCAGTACTCTACATATAGGCCAAGTCATGATTTTATTATGTTGTGGAGAGTGAAAAAAAAATGGGAAAATGTTTAGGCCTTCTTGTTGACAACCCAGGTGAGCAAGTCGACCTTTGTGACGACAGCCACGGGCTTGGACAGGTTCTTGGTGCCCTCGGCCTTCTCAGTGACTACAGCGGCGCTGTTCCACTCGAGGAACTTGCTGAGGACCGACAGAGGGGTATCGAGCGTGATCTCGACAAAGCTGCGCTTCTTCTTGCTCTTCTCACCGGTCTCGCCGGCCTGTCTGGGATCCGTAACGACCTCATCGAAGCGGCCAAAGTCAAACATGACGTCGCTGACGGGGCTGGAGCCAGTGGCGCGGCCCGAGGAGATGTAGCTGAGCAGGTTGCCGAGGGTGACGAGGCCGACGAGCTTGTGGCCGTTCGCGGACAGGACGGGGAGCTGGTCGAAGCCCTTGTCGCGCATGATCTCGGACGCCTCGGAGCAGGGGCTCGTCGCGGGGACGGACATGACGGGCTTCAAGCGGAGGGCGCGGACGGTGGCGCCCTCGTAAGGGTCGACGGAGCCCTTGGCGTTGTTGTTGGCACCGTTGGCGGTAGCCTGGGTCTCGAGGCCGTTGACCTCGGGGAGGAGGTCGTTTGCGGCGAGCCAGTCGTCATCGGCGAACTTTGAGAGGTAGGAGCGGATGCTGTCGGGGAGGACGACGACGACGGTATGGCCCTTGCCGAGGCCGAGGTCCTTTACGGCGCGAACCATGGCGGCCATGGCGGAGCCGGAGCTGCCGCCGACGAGGAGGCCCTCCTCGGCGATGAGGCGCCTGGCGAGCTGGAAGGACTCGCGGTCCTCGGTCTTGTACCACTTGTCGACGAGCTGGCGATCGAGGACGTCCGGGATGAAGTCGTAGCCGATACCCTCGACCTTGTACGACTCGTTCTCGTGCTCCTTGTTCAGGGCCTCGGGCAGAGCGAGGATGCTGCCGTGAGGGTCGGCAGCGACGATCTTGATGTCCTTGTTGTGCTTCTTCAGGCCGCGGGCGATGCCGGAGATGGTACCTCCCGTGCCGGCGCCAGCGACGAGGGCGTCGATCTTGCCACCCGTCTGGGCCCAGATCTCCTCGGCGGTGCCGAACTCGTGGGCGAGCGGGTTGTCGAGGTTGCCGTACTGGTCGAGGATGTGGGCGTTGGGGATCTCCTTTTCGAGGCGGCGGGCGACGCCAATGTGCGACTCGGGGCTGTCCCAGGCGGCCTGGGTCGGGGTGCGGATGATGGTGGCGCCGAGGGCGCGGAGGACGGAGACCTTTTCGGCAGACATCTTTTCGGGGAGAGTGATGATTGTCTTGTAGCCCTTGATGGCGCCGACGAGGGCCAGACCGATACCACTTCGTAGTCAAAGTCAGCATGCAGTTGCTATTGTTCGAGTGTAACGGCGGGAGGCCTACGTGTTTCCGCTGGTGGGCTCAATGAGGGTATCGCCGGGCTTAATACGGCCACTTCGCTCTGCCTCCTCGATCATGCGCAGGGCGATTCTGTCCTTGACACTGCCGCCGGCATTGAAGAGCTCGACCTTTGCGTAGACCTCGGCCTCGATGCCCAGGCTCTGGGGAATCTTGTTGAGGCGCACGAGGGGTGTGTTGCCGATGAGCTCGGTGGCCGACTGTGCGGTGAAGGCCACGCGGGTGGTGTTGATGGCACTGGCGTCTCCCATGATTGCGGTTGGGATGGGAATAGATGGGTGACTTTTAGGGAGGGATGTCAGATAGAGAGACGTGAAGGGGGAGAAAGGAAGAAGGAAATGAGAAGTGCAAAAGAGAAAGTCAGTCCACGGACTATGTAAGTGGTGGGAAAAGAGAAAACGCAATCCGCGTGGTGGGATGGTGCGAGAATTGAGACGGTGGGAGGGAGAGAGAAAGCGGGAGCGAAAAATGACCCCGCCAACGCCGAAGATATCCGCCCACCTACCAAAAATGGTCGTTTTTTCTCCCTTGGTGCTCCCTTTGGCGCCCTTCCGCGCAATTACGTCGCACCTGCCGGCTACCCGTACAGGTACCCAGCAGGTAGTGAGCCCCCGCGACACAGACACACAGGGTCCGTCCGGGCCTTGCAATGGCTCTGCAGCGTACGGCCCCCACACCCGACGGGACGCTTTTCTCTCTCTCCCTCCAGTTACGTAAGGCAGGTAAAAAGGCCCGGTGAAGTTTCTGCTTCTTTTTTTTCGCCCTTCTGGAAATTTTCTGACGCTGCAGGTCGGGCCATTTCGAGTTGCTATTATGTCATTCCGAGCCAAGTTTGAATCCCCGTCTCTCGGCGTTCCCCGAGTTTTGTCTCTGCCTCTAGCACCTTCTTTATTATCTGGCTTGAGAGACTGCATAAATGCAATCCTGACTGCTTGGTGTTGGAAAAGTGGCCGCCGCATGCTCTTCTACGTATACCTGTTCATGTCTCGGCCGGGGTTGGCCAGAACTCGGCCGAAATAGCACACAGACGAGATGTTCTCCTCGACGGGAGGTCTCGTCTCGTCTTACCTACCCCACTTGAGTCTGTCTAGCATCTAACTCCATATATCCTTGAACGGTGTATTGTCAACATCGAAGGACCTTCGTCGGTATGCGTTTAAGGTCACATCATTTAGCCGTGTCTTGATATGAGATGGATCAAGAATAAAAACAGAAAACGATGTGAGCGTACTCGTCCGCAATTCGGCCGAAGAGTCCGCCAGCACTTCCTCCTCTTCAAGCCACCGCCACAAAACAACATCAGTCGCGGGTACTAAGCAATGTTCATCCGTCCGCGGTGTTCCGCGATAGAACTTATCAACTGCGTATATAAGTGAAGAATTTCAGTTCGATTCAGATAGTCTTTGAGTGTCGTAGAATTTGAAAATTACTATTAACCCATTCTTGTGGTGTAGCTTCTAAGCGTCATCAGTCTCAAACCCTGGCCGTATGAGTTACAATGGAACCGTCAACTACCGCGACATCAAAGAAGCTCATCATCATTCTCGGCGGTTCCTACGGCGGCGTTTCTACGGCCCACTACCTTCTCAAGCATGCCGTCCCAGCTCTACCCGACGCCAAAGGGTACAAGGTCATCCTCGTCAGTCCCTCGGCGCAAGTCATGTGTCGACCCGCGTGCCCTCGGGCACTCATATCCGACGACATGTTTCCCCAGGAGAAGCTATTTGTCGACATACCCGGCCTCTTCAAGCCGTACGGAGGAGACAACTTCTTTTTTGTTCAAGGAACCGCAACAGATCTCGATCACAAGGACCGAACCGTCTCCGTCACGTCGAAGGGCAAGAACGAAACAACTGTTCTTTTTTACCACGCTCTAGTCATCGCAACAGGCGCATCTACTCCTTCGCCTCTCCTCGGTCTCCATGAAGACTCTGAAAGTCTACGAAAGAGTTGGGCCGAGTTTCGCAAGGCCTTGTCACAGTCCAAGAGCATAGTCGTCGTTGGCGGAGGACCAGCAGGTGTCGAGACCGCCGGCGAGCTGGGCGAATATATGAATGGCCGAAGATCAAAACACCCCAAAGTGCCCATCACTCTGGTCTCGTCTACATCTGAAATCCTCCCCGCACTTCGTCCCGCCATCGCCCGCAAGGCAGAACGCTACCTCGCCCAAGTCGGAGTTTCTGTTCTCAAAGGCGTTCGAATGAAGAGTGTAGCGCCAGCCGGGGCTGGGGCCGCAGAAATCGCAACAAATGCAGCAGTCACTCTAGACAGCGGAAAGACGATCGAGGCCGATATCTATATCCCCGCAACTGGTATGCGACCGAACACGAACTTTGTCAATGACACGCTCCTGCTCCCCGACGGCCGAGTCGACACTAATCCCCTGACCCTCCGTGTCGACCAAGCCGGACCGCGCGTCTATGCCATTGGCGACGCGTCTTCCTTTGCTAGGCCAGCCATTCACAATATCCTGAGTGCTATCCCTGTCATGTGTGCCAACATCAAGCGGGATCTTCTTTTGGCTTCTACTGTACCAGAGACTGCGGGTGAGGACAGGTCGTTCAAGGAAGACGTCCGCGAGACACAGTTAGTCCCGATTGGAAAGAGCAAAGGGGTCGGTGCCGCGATGGGGTATCAGCTGCCCAGCTTCATAGTGTGGATGATTAAGGGCCGGGATTATTGGTTGTGGACGACGGAGAATCTTTGGAGTGGTAAGCATTGGGCCAAGAAGTCTTGATTGCGATCTGATGATCGAATCCATGGATTTTCCTTTGTCTCTGTATGGCTTTCATAAGGAATGTCCTGCTTCTTCTCTCATTACGCTCTTGTATAAAACTGTTGACTCTGCTTTCAGTTGAAGATTTCACTGATCAGCCGTGACTTTTCCATGCCCTCTTCATTATGACCCTGTGCCTCTGAGCCTATGCCTCTCACCTTGGAGCATGTCCAAAGCCCAATATTACAGTGAGCAGGAGGGACAAGCGGTCCACTGACCAGAATACATAACACTATCCTTTTTCTGAGATTTTATGCGTGGGTGAGCATGTATTGTTGGTAGATGTTGTTTATTTCACCAATAGCGAGCTGGATAAAGTCATACCACGTGGTCAAGGTGGTCAAGACCGCCTAGGTGGACTTGGCTAGGTTTCATATAGGTCTCAACCAAATATGTTTTCGTAGTAGTGACCCATATCAAAACAATAGTTGGTTTGGAATCACTTGCCAAACCCTCAGCACCCTGAAAGGTCACTATTCTCATGTGAATATCTGAAATTTGTCTGATTAATGTGGGCACACTCAACTATCGACCGTGGTGTAAAACAATTTGAGCGCCTTGGAGATGTTTCGTTTGTGCATCGAAACATTCCTTGGCCCTTGTTCAGAAGACGCTCAATAAGAAGCCACAATGACCCTATGACAGGGCCGGCATTTCAACACCTTTAGGTACGTTATGCTACAGTTCAATAGTGTGGCTCGTATTTAAAGCTTAGTAGGTCGGTAAGATCATAAACTTTGGCATGATGGTCGATCACAAAGAAATCAGTACGGGCAAATGGTGGTACTTGTTAGATTATAGGCTTCAATCGAGTGTATACTAATGTACTTATATAATACTTCATTTGTTTGTGGACGAGAGGTCGCTGCAGAGCAACCTCCGTCCCCAGGTCTTCTCGGCTTCGGGAATCGCGTACGTCCTCATCCAATCCGATCGCAGCACTTCCTCTGCGCTAAGACGATCCCCAGGTTTAAAAACGAGCATGCCCTGTATCATCTTGAACAGAGCATCTCTTTCCGAATCGTTCATCGCCTCCAGTCCCTTTCTCCTCCTTGGTTCCTGGATCGCATCTTCAAATCGTTGATCAAAATTCCATACCTCGCGTCCCTTCTTTGGCTTCCCATTTTCGCTAAATCGCTTTGACCTCCCCTCCCAAGTTTCCCACCATTCATCCGGCATCGATCCAAGAGCATCGATCTGATCCGCAGTGGCATCATCTGGTCCAAATAACCAATTACAAAGGAATGGTCTTACTCCAAGTATTCCCCAAATTACACACCCGAGACTCCAGATATCCGATGCATATGACAGCGGCGTTGTCGGCTCGAACCTTGCTTCAGGTGGACGGATCTGAAGTGGCGTGTAGGACTCGAACCTTGGTTCCTGCGCAGGGCAGAACGCCTTCCCAAAATCGGCGAGGACGAGCTTGGCTTCAGGGAGGGTGACTTCATCGCCAGGCTTGCCGAGCCAGATCGGCGGATAGACGTGAGGTGGAACACCTGGTGAGAGCGGCTGTCCATCAACTCTGACAACAGGTTCAGACTCTGGCGGATCAAATTCTTCGTATAGTTGCTCGGCGGAAAGATGGTCGAGACTTGGCAACTGGAGAAGAGTGTTTCCCATATGAATGTCTACCAAGCATTAGAGATGGCCAGGAATGACAAGCAGGACCAAGTACATGTACTCACCCCCGTGAATATAACCCAGATGATGGACGTACGCAACTGCTATAGCAAGCTGGGCGGCAAGTGATCTGGCGACGCGAAGCTGGAACGGGCCAGAGCCTGGCTCCGAGACTTCAGCAAGGTTGCATCTTGCCGGCGCAGTGACAGAGCATGGATGTGTTCCATTTGGTCCGTCGAGGTTGAAGCGATCCAGTAGTAAGGGGATCAAACTTCCACCAAGCTGTACGTTCTCGACGGCGCGGGCGGAAAATTGGCTCAGAATGTCGACCTCCCTGGAGCTGTGGTCCGCCACGCCAACTTTGATCGCCACATACTGGGCTAGTTGCTCGTCCCGCGCTAGCCAAAGGGCCGAGTAACTACCAAAACCGAGTTTGTGTACAATAACATATCGGTCTCGAAGCCTCTCCCCAATGATAATGGGATGATACCCCCCTGGACGATAGAAGTCGAGTCTTTCGACGTCGTCGATGTGCTCATATGGTGAGGTTACCATTGTTGACATGGTCGACATTGGGCGTCTGGTTTTGTAGCATGAATATGCGAAGAATGATCGAGGGGTCGAAGTCAGCCTTCGCCTAGAGATTCTAAACATGTTTGAGTGACGCATTCCCGCGCCCAGGAGGGAGGTTGGTCGATGCTTGGCTGCTGATGAGCGCGTGTGTTGAGGTATTGTTGGTCAGTCCAGCATGGGATCAAGGGCAAGCCCACCCATGGCCCTGGCCCTGGCCCTGGCAGCTGCGGTCGTGTCGGCTGCAGCTGGAACCCTGTCATTGACCGGCGCAACATGATAAGCGGATGCTCTCTTACGATATTTGGGGTATCAAAAAACTGGCTGACAAAAAAAGAAAAAACCAGGACAGCCAGCAAAGAGCGAGCAGAAAAACCATCAAATCCTCCGTCGTTGATCGCTGGGACCGTTGCTAAATCATTCCAATGTTCGACCTTGGTCACATCCCAGTTTGAGAGACCTACCGGAATCAATTCAAGATGGAAGGTGCTGGGGAACACGGTTCAGTCCGGTAACTTGTTCCGCTTAAGAGACTTGCCGAAAACAACATGGGGAAGGTCTGGGGGAAGATGATCCAGTTCGGTCACCTGAAAAGGAGGTAGACTACCCATAAAGCTTTCAGTCTATACTCGTGCTGCTTACCCATTTTCTGCAACACTCTGGTGCTCATTGCTGCCATTAACCAGCTGCCAAAATGTGATTTTAGTCTCTGCTATCTGAATGATCATGTCACTACAAAGAAATATGACCGTTCCTTCAATGGCCATATCTTCCATTTCTTCTCATGTTCTTGCGCTGGTGTTGCTTAACACTCCATGACGTCGGGCATGAAATGTCTATGTACATTCAAAGATCTCTCCTCACACGTCGCGATAAGTCTGAAAAATCGAGGTCCTTCTGCCAGGCTCCTGGCGAAGCCCACGAGCTCTGCAATGGCCCGGTCCGGGTCCACCTCGTCCGTCATCTTGTAATAAGAAATTTCATGGATAATGCAGAATAATTCTCTTCCTTCTGAGAGCTGATGGACTAAGGTACCAAACACCTGACATAGAGTCTCGAGGTCGAAATCTTTGACTCGTTACCATTGAGAGTCGCTGATAAATGATAGGTCGAATTTAACCTTTCTTGTCGATCATCTGATGGAGAACTTGGCACGCAAGGCTAGCCATCATCCCCCCTCGAGTCGTATCGTATTGCAGGGGTGTCCAGGCGAATTATTGTACGCCCGGAGCAGAACCATTTGATCATGTCACAGGGCTTCCCCTCCGATGGATCTGGGAGAAGACTCGTCAATCGGGCAGCCACATAGGTGAGCAGTGAGACTCCCTCCCTGTCAGTGTTGTTTTCTCGACCATTAATGAGTTGACAGCCAGATCGGTCTTTGAAAATCCTATTCATCGACTCCACGGAAAATGATTGATTACTTGGTCATCTATCCACACTCGATGAGCTGTCACCATGTAGAGTGCACCGAGAGCCAAGTTCACGGCAATGGGCAGACGATCTTTGATACCTGGACCCCCGACAAGTATTGTCGTAGTTTAGCCCAAGGCAAGACCGCCCTCGAGTTGTCGTATGGTCTGCATTATAAGCAACTCGTCGTCGACGTGTGTCTTGCAACGACGACAAAAGCAGACCGAAGGATGGAGTCCGACACATTGTAGAAATAGCTCACTCGAAGATGCAAGGGAGAAAATCGAAGCACCCTAGCGTTTTTATTTGAACCGGGGTGTTGGAGAGGAGAAGCCACATTCAATGGCCTCGTATTCGACGAGGAGGATGCTGTTCCATTCAGTTAAAAATAGATCGGAATGACAGAAACCCTACAAGAGAAGACCGTGTAAAGAAACATCTGATGTTTTAATACCTACGCATATCTTACGATCTAGAAAGTAGGCTATCATCTGGACGGCATCTCTTCATGACTGTTTTCCGAGACCAGCTTCAATAAAATCGCAATGTCTATGACCAGACGGAGATAGTGAGCGCGCCAGTCCCGACCACCTCTTTCGCGGCCGGCTTGGCACAGACAAAACCTCAACGGGCCGAGTTTGTCGCTGATGACAACCCTGGGCCTCGATTCCCAAGGTTGGAGAGACCTCGCCACGTCAGGGGAGAAGGCAACCGCGGAAAGCCAGTTTTCCGCAGCCGTCGGATCAGCCATGGTTTTCGAGAAATCCCATCGATTTCCTGCGTTCTTCGATATGATGTCTAGATCTAACAAAAAAGAATTGAAGACTATACATCTCATTTCAATCTCTTACTTTATTCATGTGTTTTCATGCGACAACCATGAGGTTCATACTAAATACTTCGTGAAATATGTGTATGCTGCAGAACGACCTGGAAACCGTTATATGTAATCATCGGTGTGTACTATTGCGACGACACGAAGTGTGATGCGTACCGTGAGGCAATTAACGCAGACAGCATCTGCGGCGTAGCCTTATAGCTCCACTCTGTTGTTACCACATGACGTTCCATATTCAGAAATTGCTCGACCAACCAGACTCTCAATTGCGCAGTTGGTTCCAGCCAAGATGTTGTTGGAGCAGCTACCTCTGCATATCATCCGATGCCCCTGCAAACAGCATTTCTGAAGAAGACGCAGCAAACGCCTTGTCTGGGTTGCCTTGTCAGCGTAGGCATAGCATTGGCCAGTAAGCGGGAGTGCGGCATAACCGAAAGTGATGCCTAGCTACCGGTCTGAAATTGGACATAGCTGGGATATCTCAGCCGCGCCCAAAAAACATCAGATATGTTCGGATTCAGCTAGCGTGTCTTATGCCAGCTCCACGCCACGGCTCCGTTTACAACGCTCGTAAACGCACCTGCGCGGCCCGGCCCCCCAGCCTTTGCAACGTAAGCCGGTGTGATAGTGTGATAGTAAGCCACCTCTGAAGGCGAACCTGGTTTCAGCGAGTTGCGCCTCGGAATGTTGAAGGCTATGAAGGCTGGCTGCATAGCCTGTCTTCGTTTGGTGCCGGGACTGGGCGTCAGACTGCTGACCATCTTGTCTTGGATCAAACCAATCAGCTTCTTCCATTCGCAAAGTAAGTTTATCATTGACTGTCACACAGAGTTGCCCAAGTGAAGACATCTCTGCGGCTGAGCTGGGTGTATCCTGCTTCGGAGGTTCCTGAGTAGATGCGGACTTTGCATGTGATGTAATCTACTTATTTATTGAGCTGTGTTCGCCCCCTTCTTGCAATCATTTTGCAACTTTGGTCTCCTGAAAGACAATATTGAAAACCATATTCGCTTCTCTTTAAGAAATCTACAAACATGGTGCGCATCGAAGACTTTGAGGGTATGCAATACTCTAGGGAGGGAGACGAGTCTGAGACGCAGCAATACGCTTTCTTCAACCAGCAATATGCAACCTCGACGTATCAGAAAGAACACGACATGAATCCCGACCTTATTGTGCGACCTCAGAATGACCAAGATGTCATCAGAGCTGTCAACTGGGCCAGAGAAAACAAGGTCGCCATTGCCGTTAAGAGCGGAGGTCACCAGTACAGCGGCGCCTCATCCACAAGCGGCAAGAATATTCAGATTGACTTGGGCAACACCTACAAGGACCTGATGATCTTGAAGCCCAAGGATCCCATTGCGGAGGACCGCACACTTGTTTACATTGGCGTCAGCATCACGATGATGGACCTCAACAAGTACCTCAAGCAGACAAAGCTCTTCGTCCCTACCGGTCAATGTGCCTACGTCGGCGTGGGAGGTCACGGCCAGACTGGGGGCTACGGGCAGCTGGGCCGAAGTTTCGGCCTCTTTGGTGATAACATCAGAACCATCCGTATGGTGTGTCACGACGGCGTTATCCGCGACATCACCAAAGAGAACAATTCGGAGTTGTTCTACGCCATTCTCGGAGGTAGCCCGGGCAACTTCGGTATCATCACCCACTACATCGTCGAGGTGTACAAGTCCAGTAGCTACGTTGGAACTGTTGCTGGACCCAACGGCTTCAAAGGACCTCACGGCATCAAGGCGCTCTGGCTCTACTCCAAGGAAGTGCTCACCACGCTGCTCAATGCCATTGCCGAGATGGCTGACGACCCTAACTTCCCTCGTGACTTTGACCTCTGTGTCAGTGTCATCAGTACGGACTTTCCCATGTCAACTCTGTTCAAGGAGCTCAAGGATGCCAACGTCTGGCAGCGCATCCAGGACCGAATCAAGAATGCGCTCGAAGACGACTTCTTGAAGCTGCTGAACGGAAGATTCCCGGCATCTATCATCCTGTACGCGCAGTGGTGTCCGACTAGCAAGGATGACAAGTACGACGCCAAGGTCGATGCCTGGTTTGGCAAGTTCCGCAAGCTCAAGAGCCTGCTGGAAGACTTCTCGCTTCAGTTTGGAGAGTTCGACATGGACATGTCGGATATGACTGGGCAGTGGATCTTCCCCAGGGCGCGCGAGTTTGATCTTCCCTACGTCAAGCGCACCTACTCGACCAACTCAACCAGCCTTACCAAGGACAAATGGGTTGACGCCGTCGTTGATCGCATCGATCTCATTTACAACCCTAAACAGTACCTTAACGGGCATGAGGGAGAGAAAGACTACGAGCGCTTCATGAGATGTAAGCTGTCGGTGCAGATCCAGTGTTTCGGAGGACAGAAGTCGCGTTTCTTCGTCAACAGAGACAATGGCACATCCTACAGCTGGAGAGACTCCTCTGTTGTGCAGACACTGGACTGCTTCCACGACCCCGATGAAGAGTCCAAGAAGCTGGCTCAGTCATGGCAAGAAAAGAATGACCAGGTCATGAACGGACCCAACAGCCCGTTCAGCAAGAAGGACAGGCGTCTCCTTTGGGGATCCTATGGCGACTGGAACTTGGGTGACGAGAAGGTCTGGAAGTGCTACTACGAAGATGAGGAGAAGTACAAGCGACTTGGGAGAGCGAGAGCCTCCGCTGATCCCGATGGAACGTTCACAGCGAACCCCTTCGCGATCACTGCGGTAGAGAACGCAAAGTTGTGAACAGAACTTCAAACTGGATCAAAACGCAGTGGGAAAATTGTATGGTGATTTTGGGTCGAGATTTTTGAGGAATTTGTAATCTAAAAACACTATTTGTATCACACTGCCATTCTCAACGCCACCATCTTGCCAATATTCGGGCTCCCCAAGCCAGTGCCAGCGTCCCAAACAGCCAATGCTGGCCAACTCGCGTTAGGAACGAGCTTGGCTCCGAATTCAAGGGGGGATTTCTGTGTGCCAAAACCGATGAGGCTACTCAAGAGCCGTGCGGTTATCGAAGATAAGTTAGAAGTTGACTGTCAATGTAACTTCCTTGATTGGACGACACGTTAGGACGATTTCAAACGTGGCAAGAAACCGAAATCGAACGAAGATTACTCTTGTAGGGTCCTGGTTGAAGAACTTCTGTCTCTACGACTTGTTATTCAAGTTTTGAGTTAAAACTGTAGAAAAGTAGCTACGATTCCTCTAGCGGCGATGGATCTTCGGAACTACCCTCGACCCCGAGACAATCGTTATCAAGAAAGCTTAAATCATTACAGGCTCGTGGAAAGCGATCCTCGACCTGGAAGTGTACCATAATAATTTGGGGGGAAAGTGGGCTGGTTGAACCTAGGGCAGAGCACACCCCGTTCGACGGTTCCAAAATGAGTCAGTTACGCAAAGTAGAAACCAACACAAGCTTGACTCTAGCTATAATCCCATGGTATAGAGACTCCCTGTACAGCCCCTCGTAACCTAATGAGAAGTTTCTGTCGTCTGGAAGGATTCTGCAAACCACAATTTTGCCTTCACGAGTCGCAAAGCGTCTTGCGCTGCTGCTAGTTGTCGTTTGATGACTCCAAGAAAACTCGGCTATCTAGTGATTGAGAAAGCCTACCTGATGGTCTCCTATTATATCTGCCTTCCTATAGTGGAAAGCGAGTAAGCCCTATATACGTGACAAACACGTACTATATGATCGGCGTATTAGTTCCGCTGAAACGCGAAAGTTTGAGACGGCAAATACAAGGTGTCAGCGGCCACGTAGTTAAATACTCCGTATCTCCGGTAAATAAGCACTGACAACCTACGACTTGCTCACAAACTAATTATGTGTCTATGCCTCTCATGCATGGTCTGAGGTTTCTCATCGATGCTTCCCTCTTCAAGTGGACAGACAGTCCCTCTGAGTTGGTTACATTATCTTCATTGATACCGTCGCACCATTTCCACTGCATCACTTCTCGTCTCAATTTGCGCCTACATGTGATACCAGCTAGCTGCGTTCACAATACGTCAACACTCTTCAAAACTTCTACGTACACCTTCGGAATCACAACTTTTGATCATATGAGATGCTACTTTTATTTAGTTTCTCCCACTTATGGTTTAATTCGGCATGTCGCATCTTTCACTTCTAAGTCTGTACCAAGTCAGCGGCGGCTGTGGTACCGGATTCATCGGAGCAGGATGCTGTGTCAAGTACTCTGATGGCTAGAAAGGGTGTTCGTCATTTGCGACCTTCAATTATTTCTCTTCGGCTCTGGCCTTTGTTGAAATTGTTTTAGCCAATAAGGTTCAAAGAATACACGACCTGCTTTGATCACTTCATGTTTTCAACGATGGCGTGTGATGCAGATCGACCCTCAAAACCAACTTCCAACACAAAAGCACAGCGACAGTACCCAATTGCCGATGCCAATTGTGGCATCAAATCTTTTCCCTTGATGATGTTTGTGTTGTTATTCGAAAACAATCCCTAGTCGCCCGGTTCAAAGATTGACGTTAAACCCAACATCATTGACGGCTATGTCGACGTTGTGGAAGTCAAAGAAGAAGCCGCATGCATGTTCGTGCACGATATTGATGAAGACTTGGCCAAATCTGTGTTTTCTTCTGGCTATAGTGACTGGTAAATCAACAGCGTCGGGAGGAACGCGGCAGCGTGGACGGGTTTGGCTGCGACATTCTAGAAAGCAACACATTTCCCCAAGCATCACGACCTTTAGGATGACTGGGGGCTCGAGCTTGTGGCATCTACACAAGATGTGGAGAAACGTCCAAAGTTCGAGGACTGTTTTGTTGCTCCCTACTTTTGGAGCTTTGATGTGAGCGATTCGCCAGGGTCTCGTTGTCTTGCCTGAGGGAACACGAAGGATGATTAGTATCCTTCACTTGCCAGATGCATATCAGTAAATCACAGGAACCGCAATGCAGCTGGCATCTTTCATCATTATCGAGTAATGTAAAAGCAAATATCATGGTTTGGCTTGGTTACCTCAACATATTCTTTCCACCGATTTTCAACAGAAAACAATACTGTGCCATAGGCGCTGACTCGAAAAGCTGTCGTTCTTTTTTTCCATCTGCAACAAAAGGTTACGTTCTGAAGTGCAAGTCCCGGTTGTAAAGACCTCGCTGTGTAATGCGAACGAGGAAACTAGGTTTTAGGGAACCACCAATTAGGTGTCGCTGTTTCTCTTGACTGCAGTATGTACATATGCAAATTTTAGACACAGCGAGTAGCAAACGAAGGAGGGTAGAAATCAACGTAACAAAGATCCAAAGTGTCAATCAACTCCTTGTTAGCTGGACCTTCAATCACCTTGGCGTGCCACAGCCATACTTGAGGCTTCATGCCCTCAAATTCATTGTGATTACTGTAGTAAGAACAATGTAGACAAGTCGCAGGTCGGCTTTTTGTGACGTCAGGCGAATTCACTCAACCACCTGACCAGATCAGATCAGCAGAAAAGGGTCCCGCGACTCAGGGCATCAGCAGCGCGGCCCATCATCAACCAAATCCGACCGAGACCGAGCCTGGCCAAGCCGGATTGGGGTGCGAAAACAGCAGGGATTCGGGGACGGGGAAAGCGAGATATGCGGGCTAGCTAATCACGGCAGTGTCTTGGCCCTTCCAGCTAACCCAGGATCAGCCATCAAGCAGCCTGGAGGTGACGGGCGACGCAATTTAGACTTTTTTCCCAATGGAGACTGTTCGCGGGACGCCGGGGGTTTGGGTCATGATAAGCAGGATAGCTCGCTCACCCAGCCCCCACGTGATGGCACATTTCTGCAGTCTCCTTTGGTCGCGATGTGCTTGTTCCTGGGAAAGGGAAAAGGGAATGTGATTCTGCGTTCAACATATCACAATCTGTGCGGCTACGAACCTGCAATCAGTGAGGCATCTCCAGTCGTGACTACTCGGCTGCCCCCTCTCCGTCTGTAGACGCAGACTGCGTGCTGAGAGGCAATCTCACTCACGCCCCCGTCTCATTCATCCCGCGCCGCACCCTTTGATGTCGGCGTTGCCGCGACATCCGACACCGCAGCGACCACCAGGGAGGGCCCCATCATCAACATCCCCATTTTCAATCCTCAACCATGGCCGAGCCGTCAGCCGCCGACAATGGCGGCATCGTGGGCCGCGTCCGGGGCGCGTCCATCTCCTTCATGAACGCGAACCCCCAATTGGGCATGTGGCAGGCCGCCGGCACAGCAATTGCCCAGGCGCCGACCCTCACTGAGCTCCGCGACCCCGATTCCGGCGGCGACAACATCGCCTTCACGGCCCAAGGCCACTCGGCGCGCTACGCCTTCCAGGAACCCCACGGCGACCTGGCGCTCATCAGGTCCAACACGGGCCGGCGCGCGTCGACGTTTTCCATCAATGGTCAATCCGGCAGTGGGGGCCGCAATGCATTTAATGACAAGGCGGAGAATATCAGGGAAGCGGACGAACCCGCCGTGCTGGCCGAGACTTCGGACGAAGCACGGCCGGCTACGCACGAGGAGGGCACGAACGAGGAGAACCCGCCACCCAGCGAGGCTCGACCGTCACCCTTCCAGCGACGACAGAGCCTGTATCAGAAGCATGCAGCAGAGGAGAAGGCGCCGTGGAAGACGACGATTGCAAACGGTTTGAAGGCTTTTTGGAAGTTCTTCCTCACGCCCTCGGGGTTCGTCATCACCATCTATTGCTTGAACATTGTCGTAAGTATCTCCCTCGTGCACACACCTTGTGACATACTACCCAACATGAATTATGCTAATCAAGACAACTGTAGGCCTGGGGAGTAAGTTCATTCCTGTGATGTGAAAAAAAAAATGAAAAAAAAATTCAAAGCCGCCATACTGACTCACCGCACAACCCCCCCAGGCCATGCTCTTCTTCCTGCTCCTCAAAGCCGCACCGGCGATGAATCACCCCTCCGCCGACGACGACAACTCGCCGCGCAAAAAGTGGCTCGAAATCTCCAGCCAGATCCTCAACGCGCTCTTCTGCGTGACGGGCTTCGGCCTCGCGCCCTGGCGCTTCCGCGACCTGTACTGGTACATCCGGGCCGTCAACTTCAAGAACCAGGCGGCCATGCTCAAGCTCGCGGCGCAGAACAAGAGCTGGTTCCGCCCGCCCGCGTGGGCCGTCCAGGGCGAGAAGGCGCCAGAGACCTTCACCGGCCAGGTCGCGCCGCCGACGCCGCTCTGGAAGCTCGGCTTCACCATCTGGATGATGGTTTGGAACACCTTCCTGCAGGCTGTGCTGTGTTATTTCATGTGGGGATACAACCGACTTGATCGACCTGTAAGTTGCCCGTGATCCCAATACGCTGGCGAGCCATCGTATGCCCGGATTGTAGACCTGGTTTTGAATTGAGTTAACACGTCGATACAGTCCTGGGCCACTGGCACTTTCATCGGCTTGGGATGCGGTGTCGCTATGCTCGCAGGTCTCATGTCATGGTGGGAAGGCCGAAAGGTCAAGACGATTGAGGGCCCAGAAGTCAAGGTTGTTGAAGAGGTGTAATCATGTCATTTTCTAATTTGGTGTTGTCTGACATAGACATAGAGGTCACGGTAGGTAGACTTGGTTGTGTTTTTAGAGCGTTTTGATGACAGGCTTGCAAGTACGATAGTGAGTGATACGCAGATCCAACGCACCGAGATCGCAAAGCTCCATCATTCTTTTCATCTTTCTAAAGCTAAAAGAATCTTGGCATATAATAGCATGGCAATCAACTGCCTCATAATCAAAGCCAAAGTTTTCGCTGCGCAGCATAATACAGGAATCAGAACATGACCGTGAATGTCGCATTGTGACAGTACCTCAATATGAACGGGTACGTATTTTACATGATGAGGGATTGGCTATGTACTTGATTCAGCTTAGTTTCTCGTGCAATTTTGAGGCGTCTGGGCGTCCTTATAGAGCCAATGACCCCGGCTTTGGATTGCTTTGAAAGAGATATCAGAGCACGATGCTCAGCAGGGATTTGATGTCTCCAACACATCCATACTATAGAGGAACTGCGCATACCATCAAACTCAGACTCGGTACGAGATAAGAGAGCAGCATAACAACATTTCAATGGTGTCGATGCAAAAACTGAAAATAGGCTTAGGTTCTTGGAGTCTAGCGAGAGTCGGAATTCTGAACTACGCCGATCCAGCACGCACATCATGAGTTTATACATACATCTGATAATCCTCCATGAAGAAATTCAAGAGTGCGTAGACTCAATCAAGCCACCCACGTGCCACCACACTTCAGAGAGCCCGGCGGTCAGCAAGTACTGCAGACCAGCATTCGGCACCACCGCCACGGAAAGGTAAGTGGTCACACGTGAATATTGAATATTCTTTCGGGACCAATACCCTTGAATATTCATTGCTGAAACCTTGAGTTTCAACTAGGTTTTGAGGCACATGTTAGAAAAGCGCTTCTATTGAAACCACGCGCATGAGGAAACGCTGATCAGTCTCGAGGCATGAACCGGACGTAATTCCGACGACACTGCCGGGGATATCTAGAGTACCTTGTCTTTACCAGCGATAAGCAGCCACACCAAAGTACCGTCAGATACTGCTGGCCTGTGCTTTTGCCACCCCACAGGCGTCACGCGGGACGTTGGATAAGTCTCGCGATGTCTCTCATCCTCCTCGTTGCATTTCTCACCTCTACCTTTTCGCATCTTACCTCACAAATCCAGCACAACGCCTCCAGGATGTCTGTATTCCAGGCATCACTCTCGGTCGCAATCTTGGCCTCGACCGTCGGTACCTACCTCGGCCTCCTCAACCCCAACCCCAAACCTCCCCAGCAACCAGGCGACCCTGACGAGCGACACCATCACCATCACCAAAAACAAGCACCACCACAACAGCACGCAGACTCGATCCGCTGGATGCTCCTCACCCACAAACACACGCCCAAATTCGTCCTCCTCCCCCTGGCCCTCCTCTCCCTCCACCTCGCCGCCCTGAGCTACTACCATCCGCACATTCCCCCCTCCGTCCTCGGCCACGGCGCCCAAAACGGCCTCAGCGCCTCCCTCACAACCTGGTCCGCCTCGACCCTCCTCCCGCTCTCCGCAATCTTCCTCGCCGGCGTCCCGCTCCGCCTCGGACCCTACCGGTCCCTCGGCAAGAATTTCACCTTTCACCTCACCAAGCCCGACCAGCTCAAGACGACGGGCATCTACAGCCGCGTGCAGCACCCGAGCTACACGGGCGTCGTCGTCCTCGTGCTGTCCAACGTCGCGCTGCTCGCCCGGCTCGACGGCGTGCTGAGCTGCTGGGTCGCGCCGGGGTGGCACGAGGGCTTGCGGGCCGTGCAGTGGGTTCTCGGCCCCGTGGCGTGCTGCGTCTTCCTCTTGGGCGTGTGGACGAGAGTCCGGGAGGAGGAGCGTATGTTGAGGGCCGAGTTTGGGGAAAAGTGGGAAAGGTGGCACGCCTCGACGGCACGGTTTATTCCGCATGTCTTTTGAGGCATCTGGATGTGTGGTGGTGACATTGAGTTGGTTCAGAGGTTGGATCATTTACGTAGCCCGTACTTTATGAGTCTAGTCGACTTCTACTCATTACAGTCTTGGAAATACAGTCCAGACATTGGCTACTTCACGTTAAAGGTGTGATGCCCTGTATCGTTGGCCATGTCTTTCGTTATCCGTGCCTTTCCTACGTCCTGGACCGTATCTCAGTCCCTTTCAGTGAGCGTATCAATGCATTCAGTCTCCCATTTTCCAGCCACAACGATAGAGATTCATCCTCACCTTGAACAGACAGAAAGCCACCGACTTTGCCTCTCAACATCAAATCCCAAAGGAAAATACAACACCTCAAATAACTCTACAGTTTCCCAACTTCCTTCGCTGGGTCCCGAGAAGACAAGCCCGATAAGCCATGTGAGTTCCACAGCAAAATGGATCCAGGTCAGCCAATCCACAGTACACATCATGCATGCACTCCACCTAGGGCCACACACCCTTGCCATCACCTCTACATGGCCACCTTTCCATCACGAAGCCATCATCAGCAAACAAGGCAAGATGGCCGAGCGGTCTAAGGCGCTAGCTTCAGGTGCTAGTCAAGTAATTGGCGTGGGTTCGAATCCCACTCTTGTCACATCACGCAGCTCATCGTGAGATTATCCTTTTGTCTTTTTGTCCGTTGGTGTGGTGAGGGTGAGCTTTTGGTGATGTTGGATGGTTCACAGACATATATAAGGGTATGAGGTGGTCCGTGGGTTTTTCAAAAGCGATCGAAAGAGTCGATTTAAACATGGTTCAAGTCCAAGAAGGCGTAGTGTGCTGGCTGAACCCTTGTTGATGGATTGATATCAAATGCAGCGGTGGATATAGCGCGCGGGAGGCGACTTGAACGGACTTCGGCTGCTGCTTCTTAGTCCCCTGAATGTGGGTTCTCAGGGATGCCGCGGATGCATGTGTCGCCCTCTTTGTGTATGACGCTTGTGTAAATCACACAATTAGACATCCATGGCCACAGACGGCGCTCGGAAGATGAAAAGACCCTCATAAAGCACAAAGCAATTCAAAACCGATGAATGCAGGTGCGAAAAGAGGCACGTACAACAGCTGGGCGAAGGGATGTGGGCGGTTTGACCTCGAGACCGTCAGGATACACGAGGTACGGGGCCTCCTCCGAATGTTCACATCTCAGAATCCCCTCAGCAAGCAAACCACTTCTCAAAGTTCTCAATAATAGATGAATCAAATTGGATATCGAGGCCCTTGGAACCCCAAGAGCAGACTATTAACAGTACGCTGCCTACATCAACACCCAAAACTCACTTCCTGCCATCCGACATCAGCGGTTCTCAACATCAAAGACGCGATGCCCCATCCTGGCGATCAAGTTTCCTCTTCTCCCTCTTGGCATCCGCAATCTTGATGCTCAGCTTCACAGGCTTGCCTCCCGGCGTCTCAAAAATGGTATCAATCTCCTCCAGATTCAGCCTACTCGTCTCAGGGAAGACATAGTAGCTAATAAAGATCTGGATGAAGTTGTAGACAATATACACAGCCCAGATCTTGTACCCCACCTTCCCAACACCAATACCAATGCCGTAATTGTGTACAACGGCGGCGATGGCCTGGAACATGGAAAACAAACCCATGCCCTTGGCACGCAGCGGCAGAGAGAGCAGCTCGACCGGGTAGAGGTTGTGCATGGTCGCGATAAAGGTGGCGCTGCAGACCTGGAAGAGATAGATCCAGACGACCGTCAAGATGGCCGTCGTCTTCTGCTCGTTGAGGTTGTACTGCCAACTCGTGATGGTGACGGCAATCTGCGCGCAAATCATGCTAATCAGACCGGCGAAGATGAGGGTGCGCCGGCGAAAAAAGTCGATAATGTAGGAGCCGAAGAGGGTGAAGACAAAGTAGATTGCCGTCGAGCCGAGACTGATGCCGAGCTGAGCAAGCTGCGTGGTGATGCCGATTGTGTCGAGCGCGGGGGCGAGGTAGTACCCGATGATTCCGCCGCTAGTGGATGACCATGTATTAGCAACTGCAGCATAAAAGAACGAGGGGCGTGCAAAGAGGTAGCATACCCATTCCACTGCTGGAAGACGGCATAGACGGCAAGGACAACAGTGCGGAACCACACGGCGCGGGTGAAGAAGACGCGGAAGTCCCAGGTCGCACGGAATCCGGCCTTTGTGGTTTCAATAGACTCCTCAATCTGGAGGATCATGAGGTCGACAATCTCATGGTTGATGTCGTTGTCAGTCGTCATGTACCTTGCCACAACACGGCGGGCCTCCTCCTTCTTGCCGCGCATGTAGAGGAAACGGGGCGACTCGGGGCACAAGAAGTAGATTGTCAGGCAGACGAAGAGAGGGAAGATGGCCTGGATGAAGAAGGCCATCCTCCACTGCCAGTCGCTGTCCCAGTTCGTCAAACCCATCATGATGCCAATCATCATCAGCGAGCCGACCTGGAAGCACGCGCCAAAGACGCCGACGAGGCGACCACGGAGATGGACTGGCGCAAGCTCGGCGACGTACTGTGGCGCGGTGCAAAGCGCCGTGCCGAATCCAAGGACGAGACGGCCGATGAAGAGACAGGCCAGATTCGGGGCCATGGCCTGCATAATGGCGGCGATGATGACGAGAGCGTTGCCTAGGAAGTTGACACCGCGGCGGCCGAGTACGTCGGCGCAGCTGAGAAAGGGAGCGCCTAGGAACCCACCGATTTGCATCAGGGCGTTGATCGTGGAGATGATGACGCCGGCGTTGGGGAAGCCGTAGTAGTCGTGCCAACGGTCATTGGAGTTGATGCCACTGATGACGCCCCAATCGATACCGTAACTATTGACAGGCATGTCAGCTCCATCATGCCCACGCCCACAAGAGACAGGCAAGGACCGTCATGTGCTTACCCCGCTTGGTTGAAGCCCATCACGAGCATGTAGCCGAAAATATATAGGCCAGTCTTGGACTTCAGCGTCAGGGCTTCAGCCGACTTGCGCATCATGTCAGCCTCCGAGATGCGAGTTGCCGCAACTTCTTCGACGGCAACACCAATCTTGTTCGCCTGGGCGACATCGTCGTGATAGATGACCGTGTGGTCAACTTCTTCAAGAGGCGCCATGATGGACTGAAAATTCTGACTTTCGCGAAGAAAATCGCTTCTCCAAGTCTCCTAGATCTGGGGCGAAGCAAAAAGTCAACGCTGGCGAACAAGCGAGAAGCCCGAGACTCTGGGTCCGTGGGATCTCAGGTTGCAGCGGTGCCTCGGCGGATATATAGAGCTTCCTTATCCTTAGCTCTGGGGGCGGGAGACGCGTCCAGAATGGCTGCTTTCATCCTGCACTGCTATCCTTCTGGTGCAAGACGGAATGGCCTTCCGATGGTTGGGTCTCGAATCCTGAAGAGGGATGCGATCCCCAGACTCTCAGACGTTCCAAGTGGCCATGTGGTTCACATCAGATGCTCCTTGCAGACGAACCAGTCCAAATCCACTGCCGACTTCATTCCATCGCCTCCAGAGTAACCTCTTTGTTTCCCCAAGATCCACTCAAGAGCCCAAACAACATCGGCTTTGTCTCATGGCGATTGGCCGGGGCGGCTGTAGACATGCAGTTGGATCAGACCAGCCACCACATCACTCCGGGATGAGCATGTTCGGTCTGCTTTCATCCGTGATGATTGGCTCGAGACGGCCGGCCGGCCGGCTACCCCACACTCCCCGAGCCAATTTTCCTCAAATGATACGACGCCGAGCATCTACCCCGGTCGATCGTGGGTTGTCTGGGGTTAAAGTCGCCTAGGGCCGCCCGACTCTCATCGTCTTTGGAAGAGGGACTTTAGACGGCCAAAACAGATCCCGATCACCAGCTCACCAGAGTCTTTGTCTTTTCACAAACCCCTCCGTCTTGGAAGCTTGGGGCCCAGGCTAGACCAGACCACCCTCGTCGCAGTAGACAAATCCGGACTCCGGCATACCGGCACGTCGTTCCAAGGCGCAATGTTCCCGCTCGATGGCCCAGAAAGCTTCGGCTCCGGCCCCGGCGAGGGCCGCCCTCCCTCGCGTCTCCACTACAAGTCCCCCGCCTCCGAATGGTCAGAGGCGCTACCAATCGGCAACGGGCGGCTGGGCGCCATGGTCTATGGGCGAACTTCCACCGAGCTCTTGCAGCTGAACGAGGACTCGGTGTGGTACGGCGGGCCGCAGGACAGGACCCCAAAAGACGCCTTCCGCCACCTACCGAAACTCCGACAGCTCATCCGAGATGAAAAACACGCCGAGGCCGAGTCCCTCGTTAGGGAGGCCTTCTTCGCGACACCCGCCAGCATGCGGCACTATGAGCCGCTTGGCACTTGCACAGTCGAGTTTGGTCACGCCATCGAGGATGTGACGGACTATCGCCGATATTTATGTCTGGATACCGCGCAGACGACTGTCGAATACCAATATCGAGGTGTCTCTTACCGTCGAGACGCCATTGCCAGCTTCCCAGATAATGTATTAGCGTTCAGAATCACGGCGTCTGAGGCCACTCGTTTCGTCATTCGGCTGAACCGAGTCAGCGAGGCTGAATGGGAGACAAACGAGTTCCTCGACAATATTGACGCAAAAGACGGGCAGATTACACTGGCTGCAACGCCTGGCGGACGGAACAGCAACCGGCTGTCCATCACCCTCGGGGTTTCTTGTGATGACGCGCAGGGGTCCGTAGAGACTGTCGGCAACTGCCTGGTGGTAACCTCCTCCGCCTGTTCCATTGTCATTGGCGCTCAAACAAAGTTTCGAGAAAATGACCCCGAAGAAGCCGCTAGGAGTAACGTCCTTGAAGCGTTGGGGAACCCGTGGAAGAAACTGGTTGAGCGTCATCAAGTGGACTATCAAAACCTCTTTGAAAGAACAGCACTTCGCATGTGGCCAGATGCCTACCATCTTCCGACAGACGAGCGAATCAAGCAAAACCGAGACCCGGGACTGGTTGCCCTGTACCATCACTATGGTAGGTATCTACTCATCTCGTCAAGTCGGAACTCCGTAAAGGCGCTGCCAGCGACGTTGCAAGGCATTTGGAACCCTTCCTTTGCTCCTCCCTGGGGATGCAAGTATACCATCAACATCAACCTGCAGATGAATTATTGGCCGGCCGGACCGTGTAATCTGACTGAATGTTCTATTCCGATGCTTGAATTACTGGAGCGAATGGCGGAGCGGGGAAAGAAGACAGCGAAGGCCATGTACGGCTGTGACGGATGGTGCGCGCACCACAACACAGATATCTGGGCAGATACAGACCCCCAAGATCGATGGATGCCCTCCACTCTCTGGCCTCTCGGTGGTGTCTGGGTATGTATTGACGTATTTGAGATACTGCAGTATCAGTATGATGAGACCCTTCACAAACGAGCGGCCGCGGTTCTGGAGGGCTGCATCACTTTTCTACTTGACTTCCTGACGCCGTCAGCTTGCGGCAAATACTTGGTCACAAACCCGTCGCTGTCACCCGAGAACACGTTCATATCCGAATCGGGCAGTCCTGGTATTCTTTGCGAAGGTTCCGCAATCGATATGACCATTGTCGGAATTGCATTCAAGAAGTATCTTTGGAGCACTGATAAACTGCGCACTGATAGCCAGTTGCGAACGAGGGTGAAAGAGACCCTCGGCAGGGTGCCCGAGCTGTCGACCAACGCTGATGGCTTGATTCAAGAGTGGGGAGTAAAGGATCACAAAGAGCTGGAGCCGGGCCATCGACATGTCTCCCACCTGTTCGGACTATACCCGGGAGAAAGCATCAGCCCGGTGAGATCTCCAGAGCTGGCGGCTGCTGCCAAAAGAGTACTGGAACGAAGAGCAGCACATGGCGGCGGACACACGGGATGGAGCAGGGCTTGGCTGCTCAATCTCCATGCTCGACTTCTCGACGGTGAAGGTTGCGGGCAGCATATGGACATGCTGCTCAAGAGCTCAACGTTGGCCAACATGCTCGACAATCACCCGCCGTTCCAGATTGATGGCAACTTTGGTGGGTGTGCCGGCATTCTCGAGTGTTTGGTGCAGTCGAGTGTCTTGCAAGATACAACGGAGGCGCATTTTGTCGAGATTCGACTTCTCCCGGCGTGTCCCAAAAACTGGCCCAATGGTGAGCTTTCACGGGCCCGAACCAAGGGCGGCTGGCTCGTGACGGTGAAATGGCGGAACGGCAGCATCACGGACCCGGTATTGGTGGAGTACCCTAATGCGACAAATGCCGAGGCTCAAATAGTGTTCACCGATGGTTCCCGGACTATCGTGCGTGGCGGCGCGCCTATGTCCAAGCATTATATAGAGCGCCAGGTGCAGCAAGGCTAGAAGTGTCGATGATCGCAGCCAATTTCATTAATGTGTTGCGGACCTTCGCGGCCTAGAGGTTGCTCAGATTTCTGCGAGTCATTGTCTAATAGTTAATGATTAGCTCAAACTCGGGTTGCCGACTCTGAATGCAAAAGCAGCAGAAGATGGCCACTTTCGATCAGGAGCTCGCTGCAAGCTAGGATTTCCAGAATACGGACGCCCGCCCGCCCTGGAAGATTTGTGACGCCAAGCTTGGACGAAAATTCGGGTGAAAAAGAAGACGAAGTAAACAACACATGGACCCTTAATATTCCACGTTTATCTGGCGACCGAAATTTCAGTGCCGCGGCGAACGGTCGTTGTCTGCAGAGCGCAAATGGCCCGAGAGTCGGCACTATGACCGCCACTTCCGAGCGGTTGGCGTGAAACAATGGGGACCACGAAGTACGAAGCCTTTTTCGGCCAAAGAGCCGTGGTCTCGGCGCGAGATCGATCTTTGGGTGACTGGATCTGGGTCCGCCGAGAGGTTGCACCGTCCGTCCGGTCCGTCACCTCGATATCGATTGCACCGCTGTATCGGAAGCGACATGAAGACGGAGGTGACGACTTGCATTTGCGACGGGTGTGATGATTGCCGGCCGGGCAGAAATTGGCGGCGGCGCACTGTAACGGAGCTCCCTGCTCGTTGGGGGGGGATCTCCCGCGTGCGTATCCGTTGAGCTAATATTATAGTGCAACTATGGAGTAGCCATTCGGTAATTTGGAAGGCCAGTTGCATGAGAGTGCGGCCATGGGCTTGGTGAGTTGACAGGCGACAATTTTGACTCTGCAGAATTGGTGGCATGAGACTGATGGGTTCTCAGTGTCATGCGGATGGAACACAGAACCCTGGCGCTTCGGGGTTTGAAACATGGCATCTGAACCTTTCTCTGCCTCCCGCCGTTCTTCCTTTTCTCTCCGTCGATCGGCGCCACCGCGGCTGCGGCTGCGCCTGTGCAAAGCAACCTGACGGCGTGTATATTATTCCAATGTCGTGCAGACGGCCAACGAAAAGGAGCACCGACCAGGTGGGCAGCGAGGGTGAGTTGGTGGGCCAAGAAGGATCAGTGCATTTGCATGAAGCGAAACTTGGGATGGCCCTGATACGGAGGTCAAGTCGACCTGGGAGTGGCCCTGCTCGCGGCTGTCCATCCGTCATCGTCCGAGGATGGGATTGGAATTGGGGGTCAAAGTCTTTTTTGGCCTGGCCTCCAATTGCTGAGTCCGTTTGCACGCTGCGCTCAGTCACCGGCATAGTTTCGATGCGTGTTTGCAGAGGGTCAGAAAATAATGACGCGTGAGAAGCTGTAGGGCGTCTGATTTGACAAAGGCGGACGAAGAGTGAGACATCATGGTGTGTTGGTGTGCATCTTCGTAATGACTGGAAGGTCAAGCTGTCGTGGCTGTCTTCCGCATGGCGCATTGTACAAGGTGCCCCACTGCATTGTGGACGATCGCCGCCAGCCGGATTGGGACAGCTTCGCCGTCGACATATTGGGAGCCCAAGGTGGAGGGAGTTGGGAGTGGCAGAGACGTTGACTGAAGAAATAATGCGGCGTGGTTGAAGCTTGAAATGACTCCTTCTGCCCAGTGCCGGCAGCAGCCAGCGGATGCGCAGAGTAAAATGACGAAGGAGGGGCAGCGAACAGCACACACGGTCGGGAGGTACCTTACCTCATCAGGGACGTATCCGCCTTCCGTACACACAGAACAGCAGGCGATAGGACGGGTGAGACGGTACGTATCTGTTTCTTCTCACTGGTGCCAAAAAAAGGTACACTCCCCACCGTAAGGGTCCCCGTCCGATGCTGTGAGTGGGCTGCTCTTCCTGCGTCTTCTCCCGTGGCCCATTACATAATTGTCTTCAGCCACTCACCTGCTGTTGCCCGTGGTAGCATACTATTCCCAAGAGAGAATAGCGCAGTGCCACGACAAGGGGCGACAGGGGGCAACCCGCAACAGCAACAACGACCACACGCCCACACGCCCACACGCCTGACCGACATCAACATTGCACCGACCTTTCCCTTTCCTGTCCTGTTCTGTCCCAGCCATGCCCAGCAGTCCTTAGTCGGTCCCGTCCTGTGTGTCCAGTCCAGTCCAGTCCCTGAAGTGTCGACCGACATTGGAGAGTGCAGATGCATATCTCTCCCGCCGACATCTCGACACCGACGACGACGACTTCGACAAACGACGACCACGGCCACCGATCGACAACAACAGCACCACCCACCCACCGACGACCCAGGTAAGTCTTCGCCGCCCAACATCGACATCGACATCGACATCGACAACCGCCCACACGACAATCCGGACCCTTCCATTCTTCCCTTCGGCTTCCTCCTTTTCTTCATCGGGCTGCTTGTCTTTCCCACGCTTTGATACGACACCCCCAACCCCCCAAAACAACACTTTGGAGTCGGTACGTGCCATTTTTCCCCCCCTGGATCGCGTCGGATTTTGGGGGAATTCGGGAATATGGCGAGACTGACGGTGGCTCAACAGCACGCATTCGACGACTATTACGATTATTTTCATCGACGACTACAATTTTCATTTGTATCACTTTAACAAGTTCTATCTGCGACCGCAACGATTGCCCCCACTTCGCATCCGTTGCGCCCAATACCAACCACCCTTACTCACCCGGTGACCGCCAAACATCACATGCGATCCCGATAAACATTGCGACTGCGTCACAATACAACAGCCATGGCAGAGCCACCATCGTCACCGCCCAACGAGGCGATGAGCTCCGAAGATCAGCTGCGCTGGTACAAGTCTCAGTATGCATCACTCGAGGAGGAGCTGTCGGAATTCAGAGAATCCAGTAAGGAGCTGGAACAGGAGCTCGAGAAGGACGTCGAGCAGGCTGAAAAGAGGGAGCGCAAACTCCAGGAAAAGGCAGAGGGCCTCAAGTTCGAGGCGGAGGAGTGGAAGGTGAGATCGCGCCCGCCCCCTGCCCGTTTGACGGCGCGCATCCATCGCGAGACGTCCAGCCCTGACTCACTATTCCTTGCAGTCAAAGTACAATCAAGCCAAGAAGGATGCGAATGCGGCCCAAAACACCCTCGAGAAGGAAATCACAACCCTGCGCGACACCAACAGGACTCTCCAGCTCAAGCTACGCGACATCGAAGTTGCCAACGATGACTTTGAGAGGCAGGCACGAAACACTAGTTCGTCCCTCGAGGACCTCGAATCGAAGTTCAACAGTGCGATCGAGCGCAATGTTATGATGGAGGAGGAGATCAAAATCGGCGAACAGGAACGAGAGACTCTGCGCATCGAGGCGCAACGCTTGCGCGAGGAGCTTTCCGACCTCAAGATCGAGGCCGAGCTACTCCAAGACAAGATCAAGAAGCAAGAGCAGCGTCACCTTTCCGCCATCTCTACCGATCTCTCCATCCTCTCGTCTCCCATCTTCGACAAGACACTCGACGCCTCTCCCGGCTCGACGGCCAGCTCGCCCATGGTATCGACCCCGCCGGATGCGGAAGCTCTCCCGGCCGCCAAACCCGCCCAGATCAGCGAGCCTCCTTCCCCGCCCATGTCCGACGTCTCCGCCTCTGTACCGAAGAGGATTATCTCCCGGACGCCGCTCAAGACACCAGCCAAGACGCCGGCATCAGCGACGCGCAAGTCGCGTCTGCCGTCAACCGAACACAGCATCACGCCGAAGCCTCGTTCCTTCACGACGTCCGTCAGCAGCAGCCGGCCATCTGGGGGTCGTCCCTCTACCGGGGCACCGGCACGCACGCCCGCGCCTCGCACCGCACCTCGCTCCATCTCCACCCGCATGCCCCCCAAGCCTGCCAACACGTCTCTCGCCCACATTCGAACCCTCACCGCCCAGATGCAGCGTTTGGAAGCCCGCGTACACAACGCACGTTCAAAACTCCCTGCTCCCGTCACGACACCCCCTCGAGCTTCACCCCGCTCTTCGGTCCTTGGGGTTCACAGCGTACCGTCAACGGTTACTATCCGTTCACGCAAGCGCCCGAGTGGCTCCACATCCTCATCCGTACGGGGCGATGACACTACACCATCCAACCCCAACTTCTCTGCCAGCACAAGATCCAAGCATGTACCTCGTCTCAGCACTTCAGGTGTCAGCCGCCTGTCGTTTGGCCCGCTGCCGAACCGGAACCCGGGCGCCGGTCTCGAACACAGCGACTCTACAATGTCTCGGCCGAGCTCGCGGGCTAGCATCTCGTCGTACGCCAGACCGTCAAGTCGATCAGAAATGGCACCGCCCCGCCCTATGAGCCGCACCAGCATGTCTGGAACCCGGACGCCTCTAGGTCGTCCTCGCAGTTCTTTGGGTGGCAACCTGCATGCGCGCTCTGCTAGTATCAGCAGCCGCATCGACATTGACGAGGGCGACGAAAGTAGCGAATTCAGAACACCTAGCAGGAGAGGCACATATTCCCGCCTGGACGCAGAGAACTCCGTGAGCGGTATCCCAGCCCCAACCAGCGGCATCCCGATGCCCAGCGCAAGGCGGCAAAGCGGAGGGAGTGTCTCGGGAAGGCGAAGCTCGATGGGCCTGAGGAGTTCCGTCATGGGCGCTCAAGATCAACTGGTCGAAGAGGAGACGTATTAAGCAGGCTTGGATGAATATTACAGGAGGAGACAGACTTGATACCAACAGAGCGATCACGCTGTTTCTGACTACTTGACCCGGCGCTTATACCACCGGGCGGAGGAAAGCTGCGCGAGCACAGCGAAACAACATAACCTTATTCCCTCATTTCCCAAGAGGAGAGAGAGAGAGAGACAAAAAGTCTCTTCTTTTCCTTCATACTTATTTCTTTTGTCCATTGCTTCTTCATGACTACGGGGTTTTCAGGGCAGGCGTGTGGATACAAACTGCTGCATCCGAGGCGTTGGTATGATTCTTGCGGTTTTGCGGTTTCAAACGGGGACAAAGCATGGCGGTGCCTTTTTGGGGGGTTTCCTCTTACATTGCGGCTTTCTTTTATCGCGACAGGGGAATCCTTTTTTGACACGCAAGCAAAACTACTACTACCTTTTTACTACTACTAACCCCGACCACAATCCCCAGAACCGTCGAGCCATACCTTTGGTCTGAATATACTGGTTTATTACTTCATGTTCCGCTCCTCGGAGTTTCTGTGAAGGCTATCTTTGTGTGCAGGGCTATGTCAAGGGCTATGTCAGTGAGGAAGGGATGAATCGGTAAAGTAATGTGTGGTGTATAACTAATTGTGTTTTGGAATGACCGTCTGACTGTCCAGAGTGAGGGACATGATGTGCCGGAGGTATTCTTGGAGAGTTTGGCTTTGGTATATCCGATGTCCACGCCAACAATTGCACCCCGGTTCGGCACTCGATACTGAGATAGGGTACACAGGGCACAGTAGACACGGACTGTTTGTTGGTGGTGATGATCGGATGGGAAAGGAAAAAGATGTCGTGTGATTTTTTCCGGGATTGAGGTTTCTGTCGCCGATTCGGCGTTGGTCGGCGGGTAGGTGGGGTGGGCATGGGCTGGCAGAGTGGAGAGGTTTGAACCAACCGAACCCGCGCCGTGGAGGAGGAGGAGGGGGGTCCGTCCGCCGGGAGGGCGGGGTCCGTATGTGGATGGGCCGAATGTGGGAGAGCGGCATCTGCCTGCCCTGCCCCATGATGAATCGGATAATCACTTCGAGACTTTGAAGACAATGGCAGATGAACAGTGGATTCTCGAACAATAACATGTTTCGTTTTCCTAGGCTTTCCGACTGGATTGTTCCAAGCTTTTGCCTTTCTTTATCTAGTGAGGTATTCATTCTTAGGTTTCTATCCAGCAGCACATACAACAATGGTGATGAAGGACTATTAAAAAAGCAACACGTCAATCAGGAAAAAGGATGCGCGTTCCCACACCGAGGTTCGAACTCGGGTCTCTCCGGTATTTGTTCAATAAAGTGATTGAAAGCGGAGTATCCTAACCACTGGACTATATGGGACGTTGTCGATATTTGATTGATGTTGTGGTCATGCTGGCTGAGGCATTCAGTGACGCTATATTGTCGATGATGACGACCACATTTCTTAGCTTGCTACTATAGATGACGGGCCCCTCATTCGCATTTCTGTCTCGGAAGAAAGTACAGACGGATTATATGAGTGCAAAATATGATTGATATTAAGAAGCTATAAGAAATTTATTCAAAGCTTGGAAATTGGGATTCAGTTGTGACGTGATGACGACTTGCATACCGAAGCTCGTTCTCAGCAACTATCATCTTGAACTATAAAATGTGATTTTCAACTGAAGAAATCGCAACCTCGACGCACACTCATTGAAATGCTCATTTCTCACATGGAATCCCTTCAAAAGTATCAAGTGAACACATTCAAAGTTTCAAAATCTCAATTGTCCACTCTATAGAGATATGTCGCCACTGAACGTGGTACGCGACATCCCAAGCCGTGTCGTCCACACCACCCATCTCGCCATCCTCACTGAGACAATGTCAACTCCTCAGCCGCGTGAACGCATTTACAATCAATTCAAAGTAAAAATTTCGGGTCAGCTCAAAAGCTTTCATGAGCTCTATCTATAGATGCCGCTATTGCGCTACAGATGAAGCGCCGAGCTCCAAAAGACGACCGGGCAGCGACATCCCACAACACGACCATCCATCCGTCAGATCTGCCAGACAAACGGAAGAAGCCGCAACCATCAGCCTCGTCGCCTTAGGAAATCCACCAGACTCAAAAGGTACACATTTCAAAGGTCGGCATTCACCGCCATGCCAACGTGGCTCTCCCACGGTGATCCTGCCTCAAGGAGGTAAATCATGCGCGAGTGGACTTTACTGCACACATTGTCTGACGCAGACACACGTCGAGGAGCAAATCGTGTAGGTATGCCAGCTCGAGTCAAAGACTGCCAAGACGTGGCCAATCTTTCGGTTCACATATATGCCACGCATGCCTAAGAAAGGTATGGATGAAAATGCGACATGGTAGAACAACACTATTGAGGCATACCTTCTGTCAAGCGTACGTATGGCTGGCTGGTTACGCCAAGGCCGAGGTCTAGCTACTAGTATTCATACAGATCCCAACCCAGGCCATCGTTCAAAATGGTATTCTATGACTACATTCTTCACAGGAAAGCTCACTGCCGAAAGCTCACCCCTGAATAGAAGCACCTTGATATTTGATCTGTTTCACATAGCTCCGGCTTTCACGGGAGACACATCAAGACAGCCATTTGAAGCAGCTGCCGATTTTGTCTGACCAGACATCAGATCCAAGGCCGCGGCTTCGGTGCTGACTGTTGGTTTCATTGCAGGTTTCTGTCAAAGCAACGTCCCGAAATGCGCAGACAGATTCACATCAGGCAGGTCAACTTTTCGGATTGTGATCAGTCCCAAGGGCAGTAGGTAGAGAGCCATCCCAGCTGTGGAACTTTGACGTCTGCTGGCCGGTCAAAAAGAAGGTTGCGGGGTGCGCAGAAACAGCAAATTCATCTCCATTACACAAAACATTCGTCCCAGTCTCGGCTTTGATCCGGCTTAGGCCCAATCTCGTCCAACTGTCACCAGCGACATGCCAACTGGCCAAACCTACGTCGTTTGGCTAAACTTGCCGTGCAGATGCGGTCTCAGAGCAACGGTTGACTACAGCGACGCACGCACCTGCAAGGCCGGTTCGGACGGGTAAGCTAAGACCGGCGTTCAGAGCCGCTCGAGACATGATGCGGTCGGCAGTCGTGCTGCAGGCACAGTCCCATGCGGCTTGTTTACAAAGATGTGGGGAACTCACGATATGGACGACAACCGTTGGCAAATGTGAGGGCATGGACATATTTGTAGGCAACGGTCTGAATGACAGACGTTCGCCTGCGCCTATAGAGATCCCTCTGAACCACTGAACTGTCGATTGTGCTGCCAATCCCAGCGTCAGCAAGTCAGCAAGAGGAGCCGTCTCACCGGCGCTGGCTCTAGTCCATCGGCGTCACAGTCCGGAACTTCAGGGGAAAGCCCGGCTATTATTAGAGTCACAAGCAGTCCGTCCGCTCCGGCTAGGAAAGAGGCACGTCGAAGGTGGGGCCCGTTGTATTGGAGAGCGCCGTCTTCCTGTAAAAAAACAAGGACGAAGGATGATGGGCGGAAGTGGGCGCATCAGATTACGCGCAGAGCGTCCCCAGCTTTGACAGGATCGGATCTGCTCGCCCCGTCTTTAGCGCTTCCAAGTAAGTATCTGTAGGGAGCTAGTGTAGCATCCGCTCTGCTCTCCGAACGAGTCGCCGAGGACGGGACGGCCTGAGGGGCCAATGCTCGTTGATATCCTCGCCCTGGAGCGTCTTGGTGTACTGGGCAATACAGACATTATCCTCTGATATGGGGTTACGATGGGGACGAGTACTTTATTACGGTGGGAATGTGCCAACTGGAGTCTGCGCCAGGTCGACGAGCCGTGATAGTTGCGTTGCAGTGGATGGGAAGGGCCGGGGGATCGAGATATGGGGCGGAAGACTTCAATCGTAAAGACATGGTGGAAGACGGGAAGTTTCGGGATCGCAGTGGTGGTTGCAGGCTTGCAGCAGCGGCAGCGGCAATGAGGCGGGCGCCTTCAGGCTGCAGAGAAGCACTCCCATGTTGAAGATTAGATAGTTGGGAGCCTCGCACGCCCAGACACCATGGGAGTGAGGGCCCAAAGTTGAGGAAAGGCGTTCGTCCGAGGTGTAGTCTCTCCTCTCACTATCCATTATTACTAGCCTCAGTCAGCATATGGCTTTCCTTTGCCCAGTACATTTGTGACTGCAGCTGACGACTGAGGCTGCGAACCCCCTGCTATGGCTGTGGTGGTTGATATTGATGTCGTTGGCGCCGGCGGTTTGGCTGCAGGCAGGGGTCTAGCATAGAGCACGGGCTCCGCAGATGGACGGACAAGATGTTGGGGATCTGCGGGTGGAGATTTTCTCTTTTGGTCTGGCGCTGGTTGGCAATGTTTTTTTCCCCTTCTGCGGTGCTCTCTCTTCGACTTCTTTGGGTGGGGGCATGGTTGTTTTTGCGAGTTCGCTATTGGTGCTTGTTGAACCCCTGGCATTTCTGGAAGGGGCCCAGCGAAGGCGACCCCCAAATTGTGTCCCAAAATCCCAATTGTTGGGGGAACCGACATTTACCGTCGACGTCGACGTGTCCCGGCAAAGCTCATCGGCGGCGGCATTGCTGGTGGAAGGGAAGGCCGGGGTCTAGCAATCTTATGCCGCTATCAGCTTGATGAAATTCCCTTATCGGGTTGGATTGGTGGTCCCTTGAATTGGCGCTTGGCTTGGTGTTGAATGGTGAAGCTCTCCCCAAGACATTGAACTCTGGGGGAATGCAGGATGTGAAACTGAAAAAAATGAGACTTTGGCGTGGTTCGCGAGACCTGCCCCATCCGAGACATAAAAGGTTTAGACACGAGCGTTTGGCCACTGGGTGCCAGTCCAAGTCAGTGGATGAGACCGAGAGTTGGGATGTTGATATTTGCCCTGTACAGTGATCGTCCAGCATTCTCCGTCGTTCTTGGCTTGTCCTCGATGAGACCTGAAGCCTGCGCGGTAGGTTCTGCAGAAGGCTAAGGTGGCATTAGGTAAGGTAACAATAGGTACATGGCCCGTCCTGTGTGCTGCGCAAGTAATAGCGCGTAGGACTACCTAGCGGAAGCTGATGGACGTCCCCGGACGGAGAACCAGCAAGGCTAGGCGGTTTAGAGGTGCGTAAGCGAGGCGACAGTTACATACCTACTACCGATGTAGGTTGTTGAGGCTTGCACCCCTGTACGACCTAGCGACGCCTGACTGACCGCCTGCGGAGTCGGGCATGGGTGATGGATGGGGACAGTTTGATGGAGCTTTTGTGATGAAACTTGAAGGACCTAGTACCGGGCGACAAGAAATCGGGGCCGATGAAAGATGGGATGCCAAATGGGACGCAAGAGATGCGCGCATTGGTCTTGTCGGGCTCCTGGACTCGGGGGACTCTTCTGGATGTGTTTGCGTGCTGGGGTCGGGGGTGTCAACGGTGCTCTCGAGCTGTGAGTCTCGGGTCTGGGTGTAATTATACGGCGTTGACGACGTTGGCGATCGGTGTAAAACGGCCGGCGGTGCGGTGCGGCGGTGTCAGAGAGTAGTGACAAGGTGCCATTGGGTCGTGGCAGCCAGGTAACGCAGCAGCTTTCGGACTTTGTTTGGAGATGCCGTCGGGGTTCGGTGGTGGCAACGGTGGCTGACCCGATCCGATCCTCCATCAGGGGCTTCCGGAGAATACATTTGGTTGTGGGAGGGAGAGCAGGAGTAGGAGTTGAATGCGGTTGTGCATCTTGTCGCGAGGGTGTCGCGTGTCACGATAAGCTCTCCATTCAAAGAATGTGTGGGTGTTGAGGCAGAGTCTACAAGGCTGAATGAAGGTGACGAAATGAGTGAGCAAATGCGTAACAGCCGAAATCTTGAGGTGCGAGGCAAGGAAGGAACGGGGCAGAAATGCGCCGAAGGAGCTTTGGCCCATCGATAAGGCCAACGATAACGTCCCGAGGGCTGCAGGTGGAGATAGACGGACAAGGGGACTGCCGCAACAGAGGGGAAAAAAAAAAGGAATAACAGGAAGACGTGAGGAAGACGCTGTGAGGCTGGACTAAACAGAGAGCTTTGATTGGAGGGAGGGGAGGGAGAGAGACAAATTGCCGGCCCAATCTGAAAAAAATTCCAGCGGCAGAATCCCCTGGGCCGGGAAAAAGCCAGATGCGCTACGGGATCGGTACCTGAATTCCCGTCAAGGCAGACGTACCGAAGTAAGTGCCTTTTGAAGTATCTCAAGATATTCAATGCTCCCGCTGGGCACGTACCTCAAGCCAGGGGCAGCGGATGCAGGTTGACGTTTGTTTCCTCACAGTTTTTTTTTTTTTTTTTTTAGTTTTTTTTTTTTGTCTCCAGGATCTGTTTTCTGGCTCGTTGGTCTACGTTCGTCTTGAAGTTGCAGCTGCGGGAGGTAACATTACTCAACCTAACCCAATCCACGAACCTACTGTATCTGTAATCGAACCTTATCTTACTGGTGGCTGGGCTGGGGTCGCAAGGGAGCAGTCAAACATCCCTTTGAAAAAGGCTGAGAGACACACAACGCCGAGGTTGTGATTCTGGAGGGAAGACAAGAAGGGGAAAAAAAAAGACTTTTATTGAGACCCGCGAGACACTAAGCTAATGTACCCAAGGCATCTTACCTCAATGTACCTCAGGCCAGGTACCTTGGACATGGACAAGGACTGTTGCAGCCCGCTGGCCCGCCCAGCGCCCACCCTTGGGCAGGAGCTCCCCCAACACCCCGGCCATTGGTTGAGGGAGGGGGGCAGAATCTCAGCCGGATGGATGGATTGGGAATTTGGCAGATGGGGGGAGGGCGAGTGAACAATGCATTACCGTATCAACCTGGAAAGCTGTGAGAGCATCCTACTGTGCGGATGTTCTGTAGAGTATCCATACCTTACCTTACGCATCCACACAACCGCAGTCCGGTCAAGGTAGTCCAGATGAGCGGTGGGGGGGTAAATGGGCGTGGATTAGACGTCCATGGGTGAGAAAAGACACACACACAGACTGCATCCATACGCAAACCGACCCGTAGTGCCAGGCCAAAACAGGAGCCACCAGGACTCAGGAGTATCTCCAAAAGTATCGCCAGGAGCGGGAGCAGGAGCAGCAGAAGGAGCAGGAACCAGTCCTTGGTCTGGTCCAGTGGTCCCTGCTGGTCTGGTCTCAAAAATGGCGATGCGCGTTCGTTGAACGGGCAGTTCTGGCTGAGGACGATCTTGCTTTGGGGGAACTTGGTGATGGTGGTCCGTCACCCGTCGGAGGGAGGTACTCGGGGTACATGAATTCGGGTACCAACGCAAGTACCTTTCCTGCACTTGGCACGTACTCTGATATGTTCTCCATCCCGGGAAATCTTCCGTCCTCCTCCATCGACATTGGCCACAGAAACTACCTACCTCCCAATACCGAGCACCGACAAGAGCAAAGCACCAAGCACTACGCACCACGACGCACCGCGACGGACCAAGCACTTCGAGCACCAAGCACCGAGACCGACACCGTATACTTAGTTGATTTGAAGCTTCGTCCGTCGTCCTCTGTCCTCTGCCCTCCGTCCCCATGGCGATGCCCGGTGCTTCGTGCCACCGTCAAGTGCGAATATAACAAGTCGCCATCGCCTGCCGTATCGTTGCCAGTGCGTCTTGCTCCCTTCGCCCACGTCGTCCCATTACTTGGCCTCCTCCTTCTCCTTCTTTTGTCTCTATCTCCATCTCCCGACGGGCTTCCCCGTCCTTGTTATTATATTCTCCGGGTACTTGTGTAAACCCCCCTACTCTATCTCCTTTATCGTACGGATCTCGAAGAGCGAAAAGCCCCCCAGGCAGGCGGCAGTGTCGAGGGAATATCTAATTGCAGCTTCAAAGACCCAACCATCTCGTTCAGCTTCAGCTTCTTCCGACAAGAGGTAGTAAAACCAGAGAAAACAAACTTACTACTGTAAGTACGGATCTACTTCTGCATCTACACTTACACCAACCCGAATTCACTCTCCCCTTCCTCCTGAACCCCATCCCCAGTCCAGTCTCCCTCTCTCTCCGTCCGCCTACCCACTTCCTTCCTCACCTAATACGGCCTTTCACCTGAGGAAGTTACCGAGTGTCCTCCCTCTCATACGCCCCTCACAGACCCCACATTTCATCCCGTCCCACCTCAGGTACACGGCGTCTACCTCCGTCTCCAGAAAAAGGTACTTGGCTTGGTGACTTGCGCCCCTCCTCACACCTTCGCTCCCACGCCGCCAACGCCGCCAACGCCGCTCCAACAATCCCCGTCAAAGTCCCAGGCCCCCAATTCCACTACGCTCATTGCACCTCACTCACACCTCAACCCCGGAACTCCCGTCCGAAGTCAACACTCCCCTGCGCCTGGTTCTTGTTGCTGTTCCTGCTGCTGTCTCCAGTTCACTGTCTCTTGTCTACCGCCTGCCTGTCCTTTTTTCCTCATCCCATCCACAAAGTCGCCGGACTACAATAACACCTTCAACACCCACATCCTCGCTGCTCCTCTCCCTCTTCCTCCTTCGACCTCTCTCTTCCCACTCTCTCCCTTCCATTCTCCCCTTTTCTGACACACCTTTTAGACCTTCTGTCCTAGCCACAAGACAGAAGAAGGAAGCATCTTGTCTTACCAAGCTTGCCCCCAATTCAAAATCAGGTACGTCGGCTCCATCGTTGCCGGCTGGCTGCTCTCTACCAGTTGCGCGCGCAATCTCTCCCCGGCCCAGCCCAGTAGCCTGCCTCTCCCTGGCACCCGTCCTGCGTCGCCCATCTCCCCCCCTGCCATTTCCTGCATTCCTCACCCCCCAATGTTCTCCCACCTCTTAGTGCTGCCTTCGCGCTCAGTTTCCCCAACAAGAAACTTTTTGGACTCCGCGCAGGAGAGTGAGAGAGAGCTGTTATGTGCTAACAAGACCTCTTTTCCCGACTTCTAGAGACGCGAACAAATCTCTGTTCTACACCTCCGCCACGATCTATTGCTCTGCATATACCCCGTACTGTTCTTTGCTGCAGAGACAGATTTCAACAAAACTAATCTCCTGCTCGAATCTTCCCCCTTCGAGCAACCAAATCTCCCGGACCCCCACCTCACACCACATCCCGAATCCAAGCTCCTCGAGCTCGCCCCAATTCATGACGGTCACTTTCTGAGATACCCGCGATATTTCCCACACACACACACACACACACACACACACACACACGCACACACCGCAGTCATGACCGAAATCACAGCAGCCAACGGCACCGGCCGGACTGTGCCTCACGTTAACGGCAAGGCAACATACGCCGAGAAGCACAAAATCGCCGACCACTTCATTGGCGGCAACAAGCTGAGCAATGCGCCAGCCTCCAAGGTCAAGGACTTTGTTGCTCAGCAAGATGGTCACACCGTCATCACCAACGTACGTTGAGCCCCGATTTTTCTCTAGAAGATCGTGGTGGTGGGTACGCGGAACGCAGAGTGTGCTGACCGACTGGAAATAGGTCCTGATCGCCAATAACGGTATCGCTGCCGTCAAGGAGATCCGTTCGGTCCGGAAATGGGCCTACGAGACGTTCGGCGACGAGAAGGCCATCCAGTTCACCGTCATGGCCACCCCCGAGGATTTGGCTGCCAACGCCGATTACATTCGCATGGCTGACCACTACGTCGAGGTTCCCGGCGGTACCAACAACCACAACTACGCCAACGTGGAGCTGATTGTTGACATTGCCGAGCGCATGAACGTCCACGCTGTGTGGGCCGGATGGTGAGTCTTCTGCTACTTCTGTCACCATCGCTTGCCACAATAGCTAACGATTCCCTTGCAGGGGTCACGCTTCCGAAAACCCAAAGCTTCCCGAGTCCCTCGCTGCCTCCCCCAAGAAGATTGTCTTCATCGGACCCCCGGGCTCCGCTATGCGATCTCTGGGTGACAAGATTTCCTCCACAATCGTTGCACAGCACGCCAAGGTGCCCTGTATCCCCTGGTCAGGTACCGGTGTCGACACCGTCGAGGTCGACAATCACGGTATTGTTACTGTCGCGGATGACATCTACTCCAAGGGCTGCGTCACATCGTGGCAAGAGGGTCTGGAGAAGGCCAAGGCCATTGGTTTCCCCGTTATGATCAAGGCGTCAGAGGGTGGTGGTGGCAAGGGTATCAGAAAGGCCCTCTCCGAGGACGGTTTCGAGCAGCTGTACAAGGCCGCAGCTGGCGAGATTCCCGGTTCACCCATCTTCATCATGAAGTTGGCCGGCAATGCGAGACACTTGGAGGTGCAGCTGCTTGCTGATCAATACGGTAACAATATCTCTCTGTTCGGCAGAGATTGTTCCGTCCAGCGTCGTCATCAAAAGATTATTGAGGAGGCCCCCGTCACCATTGCCAAGGACATCACTTTCAAGGCCATGGAGGACGCTGCCGTTCGTCTCGGAAGACTCGTCGGCTACGTCTCTGCTGGTACTGTCGAGTACCTGTACTCGCATGCCGACGACAAGTTCTATTTCCTCGAGCTGAACCCTCGTCTCCAAGTTGAGCATCCTACGACCGAAATGGTCAGCGGTGTCAACCTGCCCGCGGCCCAGCTCCAGATCGCCATGGGTATTCCCCTGCACAGAATCCGCGACATCCGTCTCCTGTACGGAGTCGACCCTAGAACATCCACCGATATCGACTTCGAGTTCAAGCAAGAGGGTAGCGAGAAGACGCAGCGTCGCCCCAGACCCAAGGGCCACACCACTGCTTGCAGAATCACGTCGGAAGATCCAGGTGAAGGATTCAAGCCCTCCAACGGTGTCATGCACGACCTGAACTTCAGGAGTTCCTCCAACGTCTGGGGTTACTTCTCCGTCAGTACCGCCTCCAGTATTCACTCCTTTTCCGACTCTCAGTTTGGTCACATTTTCGCCTACGGCGAGAACCGTGCTGCTTCTCGTAAGCACATGGTTGTTGCCCTGAAGGAGCTGAGCATTCGTGGTGACTTCCGAACGACGGTCGAGTACCTCATCAAGCTTCTGGAGACCGAGGCTTTCGAGGACAACACCATCACCACCGGCTGGCTCGACGAGCTTATCACCAAGAAGCTGACTGCTGAACGTCCCGACCCCATGTTGGCTGTTGTTTGCGGTGCCGTTACCAAGGCTCATCTCTTCAGCGAAGAGTGCATGACCGAGTACCGCACCAGTTTGGAGAAGGGTCAGGTCCCCTCCAAGGACATTCTCAAGACCGTCTTCGCCATCGACTTCATCTATGAGGGCTTCCGTTACAAGTTCACCGCCACCCGTGCCAGCGTGGACAGCTACCACCTTTTCATCAACGGTTCCAAGTGCTCCGTCGGTGTTCGTGTCCTCAGTGACGGTGGTCTGCTTATCCTCCTGGATGGCCGCTCCCACAGTGTTTACTGGAAGGAGGAAGTCGGTGCGACTCGTCTTTCCGTTGACGGTAAGACTTGCTTGCTCGAGCAGGAGAACGACCCTACCCAGCTCCGCACTCCCTCTCCCGGTAAGCTCGTCAAGTACCTGGTCGAGAACGGCGAGCACGTCAAGGCTGGCCAACCCTTCGCCGAGGTTGAGGTCATGAAAATGTACATGCCACTCATCGCTTCCGAAGACGGCCTTGTCCAGCTCATCAAGCAGCCGGGAGCTACTCTGGAGGCCGGTGACATTTTGGGAATTCTAGCTCTCGACGACCCAAGCCGTGTCAAGCAGGCTCAGCCCTTTGTCGGCCAGCTTCCCGTCTACGGGGAGCCTGTCGCTGTCGGAACCAAGCCTGCGCAGAGGTTCGATCTTCTGCACAACACCCTGAAGAACATTCTCCTCGGATACGACAACTCCGTCATCATGGCTGCCACCCTCAAGCAGCTCATCGAAGTCCTCCGCACCCACGAGCTTCCCTTCAGTCAGTGGAACGCCCAATTCGCTGCTCTGCACAGTCGCATGCCCCAGAAGCTGGACAACCAGTTTACTCAGATCGTCGATCGCGCCAAGAGCCGTCACGCAGACTTCCCCGCCAAGACTTTGGCTAAGGCCTTCCAGAAGTTCATCGAGGACAATGTCGCCGCCGGTGATGCCGATATGCTCAAGACCACCCTGGCGCCCTTGACTGACGTTCTCAACGCATACTCCGAGGGAACGAAGGCACACGAGTTGACCGTTATCAAGGATCTCTTGGCTTCCTACATTGAGATTGAGCGCCTGTTCACAGGCTACGGAACTCAGGAGGATAGCGTTATTCTCAAGCTGCGTGACCAGAACAAGGACGACATCCGCAAGGTTGTCCAGACTGTCCTCTCCCACAGCCGTGTTGGTGCCAAGAGCTCCCTTATCCTCGCCATCCTCGAGGAGTACCGCCCGAACAAGCCCAACGTCGGAAACGTCGCCAAGTATCTGCGCACCGCCCTGCAGGAGTTGACCGAGCTTCAGTCTTCCCGCACTACCTCCAAGGTCTCCCTCAAGGCCCGTGAGATCATGATCCAGTGCTCTCTGCCTTCCCTGGAGGAGCGTACGGCTCAGATGGAGCACATTCTGCGCTCATCCGTTGTTGAGTCCCGCTACGGTGAGGCCGCGTGGGACCACCGTGAGCCCAGCTTGGAGGTTATCAAGGAGGTTGTCGACTCCAAGTACACCGTCTTTGACGTTTTGACCCTATTCTTCGCTCACGAGGATTCCTGGGTGTCTCTCGCTGCCCTTGAGGTTTACGTTCGCCGTGCCTACCGTGCGTACATCCTCAAGCAGATTGAGTACCACTCTGATGAGACCGATACCCCTCTCTTCTGCACTTGGGACTTTGCTTTGCGCAAGATCGGCCAGAGTGAGTACGGACTGCCTCTGCAGTCCGCGGCGCCTTCTTCTCCCGCCACTCCCAGCGGCAGCGGCGGCTCATTCGACTTCAAGCGCATTCACTCCATCAGCGACATGTCCTACCTGAACCACAAGTGGGACTCTGAGCCCAACCGCAAGGGTGTCATCGTACCTGTCAAGTACCTTGATGACGCTGAGGACCTGCTCGGAAAGGCTCTCGAAACCCTGACCGTCTCTGAGAAGGCCAGGAAGCGTAGCACCCCCGGTCTCATTCCTGACCTGAGCGGCAAGCGCAAGCCCGCTGCTCCCAAGGTCGACTCTGATGAGCTATCTGCTGTTATCAACGTCGCCGTCCGCGACGCCGAAAGCAAGAGCGATCAGGAGATTCTCTCTCGTATTGTCCCCATCGTCGAGCAGTTCAAGGAGGAGCTTCTCAACCGCAACGTCCGCCGCATCACCTTCATCTGTGGTCGCAACGACGGTGCCTACCCGGGCTACTACACCTTCCGAGGCCCTGAGTATGTCGAGGATGACAGCATTCGTCACAGCGAGCCTGCTCTTGCTTTCCAGCTTGAGCTCGGCAGACTGGCCAAGTTCCACATTAAGCCTGTCTTCACCGAGAACAAGAACATCCACGTCTACGAGGGTGTTGGCAAGGCCGTTGACGGCGACAAGCGCTATTTCACTCGCGCCGTCATTCGTCCCGGCCGTCTCCGTGATGAGATCCCCACTGCCGAATACTTGATCTCCGAGGCCGATCGCGTCATCAACGACATCTTTGATGCTCTTGAAATCATTGGCAACAACAACTCCGATTTGAACCAGGTCTTCATCAACTTCACGCCCGTGTTCCAGCTTCACCCCCAGGAGGTTGAGAGTAGCCTTCAAGGTTTCCTGGACCGCTTCGGTGCTCGCGCTTGGCGCCTTCGTGTCGCCCAAGTTGAGATCCGTATCATCTGCACTGATCCCGACACTGGCGTTCCTTACCCCCTGCGTGTCATCATCACTAACACATCTGGTTATGTTGTTGACGTCGATATTTACGCCGAACGCAAGTCCGAGAAGGGCGAGTGGGTCTTCAACAGCATCGGCGGCACTAAGGAGAAGGGCCCCATGCACCTGTTGCCCGTCTCGACGCCCTATGCCACCAAGAACCCTCTGCAGCCTAAGCGTTACAAGGCTCACCTGATGGGTACCCAGTACGTCTACGATTTCCCCGAACTCTTCCGCCAGGCCATCCAGAACAGCTGGACCCAGTCGGTCAAGAAGCATGGCGCTCTGGGCGCTCAGCAGCCCAAGGCTGGCGAGTGTGTCTCGTACACTGAGCTTGTACTGGACGACAAGGACACCCTGCAAGAGGTCAACCGTGAGCCTGGTACCAATACCTGCGGTATGGTTGGTTGGATCTTCAACGCCAAGACCCCCGAGTACCCCAAGGGTCGCAAGTTCATCGTCGTTGCCAACGACATCACCTACATGATCGGTAGCTTCGGCCCGAAGGAGGACAACTTCTTTTACAAGTGCACCGAGCTCGCTCGCAAGCTTGGAATTCCCCGCATCTACCTGTCTGCCAACTCGGGTGCTCGTCTCGGCGTCGCCAACGAGCTCATGCCCTACTTCAAGGTCGCGTGGAACGACGCCAACAAGCAGGACAACGGCTTCAAGTACCTCTACCTCGATGACGAGGCCCAGAAGCGCTTCGCCAAGGACGTCATCACTGAGGAGATCTCCGAGAATGGTGAGAAGCGCCACAAGATTGTCACCATCGTCGGTCAGGAGGACGGCCTTGGTGTCGAGTGTCTGAGAGGATCTGGTCTCATCGCTGGTGCGACGAGCAAGGCCTACAACGACATCTTCACCATTACCTTGGTCACTTGCCGCTCCGTTGGTATTGGCGCCTACCTTGTCCGTCTCGGCCAGCGTGCTGTCCAGATTGAGGGACAGCCCATCATCCTCACCGGTGCCCCCGCCTTGAACAACGTTCTTGGTCGCGAGATCTACACTTCCAACTTACAGCTTGGTGGTACCCAAATCATGTACCGCAACGGTGTTTCCCACATGACTGGTACTGATGACTTTGATGGTGTCTCCAAGATTGTCGAGTGGATGTCTTTCATTCCCGAGAAGCGCGGCAGCCCCATCCCTGTCAGCCCCAGTACTGACGGCTGGGACCGCGATGTCGTCTACACGCCTCCTCAGAAGCAGGCTTACGATGTCCGGTGGATGATTGGTGGTCACACCACCGACAATGGTGGTTTCGAGGCCGGCCTGTTCGACAAGGACTCCTTCGTCGAGACCCTCGGCGGATGGGCCCGTACCGTCGTTGTCGGTCGTGCTCGCCTTGGCGGTATCCCTATGGGTGTTATCGCCGTCGAGGCCCGCTCCGTCGAGAACATCACTCCTGCCGATCCCGCCAATCCCGACTCCATCGAGCAGATCACCAACGAGGCTGGTGGTGTTTGGTATCCCAACTCTGCCTTCAAGACCGCGCAAGCCATCAACGACTTCAACAACGGTGAGCAGCTGCCTCTGATGATTCTTGCCAACTGGAGAGGTTTCTCTGGTGGTCAGCGCGACATGTACAATGAGGTCTTGAAGTACGGTTCTTACATCGTCGACGCTCTCGTCAAGTACGAGCAGCCCATCTTCGTCTACATCCCTCCTTTCGGAGAGCTCCGTGGTGGATCATGGGTCGTCGTTGACCCCACCATCAACCCCGAGGCCATGGAGATGTACGCTGATGTCGACGCCCGTGGTGGTGTCCTCGAACCCGAGGGTATCATTGGTATTAAGTACCGCAAGGACAAGCAGCTTGAGACCATGGCCCGTCTGGATCCTGTCTACGCCTCTCTCAAGAAGCAGATGACTGCTGATCTGCCCAAGGAGCAGGCCGATGAGATCAAGAAGAAGATGACCATCCGCGAGAAGCAACTTCTGCCTGTCTACTCCCAGGTTGCCATCCAGTTCGCCGACTTGCACGACCGTGCTGGTCGCATGAAGGCCAAGGGTGTTATCCGTGACCAACTCGAGTGGGTCAACTCTCGTCGCTACTTCTACTGGCGTCTGCGCCGTCGTCTCAACGAGGAGTACCTCCTCAAGCGCATGTCCTCCACCGTCCTCACTTCCACCCCCGGCAACGACAAGGCCAAGACTCCCGAGACCCGCAGCCGCAACCTGCAGTATCTTGAGAGCTGGTCTGGTGTCGTTAACTTCGCGACCGCCGATCGTGAGGTCGCTGAGTGGTACGAGGCCAACCGAAAGTCCGTCACGGACAGAATCGAGATTGTTAAGGCCGATAATCTGGCTACTGAGCTTAGCTCAGTCCTGAGAGGCAACAAGAGCGCTGCGATGCGTGGTGTTCGCGATGTCATCCGCACGATGCCGCCTGAGGAGCGTGATCAAATCCTCAAGTACCTGCGCGATTAAACATATGGAGAGAGGTCGGCGTAAGGTCTATGGGCGGTGTAAGGGTATAATGGGGGCTTAGACATTGTTTTTTTTTTTCTGGGATGATTATGACTATGTACGAGCATTATTCCGCAATTGTGTTAAGATAGATTTCAATGTTGGGAAAATACTCCCTTTAATGAGCATGTTTGGTCCACCATGCATGTGATAGTGATGCTGATCTAGGCGGTCAGGCCACACAAGGATGGATGGCCCGGGTGAATAGGAGATGCGCAATATCAGGCTCTCACAACATTCGAGAGAGATGGTCTCTGAATTGCACAACAACTCGATGGCTACCTGACAATTCGCGTGCGCAAGCGGGCGTTGATTTGCCGTGCTTCTACACTCAACGAAGCCCGCCCCTTCCTCCACCTCTCTACCTACAGTGGAAGACATCATTTTAAAGCCTTTTCATATTGTGATTGAGTCGTCACAGCCTGATGTAACTCGAGCGACGAAGCACCTTGTGGAAGAAGCACTGCCATCGCCTTTCACAAGCATCACACCGATGCCCCCCTGCGAGGATACGATACCCTTTGCATTAATGATTATAAGGTACAACAGTCATAGCTTCTCTATGTGACGACTGGGCCCCCCAATTTGTCCCTCGCCAACATTTTCGACCGCCTACGATCGGTCGCCTACATTCTCGATTGCTTCTGGCGCTTGGATTGGCGCTCGCCTCCTCCCAGCGGCGACTGGACCGTATTCACCAGTCCCTTATTATCATACCTGCCCGATGCCAGTGGAGACAGTCCTGTAAGACAAGAGTCGCTGGAGATGGCGGAGTGTGGTCTCTTGAGACCGGAGGCGGAGGATCCAGACGGCGCTCCCGGGGCAATTCGTGGTGTCTGCTGGAACATTGGGCTCTGTGAGTAGAGGTGCGGAGGATGGTGGTTTTTATAGCTTGAGGCAGCAGCCACGGGGTGGAAATCTGTCGGTGCTGCTTGTTGCGAGACGGTTTGGTAGCTATTCGGAAAGCTGAAGAGAGGAAGGCCAAAGAGACTAGCATCCTGCCGGTTCAGACTGAAATCGGTACCAAAGGCAGGGGATGTTTGTTGGGAGATCCCGGGATTAGCAATATAGCCATTCTGGAGTGAGAGGCCCTGGGACGGGATCGCCGTATTGTATTGATAGAAGGTGGGCATTTCGCAGCCCATCGATGCATTGTTGTGGAAGACTGAGCCTTGAGGCGTTCTGCTGAAGCTCTGTTGCGTTGCCGTGAACCGCTGGCCCTGTGGATTGCTGTGGTAGCTGCCATTATTCTGCTGCAGCCCGTAAACGGTTTGCAGATTGTTCGGCTGTACACTAGGATTCGGCATCGACATTGGCGGTTGAGGAGTAAACCAGTATGCTTGGCTCGTCATATTGTACCGAGACGGCGGCATCCGCGGAGGCTGTCGAGGGACCGAATTTTTCGTTGATAGGGCTCTGGCACCCGGGGTCCGCGCCTTCATCAGGTCCAGGGTCGCTTTATAAGACGAGCTCAGGGTAGGCCGCATGGCTTCCTGTCCTCCTGTCTCCTTTGGCGGAGTGACGGTCTGCTGGTCCGCGGTAGGACGGGCATATCCGCCCTGCTGGAATGAGCCGAATGGCGCTCCTGGCGACGGCACGGGCAAGGCCCATTGTCCGCCGTTGATTTGGGTGACGGGCGACTTGTAGTAGCCTGGTTTGGTACATGGAGATTTCTTAGTCGGATTACGAGAGTGACTGGAGCTTGTGGAGGATGCCGCTGTCGGGATACATCCAGGGGCAGGGGAAGATTGAACAGGAGCCACTGCTGTTGTGTGCTTGGCGACGATGGGTTGTTCTGTTCGATGGGGGGTTAGTGAGAGGCAATTAGCAAGACGAGCCATATGAAACACTTGCCTATGACTTCTGATAGCTGGAAAGCTTCAGCATTGAGTAGAATCCTTGAGAATTCGACTGTAGCCTTCTCTGCATGGGGCTCGGGGATGCTGGCGGGCATGCTCTCGCTGGCATGCTGGCCTCGTGCAGGAGTGGCCGTATCTAGATGAGGTTCAACTTCTCCTGCGGGCATGAGCTCGCTGTTTTGCATCTCCTCGTGGTCTCCGTCGTCGTCATCGTCTGAGATGACTGTGGCGCTTGTAAGGTCTTCGTCTTCGTTATCTGTGATGACTATGGGGCTGGCTTCGTCTTCGCCTCGAGGACGGACTGAATCAGGTTCAGCCACCGAGGCGTTGCTCGCCTTCGCGACATTCTCCGCTGCCAAACATGCCTCGATTTTCAATAAAGAAGCCCGGATCTTTTGTTCTTTGCGATTGTTTTCGTCCTGGATCGCTTGCTTGATCTCGGGACTCGAATACTTGCAGTCGATGTTGATACATTTATTATCATACACTGCCACGCAGAGCTTTTCGGACTTGGGATCATCTTTATTGGTGATCTCACATTCGATACCAGTTTTGTAGTACTCATTGCATTTCAATATAGCGTCTCGTGCCGTCGCGCACGAGCACATGAGACGAATGGCTTGACACATGTCGCCGATTGTTTGCGGGTTGTCTTTTGGGAGAGATGGTGAGTGGTGTTATGTTTATGAGGTTGTGAATGGTAGATGGTGGTCGCCGACTGCGATTGATGACAACGGTTGTCGTTGAATCCGTGTTAAAGGACAACTATCGATCACTCAATGATCGAAAAGAAGGAAGCAGAAGGGGATGAGAACGGAAATGTATCCACGTGAATCGGGCCAGCCGGAGAATATGATCGATGATCGTGGCTAGGTCCAAATTGTGATTTACACGAACTGGACCGAGGCGGTTTGAAGAAGAGAATAATAAGGTGAAGTGGAAGCAGAGGGAGAGGGAACTTTACTTTAGTAGAGTGCGAACATCGGGACAACGGAGATAGGCGACTATGGTGGAAGAATCTGGAGGTAACGGAGAAAGATTACGAGAGAAAAGCATCAGGGTTGGTTTCTGAGGGCGAGAGAGGGCCGATTTTGAGGTCGGTCCAAGAGAAAGGCGGCCATCTCGAGTGGGGCCCGCTTTGGATGAAGATGGTGAATTGCCTGCCATGTAAAGTAAATGAGTCGTCACGGGATACTAGCAGTCCAGGACACCCCCAGGGTGTCTTGAGTGCATTCTAGTAACTTGGATGACTACTACATCTCTTCTGTCTTCGACCAAGTGTGAAGACACAAGATGGGGGCACGAGGATTCCCTGCACCTTGACCATACTCCCAGCTATGAAGGTTTCGAGTATGAATGGTGCCGATTTCTGGAAATTCGACCCGGTCCGTAGAGGTTCCACAACGTAATAGTTGGGAACCTCTCGAAATGTCGTGTTTGCTGAGGCAAGCTAATTCAAGATGATCTAATGGTTCTAGCTTTAAGAGAAGTCGGGTAACGAGGTTACGCTTTACTCAAGGGCGAGGTCTGCTCAAGATAGTACGCCTTGGAGGCAAGGCGGATTTGCCTGAACCAGACATCGTTACAATGGTCAGGAATATCAATTTGGATGATGTATAGAGATCAATCACTTTACTGTCTCCTTGCTCGATCATCGAAACTGAATTATGCTACAGCAAGTGTTGGGCAGAGCCGAGTTCGGAGCGTAAAAGACGAAATCACTCGAGAATGAGAATGATTATACAAAGGTAGATAGCAGCAGTACGAAGGTAGCGAATCCCGTACAGCACTAATCGATTACTTCCGGTCTTTAGGTCCGCCACCAGTTCTCAATCAACTTATTTATCTCAAACTCATAGGCTCATTAGGAAGGGAAAAATAGCCAAAATCTCACACAAGTGACACAAAGCAATCGTTTCGTTGCACAAAAACCATCAAAACCTCAACCAAGAGCCTTGGAAACCTGATTGCCAAGGGTAGCCCGTCTTTTCCGGCTACAGTGACACCGCCAAATTGAGGATCTCTTGCGCCGTCTGCTCAGACTTCTCAATGTTGACCCAGTGGCCCGCCCCAGGAATTATGACGGACCCCCTCCAGCAACCAGGCCGGACGCTCTCGCCGGTCTCCATGGCTTCAAGAGCACCGGGAACCTGATACGTGCCCCAGTCGTGCGTCCCGGAGACGTACTTTGTCGGGATCGCGAGCTTTGTTCCCGCGAAACACAGGAGGTCTGCGGTTAGGCCCGGGTCGATGAGGACTTTGTACCACAATAAAGAGAGTCGGAAAGTGTTTCGGGAATATTCGTCGACGTAGACCTGCAGCTCAGCGTCGGTGAGCCATGGTGTTTCCTTGAGTTTTTCATGCACGCTGGCCGGCTCTTGCGCCATGTCCAGCTCGATGTTTCCGCGCATCGAAAGGTCAGCCCTCATTACGTAGTAGTGTGGCATGACGGCGATCTCTTCCGCAGTCCAAGATTTGAGGGGCTGGGGCTTGTTTCGACTGTAGTCTGCGGACTTGAGGTGGAAATACCCCCTGAGAAAATCATGCATGGGCTGGCCTGTGGGATGAGTCCACTCATCAACTGCTTTTGACGAGGCGTTGTAGTACTTGTAGTGCTTTCTTGGCGGCTCAAGCTTCAGAAGAGAGGATTGTATGTCCTTGTCACTCTTGATCGCCTTTCCGCTGTCCTCCTGTTTGGATCGAAGAAAAGAAGCCAACTGCGGATTAGCTGCTGTCCCTAAAGGCAACTTGGGAGACCCCTTGAACGGGTGCGCCATCAGGACCAAGGACTTGATCATGTCTGGTCGCGCAATAGCGCACATAGAAGCCACAAAGGCCCCAAGGTCGTGCCCGACGAGAGTGTGAATTGTCTCGTAGCCGAGTGCGTGAACCAGAGTCACCATATCCCGCAACGCGGTGAGCGGACGAATAGAATCTTCGCTAATCGGACTCAGATCGGCGTTGTGCGTCCGGCCGAATCCTCTCATGTCGGGTGCGACTGCGTAGTATCCGGCCGCGGTGAGTTTGGTCATGACGGCACACCAGTCGAACGACAGGTTTGGGAAGCCGTGGAGGAGCAGGATCAGGGGCGGGGGACTGCTTGAGGGAACATCTTTTGGGAAAGACTCGAGGATATGAAATTTGAGTCCTACAGGCGAAGTGTCGACATAGCGAGATGTGACGCCTGAAGGAAGACTCCACGGAGGCAATTGTGTTGGGCCCATCGTTGTCGAGATAATTATCGAGAAACGGTAGCCATGGAAAGTAGTAGCTAGAGATTCAAGAGACTTTGCGGACGACCCAGCTTTATAACATATGTGGCTTTGTAGCTGAAGATGCTACTCTCAGCTTCATTGATTATGTCGGAGCCGTTGTTAATACTGTCCCGCGGCTATCGACGGAGTTGGGAATATTACGTCACGGGCTAGTTCAGCCACGGCTCCTGCGGATGAACAAGGAGCCGATTACTCTTCAAGCGGCGTATCAACGGCGACTTTTTGTACATGTACAAATCTTTCAGCCCTAACAAACTTGTGCCTACTTTTATTCAATAGTCGGTGGTCAAACCGACTCCGGTTGTCTTGCTGTCTATGGTGAAACTTCTGAAATGGACCTCGGAACCGAGGGTTTCCTCCTCCAAAGCATGCGCAAAGAAACCAAGGATCGGGGAACCAAGTCTGCATGCAACCCGCGCCCTCCCCGCATCAACCTAGCCCATAAACCTGTTCTCGCGATATGACAGGGTGCACTCTTCTGCATGAGTCTCTACACGCAATTCCAGGATGACCGTGTCTTCATTGATCGGATAAGAAGTCTACTGAAATCTGTTCTTTGACATTGTCGGCATGTTGGATATGATTTCCGAAGACTGGGGGTCAAATGACAACGAAATGTATCGCAGTGCATCCTTATTAAATGACAAGCCCAGATCTCACGGGTTATCCCTTTGTGAGACTGGAAATATCCAGAAGTGCAGAAGCAGAAGCCTCGACAGTTCTCTGTCGCTTGCCGACAAATGTGCTCGTGCCGGTAGGAGAGGATAGGCCTTTGATACTGCACACGGAGTGCCAACTCTGTCCCGCTGCTGAGATTGGACATTTTGGTATCGGGATCGCAGATGTATACATCATCAACACGATGAACGATTCGCTGCCACCAACAGGCCCAGAAATGACGTGCTTAAACTCCATCTTGGATCGCTGGATCATCGGCCACCCACCTTCCGGCCAGTCGACCGCGGTCAAGAACGTCTCCCGCCCAATCGGCGGACGACCATTCTCGTTCCGCACACCAAGAACCGCAGCCCACCAAGCGCCGCTCTAGTTTTGGAAGAGCTCGCCATGAACAATGTTCTGAATGTACTCGTCAGGCTACCCATCGGCGGTCATGACGGGGTTCGTCTCGCACTGCTCGAAGGGCCCCCAGGTGTTCTTTGAGAGCCCGATGCTCAACAAGTAGTGTTCAAAGGTGCTGCCCCCAGCGAAGGGGAGGTAGTAGTCGCATCCGCGCTTGTCAATATGAGGACGCTCGGTACTGTAACGCGCGAAGCCACCTCAGATCTCGCGGGTATCGGACAGGGGCTTGCCGGTTGTGATGTCTATCTCAAATTGCTGCCTTGTGCAGCTGGGCTGTTTGAGGCGGTCTATTCTCCAGGATCCCGGAACGTAGATGCGGCCATCGTCGTCGAGATACAGGCTGGGATCGATGACGTTCAGGGGAAAGGAGATTGGATTGGACCATTCGACTGGCCACTTATCAGTAGTGGTGATGTAGAAGTTGTCCGAGGCACGGATATCTCGACCGTGCCTTGTATTGGTGCAAATGATACAGAAAGTGCCTTTATGGTGGCGTAAAGTAGGCGCAAAGAGGCCGGCGCTGGCGACCTTGATATTTCCTGTATCAAGAGGCATCACTGCTGTGCTCATATGTTTGAGGAAGATTTGTTTCCTTCGGATGATGACATTGCCTTGCTGCCTATCAGTCTATGTAACTGTCCCTGTTGGTTCCAGACTTTTCAACATACCGAAATGCCTCCATTCTTGAAGATCTGTAGAAGCATATATATGTAGCCTAGGAAAGATGTGAAAAGACGAGGTCACGAGGAGGAGACGCCATCGATGACGGCGTTCGACGGATCAGGCGCGAACTCCGGTACGATTGGGTTGTTATAAGCAATCCCATAGCCTAAACCAAAAGTTTAAAACGGATGAGTAAAATGAAGCAAACTTGAATCTTTCGATTGAGATGACCGCCAATGGAAGGGAAATGTGGCTTATTTCGGAGAGAAGTTTTCGAAAGCTCCAACACTACATGTATCGAAATTCAGACTCGAAGAACCGAAGATTAAGCGAGGCAGATAATAACGAGATCGTCTCGAGCTGGGTCACGCTTAGCCTAAGCTGAACAAGGGTTACAAGCAGTGTAGTTTTTCCTCGAAGTCAAGACGACGGAAGCATGCGGGAAGAAGGAGGCAAAGGTCATACCGTTAATACATCTTGTCGCTCTCGAAGAAGGCGGCGTTTACGATCCAGAGGAGGATGCTAAAGGCCTTGTTCACGCACAACAGGGACTTCCTTATGAGGACCTACCCACATGGCATGCGGGCGGACTCGTCCGACTTTGATACTGTCATCTTCTGGAGAGCGGGCGTTCAGGTCGTGGCGTTGGATTGACAGTCCTGGGATGTGGGCATGATTCTCAACCAGGGAATGTTCGCGGGCTCGGAAGGGTACGTCCTCAAGCCCGACCGCTGCCAACGCGATAAGGGTGCGGAAGTCACGCTTACCAGCGATGTTGGAGAGGAGATTATGGGATCAAATATCAAGAGCAAGGAACTGGACAGAGTGCCCGTTACGGTGCTGGCGGCGCAGAGCCTTCCCCTTCTTAACCCGCATGATGACCCGACCAAGTTCATACCTTACGTCAAGGGTGTGTTGCACACCGAGCCAGATGTGCTGACGGCCATGGTGCGTCAAGATGCGGACAGAGACCAAGTCCAGCAGATTAGCTGCAGTGGCCAGACGAGCCAGAGCACTGGCACCAGTCCGGATTTTGGCGGCGATGTGATTGAGTTCCTCAACATCGAAGACGTTGCTCCCGAGTTAGCCTTCCTATCGTTCATCATCATGAGCGACGTGGTGGGACTGGATGTGATGACTGCGTGGGCATGTGTCCATCTGGATAAGTTGAGACTTGATCATCGCTTCGCCAGGTTGCTTGACGAGGACGGTATGCCGAGCAGAGGAATCCTCCTGCTCAAGACAGAGATGGAAGAAGCTGTAGCTGCGTGAGACAAATGACGAAGGTAAAATGCATTCCCTGCCTCGCTGCTCAGTTTGGGTTCCGACATCTTAGTATATCTAGAGCAGACTTAGTCTTCGTAATGTCACGAAGCGTCATGTGGCTATCATTCGACAATCTGACGATAACATAGGTCCAGCACTCAATTGGACAATGGCGATATCGGGATTGACCGGTCCCGTGCGGTCGGAACGCTGCGAAAGTCTGCCGTGGGGTGGACGTTTACCGCTGAGAGAGAGGAAATCTTGGACCTGCAGCCGGCTCCCTTCCGATACGCGCTTGCTGCCGACTGATATCGATTTGCTACTGGGGTGGTCAAGATGCATCCTTTGACCCACCGCGAGTCGGCTTGCGTGCTAGACTTCCAACAAGACGCAATGCCACCCATCCCGTGGCGCCATTGTGCAACGGCCCGGAACACAATAAATTGATGCCGAGACGGCCGAACTTTATTGAAGATTTGCCTTGCGTGAATTGCCATTGTCCATTAAGAGCCTCGATAACTTAAGAGTTGCTGCAAGTTAGGTCTTTGACTCGTTGGCAACTAGTAAGCTAGTGGGCACCATCTTAATTGTCATCGTTCCCAAGTCCCAGCAACCAAAGAAAATATGCCAGGCAAGATTCGGCGAGTAGCCGTCATCGGCGCTGGGCCATCGGGAGCTATCGCGACAGACGCCTTGGTCAAGGAACAAGCTTTCGACACAGTTCGAGTCTTTGATCGACGGCCCATTCCAGGAGGAACCTGGTAAGCTCAACACTGCAAGTAGCCTTTTCAATTTTTCAAGACTTCTGACATTGCTATAGGATCTATACACCGCACCTACCCGCCAGCATTCCATCCCTGAAAACTCTCCTGGACGGCAAAGCCGATGCTTTGGTTCCAATTCCAGCCCAACTTCCAGCTCAAACTCCAAAATCAGAGGCCATCAACAGTCACCAGGTTCGGTTTTCGGACACTGCTCAGCATGAGCATCTCCATACCAACATCACGCCGGAGATTATGAGTTTCACTACAGAACCATTTCCGGAAACAGTGACAGACCGGATTCGAGAGAAGTATGGTGATGACGCTCCCTTTCGCGGTCGAGAACAAATTCGAGAGTGGGTTGAGAACATCTTTATCCGCAATGGGCATGAGAAACTGCTTGAACTCAGTACCACTGTCGAGCTTGCTGAGAAGAAGGGTGATGAGTGGGTTTTGACACTTAGAAAAGAGCTTCCTGGCAAGGACCAATGGTGGCAAGAGAAATTCGACGCACTCATTGTAGCAACTGGACACTACAACATACCCTGGCTCCCCAAGATTGAGGGAATCACGGAGTATGACCAGAGATTCCCCGGCCGTATTGTACACAGCAAGCACTTTAGAGATTCCGACAAGTATAAGGGCAAGGTAAGTCACCCCTTCATTCACTCATCCGGTGTCCGACACTCACTATGGCTACAGAAAGTCATCGTGGTGGGGGGTTCAGTCTCATCACACGAGATACTCCACGAGGTTCTGCCAGTCGCCCAACATCCGGTCTATGCTTCACTTCGCGGAGAACCTCTCCCGCACTTTGGCTGGGCTCCTTTCACTCACCCTCATATTTCCGTGCAGAAGCAGATCATCAAGTTCGACTCGGATAATGGCGCGATTACATTTGAAGACGGCACCGTAGTTAAAGACGTAGACTATGTGGTCTTCGGAACTGGCTTCACTTTCAGTTTCCCCTTCTTGCCAAAGGTCCAAGAACGTGTACAAAAAGTCGACCGTCGACTGCCAGGAGTATACTTCCACACTTGGGATATCGAGGATCCCACTCTCGCCTTCCTGGGCATGGTAAGCCACCCTACCCTACTAAGAAGCGAAGAAAAGATACTGACAGAGTTGACATAGTGTGGAGGTGGCTTCACCTTCCGTCTCTTTGAATGGCAAGCTGTAACAGTATCCCGTCTTCTTGCAGGCAGGGGCAATCATTTGCCATCAAAAGAAGAGCAGAAGCAATGGGAGAAAGATCGGGTTGCCGAGTTCGGTGGAGGCAAGGACTACTACATCATTGCTCCATTCTACAAGGAAGTGTTTGAATATTTCAGGTCTGTCGCTGGTGACCCAGCTCCCGGAACAACGGGCCGCGTCTTGCCACCTTTCGATGACAAGTTGCTGGATATATGGGCGGCTATGGGATCCGCGAAAACCAACTTTTGGGAGGATGCTAGGAAGAAAGCCGAGGCTGAGCTCAATGAGCAGCCTGTCAGATCGAAGTTGTAGATTTTATGAAAAATACCTCGGTGCCACGCATTACAGTGTCCCATCGTCAGATGGAGCGAATGCCAGCTAAACATCTTTCTCGCATGTTATGTTTAAGATCGGTGAAGTCGGGCAATTGATGTGTTGTGAAACGCGTCCACGCTGTAGGGGTATTTTCCCAACTCGATTGGCAGCGAGATCAATGTCCCAACAGTTGTTCATTTCTTTGTCCGAAAAGCAATTGTAGATTTGAGTTGTCAACGCTTTTGTTGCTACCAGGATGAATTGCCAAGGACCCTCTGTGATGCTCCCTTATTCTCGTCATGAATCCAATCCAACGCAACGCTATGCATATCAATGATAATTTTGGCAGGGGTGGTCTCCCTCCAGCAAGCTACTCAAGCCAACCCTCGCAATTGTCAAACATCCCTTATTTCATCGGCCGCTTGATCGCTCCGACCGTGGCAGCAAACTTTTGCGCGGCCTTCTTCCAGAACCCTTCGGGCTGCTCCTTGTTGCTTTGCGCAGACACGCTCGTGACACGAGGGGCTCGTTTACAATCGCGGCACAAGCCTGCTCCACCGGGCAGCTTCTCATCCTCGCAAGTCTCGCGATACTAGCAGTCGAAACCAGAGCTGATGCATTTCTCGCAGCGAAGGACGGCGACGTGTCCAATGCGATGGCCGCAATCGAACGTGTAATACATGTTTTGACACATTATGGAGGACCTGAGTATGGAAGTTAGTACCAAAACATTTCTAGATGGAATAGGAAATCAGAGTCTTTGTGGTTCGCCTGACCTGCTTCACGTTCATGCAGCTGGCAGCTAGAAGATAATCTCAGAGAGCGCCTACAACAACGCCTTTTCGTGTGATCTGTGTAGCAAATCTTTGCTACAATGAGGTTATGAGATTTCGACAAAGCTTGTCGGTAGAAAGTTTTGTTTGTGTGAAAGAAAGCCGGTGCCTACTCGGACAAATAGGTAAAGAAGCTGCTTTTTTTAAATGGAGCTATCCATGGCAAGTTAAGGTGAATGTAATCAGTAAGTAGTGCACCTTTTTTTCTTCTTGTGCGTGCTTTGTGCGATCGAGGAACTTCACCTTCAAGTCTGACCCAAAGGTGAATATGTTCGTTCAATAGACAGACTTATACTAAGTGATCACTTTATATCCCAATCGGGCAGTTTTAGATTCCAAATTTGAAATCTCATTTTTGATTGCCCCAGACTCAAGGAGAATTATTGGCATGTCTGGCATGATTTCAGAGCCACCATCAAAGAGAAAAAGGAAAAGAAAAAGAAACAGGACAAAGATCCTCGGGTAAGGTGGTGAGAGCAATTTGACACTTAGCCGCCTTTTCAAGCCACACCCCAAGATACACACACCCAGGTCGGCTGTGGCTGGGGCGCAAATATGTCTCTGGCACCAGCGCTTAGGGGTGCCCTTGATTGACCTTTCGTGTCTCCTCCCTTTCTCCAGAGCGACGACACCACAGTTTTATAACAACGCACTTGATTGTGATGCATTTTTCGGACCCCAACAATGTCTTCGGAATGGATCAGAAACGCAAGAGCAGGCGAGAAGAGGCGGTGCGATGAAGAGCTCCCTCGGCCTGATCGACCGCATCAAGCGCGCCGACTGCTTCATTCACAACCTGAGCTGGATCGCCCACCAAGTGCAGTGGACTTTGCGGCTCTGCAAGCCAGAGTTGATGCGATCGAGAGACAATTTTGTAATCGTCACACGATCCGTGATGAGAATGAGCCGCTCATGCTAACGCCATCGGATCATAATATTGATGATCCCAACAACGGCTCTTCGGTCAGCGTCCTGTCTACTGAGACTCACTCCCTCCACACCTGCAGTGCTTTTCCAGTCTCTGCCTTTCTCGACATCAGCCGATTTGACACTGAGGCACCTTCCGAAAAACTGTGTCGCCCGGACATCCGAGTACCCGAGGTAAGGCTTGCGGCTGAAGAACCTCATGATGCAACAGCTAATCCTTTATACAACTTGAAGAGCGTCCTTTTGGCCCTTGATCAAAGCAGCAAAGTGCGAAGCTTCAGCGACGAGTATTTCAAAACCGTACACATTTGGTTTCGGTTCATATCCGCCAAGAAGCAATTTGAAACTCCATTCACTGAGAATAGTCAGCCCGACCTGGTCGCGCTTGCTCTGGCAATGAGACTCGTCACATCCAGCCCCGATGACAACACTTCTAGAGAACTCTATGGTGAAACCAAGAGCTACTTGTGCGCACTAGAGTCTGGCGGGTTTGTGTCATTACCAACCCTTCAAGCAATGATTCTCGCTACACTTTACGAATATTGCCACGCAGTCTATCCTGCTGCATGGATGAGCATTGGAGCATGTACTCGGTACATCGAGCTGTTGGGCGTATCCTGGGCAACAAGAGACACAGCTTTCCAAGGATCAACCGATACCATTTTGCTAGGAGAGCCCGTAAGTCGCTCTTTCACGCCCTTACAGTGTTTGTTTATGGTGAAACTGATTTTTCTTGGACACATGCAGACACTGTGGTTCGAAACAGACGAAGAAGAAAGAAGAAGGTCATGGTGGGCTGTGTTCATACTTGATCGACTCATGTCTGTCGGGAGCAAGCGCCCGTGTGCACTATCGAGACCTCAGGAAGACATGAAACTTCCTATGCATGACGACAAGTGGGTAAGTAGAAATGGGCATGTCATTGTGAATACTGTCGCAGCCCTTTCCTCAGATACATTTGATGACTTGTTTTGCAACAGGAATCTCGGAACTATGACAAGAACTGGGAATTTGATTACCAAATTTACCCGATAATTGCTGCCGAACTGTCCGGGTTCTCACGACTTTGCGAAGCCGCCCTCTTCACCGATCGTGCGCTTGTCCTGTCCCGCGTGGAAGGGATACTCGATCAAACTCATCTTGAAAATGTAATCTGTGTGTCAAGGAAAATCCAGAAATGGATCGATATCATCGACCAAGAATCCAATTCGCCAAGCAGACCCGACCTTGATCTTCGACTGATGGGACCCCGCTTCGCTGCTCGTTCGGCTCTATTTCTTTGCCTAAAAAAGCTCACATTTCGAGTCAAGATTACCCCAGATGGCCCCCAAATCTTGGATCTCCAAAACGAGGTCGATTCAGAAAATCATGAAGCCTACAAGATACAATTATGCGCCGCGAGGGTCGTATGGCAGGCGAGTCTGGACGTACGAAACCTTGCGAAAGCCTTTTCCGATCAACTTTTCGACGGGCAGAACCCGATCGGCAATCTTGGCATTATTTCGCCTTTCGTACTTGATGCTGTGTATAATGCATCCGCCAACCTTCATCGACTCTCGGATCACAAAGACGCCAACCAGGCCTATCATTCCGACATCCTTAGTTTAGCAACCTTCTTGGATGAGCTCAGTATGCGCTGGAGATCTGCAGGAGAATACAGGAAGCTGTGTGAGAAGCATCTTGGCAGCACGCAAGGCCTGTTGGCGGAGAATTGATCAAATTGGTCACTAGGAGCATCATATTCCCCACGGCCAAAAGAAATATGTGAGGATAGACAAAATCTCCTTCTGAATGAAATAGACTACATGTCTGTGTTCTCAATGATTGACCTCTCAGCTTTCCCACTCACTGTCCGAGGAATGTCTCATTTACCCTGCCACGACTCCTCAAAGACTTGGGCAGCCGTCTTTGGCACTATCTCCGGGAACTTGGAATTCAAAGTATCCTCAGTGGGAACAAGGAACTTTCCAATGCCTGCATAGTAATGAACCTTTGCAAATAGGGCCTCCGACTCTTCCCGACTGAGTTCGAATTCCGGAAAATCCTCAATGAAAGAAATCTTTCCCGACTTGAGCTTCTCCAAGTCATCATAAGCTACCCTAAAACCGGGGCCTGCGTGGAATTGTCTATCAGCGCGAATTCTAAACGCATAAAAGTTTGAATGGGACTTGCTCTCACCTCGTGTCTTCTCCGCAAGTGCGAGTATTTCAGAGATCGAGTGAGTCTGAGCCACGATGCTGCTCACTTTGGACCACTTGTCAAGACCGATTAGGCGAGCAATGTACTTGGCCATGTCCTGGGTTGTAATAAAATTGGCCTTGGCTGACCCGTCGCCAGGAATGACAGCCCACTTCTTCTCCAAGTTGACAAAGTTGACCCAGGGGTGAAGGTGAGTCTTGTAATGGGGCATGCCAAAGTAGTCCAAGAAGAAGCCGTTGACAACGCGGGTGTATTCAATGTCTGTCTTTTCGAGCTCGTCAATTGCCTCAAACGCGTACTGGGCGAGAGGATAATGAGAAATTTGACTGAAGCCTGGTCAGCCCGTACGGTAGGATAGACAGGGCACAATCCAATATTAGCATTTCGTACTCCCTTGTATGCAGCATGTCATACGCACTGACGATGAAGCGGCGCGTCGAGCTGGACTTGTTCGATGCCTTGACAAGATTGATCTGGGCCTGATTGGTCTCTGGCGTGACGACACCCATGGCGGAAATGACGGTGTCAACGTGGTTATCTTGCAAGATCTTGCTGACTCCTTCCACGTCTTCATAATCAACGGCGAGAAATTGTACCCCATCTTTAGGTTCTCGGCTCTGTATCAGGAGGTGTCAGTCAGGTTCGAAGGGATTCTGATGCACTCCATACGTACTGTTCTCGAGAGAACAAAAATCTTGTGGCCGCCGTAAGCAATGACGCCCTCGACAATAGTCCGGCCTACCGCCCCCGTGCCGCCAGCAACAGCTATAATGGCCATGGCGTAATGTCAGAGTTGAGTGTGGAGAACAGGAATTCGATGAGTGAACAGTGAGATAAATCAGACTAGACTAAGGCTTGCGAGTGATACAGTGCTTGTCACGACTTGGTGGCTAGCCCAGTTGCTTTGAAATCAAATACTGAGAAGCTTTTGTAATATGTGAGGTTATTTAAGGGCGACGTTCCCGAAATGAGCCAGCCCAAGCGAAGCATTACTAAAGATGAGACGACGCAGAAAGCTGTGTGGTCCGTAAAGCCGAACGCGGTTAATCCGATATCATCACTGCATGATTGTTGGGCTAATCCAGTCAACTTGATTCTGCACCGAAGTTGGAACATGTTCCAAAAGGGGAAGAGCGGGGAAGCATGGCGCGAGCGACGATGCTTTGGTGTGGATAACCATAGTCGAATTAAGTGTGGTGATATGTTTCCTGCGCGGGAAACATGTTCCCCGGACCCTGACTCATTTGACCCGCTACTCGTTGGTCATCTTCCTCGGCGTTTTTTCGATAGTTTAAGCCAGCGGAGCGACTGGCATCCAGCATCTAAGTGTAAAAGTCTATTCCTGAATGGGAACCATAATCAGCTTAACCTAAAAACAACGTGCTACTTAAAGTATGTATTGAAGGCTTAGGTTGATGTCTTCTCTGCGACTACGTACTTTACCTAGGCGAGATTGCTTCTGCCATCTCCACCACAATGAAGGCCGGATTCTTACTTCTGGGTGTTGATGCCAAATCCCACATGCTTTTTAACCCCTTTGCGTCAAGACACCGGCACGACTCGTTCTTGTGACACCCTCCATAACGATTTTGCACACGACGTCGCAAAAAACTGGCCTGTCCCCTCAATCTTTGTTTCCGGGGAACCCTACGATTCATTCCAATTCTGCCGCCTAGCTAAGATGATTGAATCTGCGCAGCCACTGGACGCGGTTCCACAGACTGCGAGGTCCGCTGAGAACAGCGATGGCAGTCGTGCAAGCCATAATGACACTTGTGGCAAGAGCAACGCGAAAGCCGCGACTTACACTGCAAGCAAGGGAGCCACGGACTATCAGGAGTTGATTTACCCGGAAGGCGGCGTTGAGGGGTGGTTCGTGGTTCTTGGGTCACTCTGCGCCATGGTGTCGGTCTTTGGTCTGCCAAACACAGCAGCAGTCTTTGAGGCTTATTTCTCTGAGCACCAGCTTCGAGACTACACTCCTTCTCAGATTGGTTGGATCTTCTCAATTTACTTGTTTGTTACCTACTTGGTTGGTGTTCTAGCAGGGCCTATATTTGACAAACATGGACACCGCGTTCTTGTTGCCATTGGCAGCATCATTATGGTCAGCAGCCTCGTCATTTTGAGTTTCTGTGAAGGTAAGATACACTGATACTCACACATCAAAATGAGAACGACACTAACGAGGCATGAATAGCATACTACCAACTGATTCTGACATTCTCAATCCTCGCTGGCTTTGGTGCGTCTCTGTTGAACGCCCCGGCTTTTGCCATCATCGGTCACTGGTTCAATGCTAGACGGGGTCTAGCCACGGGAATCGCAGCAACGGGGGGGTCAGTTGGAGGCATTGCCTTTCCCCTTGTTTTACAAGGAACTTTGCCGAAGCTTGGGTTCGCTTGGAGCATGCGCCTTCTAGGGTTGATATACCTAGTCCTTGCGATTCCGACCAACCTATGTCTACGAACGCGTCTCCCTCCCAGCCAAGCCTTCGCTGCCATCTGGCCAGACTTTCACTTGTTCAAGGACCCAAGATTCTTATCATGTTGTGGAGGAATCTTCTTTATGGAGTACGGCGTGCTTATTCCACTCACTTATATTGTGTCATTTTCAGTAAGCAAGGGACAAACCGCCAATGCAGGCTACATATTGCCGATTCTTCTCAATGCCGGTAGCGTTGTCGGACGGGTCGTTCCGGGCTTCATATCAGACAGGATTGGTCGATTCAACACCATTATACTTACTGTGGGATTGTGTATGGTGTCAGTCTTTGCACTCTGGCTACCTGCGGGAAGCTCATGGTCAACTGTACTAGCATTCACCTTCGTATTCGGGTTTGCGAGTGGTGGTAACGTGAGTCTGATCCCGGCTTGCATTGGCCAGCTGTGTGACTCTCGAGATTACGGTCGGTTCTTGTCCACTGCCATGCTTTCAGCAAGTTTTGGGACCTTGACAGGCATCCCTCTTGGGGGTCTGCTCCTAGGCAACGGCGATTCTAACACAGGATGGACATCATTAATATTATTCTCTGGTTTTTCGTATACTGTGTCTCTCATCTGTTATATGGTGGCAAGGATAATGGTCATTGGACCAAATCCTTTGTCTATGTTCTGAGATCTTTTTCACTAAGTACCTTAGGTAGATTGCATTTGATGATGTCCTTCACATGACCTTTTGTCACCTGCAGCTGAGATAAAATCAAGTAGAGGTGTTTCAGAAGTATGAACAGAGTCGTACGATGCCTTCGAACATAAAGCTACCCAAGAGGGCAGGAGACAGATGACCACGGCGGCGGAATTTTATAAACAGTAATATGTCCAGTTAATAAATTCAAGAATTTCGATGTTGTAGATGGTAACTAGACTTTTTCAACAGAAGCCATACGTAAATCAAATCGAAAGTATTATAATATTAATGTATAAGAATTATCTTTGACACTTCTGTTTCGATATGAAATTGAATAAAGACAACTAGTGAGGCAAAGCGTAGGAACACTCTAGCGGGCTTGAAGAGCTTTCGGCGCAATGTATGCTTCGTCCAAGCTTGCTGCTGGACCCTGCGTAGCTATTTCAGTTGACCAAACCCCCTCATTTGCTGACTTCCACGAAATTCGCTTGTGGCGATGTTTCGGAGGCGTGGCTAAGTGATACTGCTGGGTTGAATGATCTATCAGCAGGGGACGATAATGGTCGTCCAGGCCGGAATGAAGTCGAGGTTGGTGATGCCGTTCAGCTTGCCGATGAACGCGGCGGTGGTGTCAAAGTCGGCAGCGATGTGGTTGAGGTCGTCGCCCTCGACGATATAGTACCAGCCCCTGCCGGGGTTGGCTCTGTCGTGTCTGCAGGTGCGCCTAACAGCAGCGGTGGCCATGCCGACGGCGGAGAGGGCGACAAGAAGGTGGGAGGCGTGCATTTTGAGGTTGATCAAGATTGGTTGTTGTAAAATCAAAAAAAAAAAAAAAAAAAACGTGTAGTGGTTGAGTGTGTCTGGTGTGGTGCTGGTCCTACAACTGGACTGCAGTCGAATGTATTTAAGCAATGGGCGAACTGAGTCTATTGGCACGGCTTTCCCGCATCTTGATTGTTGGTAACATTGGTTTTCGAGCTCGCTTCGTATGCGAATGACTGATGCAGCGACTCGAGCCCCGGCTGAATCGGCTCTGTACGAGTCAAGCTCACGACGATCGCCTTCTTCTTTGAACAGCTCACAACCCCCTTAATAGAATCTGTTAGCGAATTGTGGGTTGGATACGAATATTCTTCGCCGACTTCAAGGTTACGACAAGCAGCCTTCATTTGAGATATATTGCACTGGGACTCACCGCTCAACAAAATGGAGACCTGATATCTACAACTGCAGACTCCAAGACCGGACTGGAGAGGGTTTGTCCGTTTCCACCATTCAGAGCAATTGTAGAGCAATTGTCGAATTCTCCGAGAGTCCCGGATAATGCCATTGGGCAATGGGAAATGAGGTATTGCGCGGCTGGATCACGGTTCTGAACTACGTGACCTCAATACGAAACTCTATTTTAATGATGAACTGGCTTGACTATCCGTAGTTGAGATTTGTTTAGAGAACTGCTGGGAATAGGTAATAGTGCGTCACGCAGGGGACTTACGCAAACCTGGTGATTGTGCCATCAAGTGGGGCAAAACCTCAGGGTCAGAGCCTTGACAACTCCATGTCGTTTCATCTACCTCGGTCAAAATAGAGGCTGAAAAGTCGGTTTACACTTTTGATTTAGGACTGCTGGCTTCTTCAGCTAGCCGATCAAGTTCATCTCACAAAGTGACTTACATGTCGCCATTATCCTGAACAAAGTCTGACGTTCTTGTTTTACATTGCTAACGGCCACCTCGGGCACTACTACTTCCCGTCGTTTGTTTGCATATTAAGAATTTTAAGAACTTGGCCTAGTAAATAACACGTCTTTATACTTAGAAATGTTGTCTTATATTCACGTCGGGGTGTGGATATGCCTCTCTAGAGGGATGCATAGCCGCGTAGGCAAAAATGGCCTTTTGTTACAATTAAATAGTGTCTTATAAAATTGATATTTAAGTTCTTTATGAAATTTTGAATAATATGCATTCCATTAAGAAATTTTATTTACTACCTTCGTAACTATTAGAAAACTACGGAGTATTCAGAGTAGCCTATACGTCAGCCTTTTACCGTCTTTAGTAACCCATACTTTGATTATAGTTATGAAACTGATGATTATTTCCTTTACTTGTAAGTAAAATAAGAATTTTATGACAAAGATACTACATAGTGAGTGACGGGGAACTGACCAATTCACATCGAGTATGCCATCAGCACAAATGCAGCAACGCCGAAACTAGCCACGACGTAAAGTAACACAATGTAGAGGGACTGTTTGTAATGGGGCACATGGTTTTATTCATTACATCCCCGATGTCTAAACCTAAAATGTACAGTAACCAATCTAGTATCCCCGCTCGATGCCCATTACTCCGATTACTACATGAGGTGAGGTATAGTTTTACATGCAGGCAGCACCATCAATGCCAAGAACCTTTCCGTTAATCCACTCGCCGTCCTGGGAAGCCAGGAAGCAGACGACACGGGCGATATCGATCGGGAGACCGACACGGTGCATGGGGGACCAGCCAGCGGCGTACTCATCGACACCTTCGTCATCGAGCTCAGTGCCACCGGGAATGTACTCGCGGCAGACGTCACTTTTTGGTCTGTTAGGCTTTTGGTCTGAAGAATATTGAATTGCGTTGAAGTGTGCACTTACCGGTACATGTCGGTCTTGATACCACCGGGGGCAACGGCGTTGACGGTGATCTTCTTGTCACCAAAGTCGATGGCCATGCAGCGGACGAAGGTCTCGATAGTTCCCTTGGAACCAGAGTAGACGGCGTGCTTGGGAACACCCTTGGCCTGGCCAGTGATGGAGCCCATGAGGATGACGCGGCCGCCGACCTCGAGGTTCTTGTAGGCCTCGCGGGCGACGAAGAACTGTCCGCGGGTGTTGATGGAGAAGACGCGGTCAAACTCCTCAGGGGTGACGTCCTTGACGTGGCCAAAGGAGACGACACCAGAGTTGGAGCAGACAATGTGGAGCTTGCCAAAGATCTTCTTGGCCTCGGCGAACATCTTGACGATCTGGTCAACGTCGGAGACGTTGGCCTTGATGGAAGCGGCGTCGGAGCCGGACTTCTTGATGGCCTGGACGACCTCCTCGGCGGTCTCGGCGCTGTTGGCGTAGTTGACGATGACCTTGGCACCGCGACGGCCGAGCTCCAGGGCCATTTCACGACCAATACCACGGCCTGCAGAATGCTTACGTTAGCTGGGCTGAGATCAGACGAACAGACCACACCACGATGTGCACCCGGCATATGTGGTGGAAGTTTGCTGAAAGTCGCTTGCGACTCTCCCGAGAGAGCGCATCCCGTCAAGTGGGATGCATTGGATGACACGTACCGGCACCGGTCACGAGAGCGACCTTGCCCTCGAGGGAAGCAGAGGCCAAACCCAGGGGGCCGGGAATGGCATCGTACTTGGAACCCGTAGAAGTAACGCCAGGCATTTTGAATGTGGTTTATGTGACTGTAGAGTGTTGGAGCTAGGTGGTATTCAGTCAAGAGAGTTAGATCGTGGAGATGCCGATGAGTCAATTGCTTAAGTGAGTGAGTGAGCTCTGCCGAGTGTATCGAAAAGAGAGGCTATGAAAGTTGGATTTTCAGGTCGTTAAATATGGCATTCTCCTCAACAAGCTCCAACAACTCCATTGTTTCTATTTACTCACTTTCCCCTCTTAGAAACCGCCTCACCTGAAGGGGTTCGTCTCGCGCCCGGACGCCCGTGGAGAGACCGCCGGACATGGACGTGCGCCTCCGGACGTCCGTGAAACGAGACGGCTCAAAGGTCCTGGTGCTAGTTCCCAACGCTGCACATCGCTTCCCGCACCAAAAAGCGAGAGCCGAAGACAGTTAAACGCAACGCCACAGAGAGAGTGTGTGTGAGTGTCCATCCCTATTCTCTGTTTTTGGGCTGATCTTGCCTTTCATTGTCCCTGAACTAGCGCTTGGTTGGGTCGGTCCCTTGGCGCGCTTGGTCGACCAGACCACGGTCACCCACACGACCGACGCGGTTCAGTGGCCGCTCTTACTCCCTAATTGTAACCTAGTTGCCCAGGAACATCAGGAGGAAGTTGGAAGTGATTGAGACCGTCCGGACCGAGCCCCGGCTGCAAGCCAAGGCGGTACGTCCCACCGCCATAAATCCCTTTGCTCGCCCTCAAACATACACATGTACCCACAGAGGCATCATTGGCTTCCCTATGAGCCCTTGCCGTACCCTCATCAAGGTCGCTGGTGCTCGCCATCACATTCGGCGCGAACCCCTTTGGTGGCCGGTGGCTGGCTGGGGAGATCACCATACGTGCCTTCAATGCTACCTACGTGTACTCGCTCTTTTCTCGCTATTCGGACGACGTCCAGCTTCGCCGATGCGCACTGATGTCCACATGCCCCGCAGGTCTTTCGGATGCGATGCTCTTCGAGACATGAGGATTCGGGGTTTTTCCCCGGGCATGGGGGGCCGCCTCCTCCACTTCCCGGCCACGGATCACCAGAGCAAGTGCTGCCACCTTGATCAACAGGGTTGCCGGTCAACCACTGGATGGGGCGCCGCCACGAGTCTCGACGGCCGTCTGGGAGGATTCTCGACGCCGTCCGAGAGGATCAATGCTACATCGCCGCACTTGGTACCGCTTATCTTTACGCGATGCTGCGGCGAGATTGAAGGTTTTTCGTTCCGAAGTGTTGCGTGAATCCGCTCGCCGTGCGATGCCAGCACAACATCCGCATCACCGACGGCGATAGATGCTCGGCGTTTTCTTGAACGCAGAAGTGAGTTTGCAGACTGGTGAGGTTGTACTCCTTATCGCCATGTACATGTCAATGATGAGGACATCGTCTGATCTTCAGCCTTTGCACACCAGAACCGCACCCTTGGATTGTGTATCGGGTGCAAAGGTTCCGGAGAGCTGGTACCCACATGTCCAAGGGGCCTCATCACCTCGAGAGACGGCATCGGTACCGGTTCCTACCGCGGTGACGGGACCAATAGAGGACCCAGGCCGAGCCGGTGTCCGCCGTGATACATTGCTGTACATTCCACGGCTTAAAGGTTCTAGCGGCAAGATTTGCTCAAGCCCGAATTCTCGGGTCCGGAGCTGGGCCCTTCCCAGGGTCAAGCAGCCTTGGAACCGGGCCCTAGGTGTTGCGGTCATGGAGGCCCGACAAATTTAAGCCACCCCGAGTCAGCAGTGAACTCTGTGTGACTGTGTGGCAATGAAGCCTCCCATTCGATTCATGGCCCGGCCCGGGAGTCTGAAGCTAATGGCTGCGTTGCCTCCGGGCTGGGTCTTCGAGGAAACGGTACTCGCCAGGAGATCCTCGCCAGGCTCCCCCCCCCTCCCTCATCCAAAAAATCGCCCAAAAAAAGGCAATTTCATCGGCGTCCACCCGCACTTGTCGCATGGCTCACACTATCCCCGTAATGTTTGGCTAAATCCAAAATACCATGACGGTGACTCTGTGATGTACAATTTTGTTTCACGAGATCAACTTCGACTCAGCTCTAATACCTGGTCTTTGTTTCTGAGGGTTCAGGGACCAACAAGCACCAGACTGAATGCTGTGCTGGCAAGCGAAGAATCCGTTTTACAATTGCTGTCAAAGGGTCGCAAAAACAGTTTGAATGCGCTTACTATCCCCCCCCCCCCTCTCACCAATAACGTTCTGCGATCAACTTTCCTCTCCAAGCATAACTTGTGGCGAAAGCCAATTCGACGCCAAAGAATGTTCAGGATGCTGACTTCGTCTGGCGGCGGAGGCCTTCAAGACACCATCTGGCGAGCCGTGCTGTCACGATCAAGTTCATGACACACGCAGCCAGCACCGAGGCTCCTGTTCGGGGCTGTCAGCGAGATTCCCTGTCCTCCTCTCTCCCCGACCCTCCTTCTTCCTCTCGGATATTGTCATCTCGCTTATGGAGGAGGTACATTTTTTTATCAAAGGTGAAATTTAGACTCTACGGACAAGCGCGAACACGAGACGACTGGTTGCCCGGACAAATCGATTGGGGTTCCTCTTTCGTTACGGGCTATCAACGATGAGCCGACCCAGTAGTGAATCCGACCGTAGCCTCGGAAACTTTTTGGAATCCTGCCATCCTGTCAGCGATTGCCCCCCCCCCCTGGATTAGGACTGAGTTCATGTTGCAACCACTACGAAACTCTTTTGCTCTCGTATTTTTTGCTCAGTTGCCAGGAGGAGGCGATACGAGCGCATCTCACTCTGATCCTTAGCTGAGCAGCCAAGAACTCCGCAGGTGATCCTTCAAAGTACAAAGCCACAGCCTGCCCAACCCACGTACCACCACCACCACCACCACCACCAACGCAACCAACCATCACATCATCAACCAACAGACTCAATCCAATTTCACAACCAACAGAACTATCTCGCCGAGTATGCACTCGAGTGGGGAACAAAATAGAGCGCAGACTCTCTATTCTACCACGACCTTCTTTCATCACTCACATACCCATTTCCACCTGAATCAATAATTTGAAAACTAAAGGATATTTCCTTTACGCTCCTTATTGTTTGAGCGTTTTCTTGGTCTTTTTAGCTCTCTATTTGCTATTATTAGGTAAAGAATGAGTATGTATATGTTAGAAACTATGCCTTCTTTTTGTCCCCCACTTGGCACTCATTGGAAAAGTTTATGTTGCTTCCAACGACTTGACGATTGTCTGCCCATCTGCTCTCTTGTGCTCCCCCAACATGTCCAATGAGATCACCATCTCTATACATATGGCACCGACCAACAAAGCGATTCTCGTCTCCCCCCGGTCTCTCCGTGTCTAATCTTTATTGCCTCCGAGGTGGCAAACAACCAGAAAAGGTTGTCTGCAGAGATTTGAGAAAGACACACAGCAGACGCGGATCAACTCCAACAGACTGGCAGGGCCTACATTTAGACACTTTCTCCATCAACTCGCAGTAGCACAGCAGGTAGAGACAAGGCTCGCCAATTCCAGATGTCAAGCGAAAGCAGGCTTCCTAGTTTGTGCCCCCAAAGAGGCTGTGGAGACCCGCAAGTTCGAGATTTGGCTGCATCCTCCCAACCCCTTCCCTTGCAACAAGTAGACATATGTTTGTCTGCCTGCAGTCAAAAAAAAAAAAAAAAAAAAAAAAAAAAGAATGAGGATAACTAGGCTGTTAGCCTGCTTGCAGTTGCATCGTCAGAGCAGCCCCGTATCAGTCCGGCGTGTCGAATGATGTGCCCTGTCGAGTCGGCGATCAGCATGCTGCAGGCTTGGCCGCTTCCCGGCTATGTGTGACCCTCTTCGATTGCGCTTTATGAGCTTATATACAATTTGAACGTGTGTCTCAAGTAGCACCAACATGTGTTTCCACCAAGTCTCGTTAAGTTTCTCTCTGCTGTGGTTTCCACATGCTATACAACTTGGACCTCCATCCTTAGACCCCGATAGTGTTCTCGAGCCTCCAACCGAGACCGAATTTACTACAGCTTCACATCCACCAACCTACTACAATGGCGGTAGCCAGCTTGGGTCTGAGCTGCCCCAAAGGCGGCGACTTCTATATCTGCGAGGGGAGCACGGTAGAGTTCCTAGGCTGCTGCGCGACGAACCCCTGCGCCGACGGCAGCGGAAAGTGCCCGACCAAGGACAGGAGGATATCGGCCTTCAACCCGGACCGCTACGCCAACATACCGGCCCAGGGCTGCGACGACGCGAGGCCGGCGAGCGAGATCTTTTGGACCTGCACCAATGACATCTCCTTCATCGGGTGCTGCGCGACGAACCCATGTCGGGAGCCTGATGGGCTTTGCCCGGCGACGAATCTCATTTCGGCGACGCTGAGTTCGAATGCGAGCTCAAGGGCCGTGTTCGTACCGGATGAGTCCGTGACACCTACGCAGTCGGCGTCGCCAACGCCAACGGCAGCTCCGACTGGGTCTTCTCCCGGAGAGGGTGGTGGCGGCGGATTGGGGACGGGAGCCGTTGTCGGTATTGCCATCGGCGCTGCGGTAGCTGTCGGTATTATCGTGGCGATGATCTGGAGATGCGGCTGGCACGCCAGGAAGCGCAACGAGAGACGCGAGCCGCCGGCATGGGAGGCTTCTCAGGCTGCTCAGGCTGCCGTCCAAAGTCCCCATCCGAGTCAACACCCGGAGATGGGATATTCAACAAACAGCCCTAACCCCTACGATTCAGCCCACGGTAAGTCTTCACCGTCATGGGCAGAGTGTGAGGCCAAATTCGGATCGATACTAACGTTTGACATAGCATCGTACGTGACAACAGCCGTTCCCAGCTCCTACGCCCCTTTATCATCTCCGAACTCGCCTTACTATCCCACGAAGCACCCCGGATCGCCCATGAGCATCGACCCGCGCCACGTGTCGACCTATTCTGACAGCAATGTGAGCTCTCTCAGTGGCCGTAATATGGGTGTGCGGCATCTTCCATCATACCCGGCTATTAGAGGGGATTTGCAGCCGGTCAGTGAGCTGGACAGCACCGAGCGGGAGGTGCCGAGGGCAGAGCTGGGCGACGGGGCTCCGATGGATGCAAAATGAAGATGCACCTCTTCGAGCATCCGTGAAGGGAGACAGTGTTTGAAATGATGGGTTTCTATTCTTAGCAGGGCTTTAAAGGCGTAGCATGACATGTCGTCACGGTGAATTCATGTCGAACCCATTATTTTCGCAGTAGTATATAACATTGTCACTGCGAATGAGGTAACTCATTTTCTGATTCTCTAATCTAAGGCTTTCCGAACCTTGCGGGTCCCAGAAATTAGAATCAAGATGACCGAGTTGAACACGGCTTGGTAAGTCCTCTGAATATAGTTATATAACGGGGCGATGTTCATCAATCAGTAGATCGCAACATGAATCTCACAGTCTGCAGCGATTTGACATCCCCTGGGCCAAACTATCAACGTGCCTCCACAGTTTACCTGAGTGAAAGCTACACGATCAATTCTCTTCTAGCTGCAATACAGTCATAGGACCATCATGGAATCTCGCAGTTTATATTGCCAGGCTCTCGGTGTTTTCGCCTTTCAATTTTTGAGAATTGTGTTAGCGTAGAAGAAGGATAGTTAGATATCCTCGTTCTCACTGTGGCCGTCTAAACGCCAGTGCCCTTCGGTATGAAGGGTCATATTGAGCCACGCGACGTAGCTGCGCGCCCGACCCCGCTCGCTCCGCCACACTACGGCGCCACAGAGACTAAGGGAAAAATCATAGTGCCTGATTTTCGCGAAGTCTTCATCAAATAAGACCCGCCTTGCTAGCTCAATCGGTAGAGCGTGAGACTCTTAATCTCAAGGTTGCGGGTTCGACCCCCGCGTGAGGCTCAAATCCTCACCGCGATTGGCGAAGCCACTCTTCGGGTTCCTTTTTGCGTTTTTTAATGATGTTCAGACGATCTGTCACACCAGTTTGCATTCTCTTTTCGCCTGATACATGCTCGATGAACGCCGCCTTCTTTCTAAGTAGCTAGAGGCTCTATAAAGAGGATTTTTTGAACGGGGATTGAGGGTATATATTAATAAGACAAAGATGAAGCTTGTCGATTACTTTGGAAAGCGAGACTTGGTCTCGATGTCTCGTACTGTAACAGTCTCCCGTTTGTATTTTGATGGATCGCATAGATGATTCAGTGACTGAAAGTATTGGTAACAAGACTCCAGTTTTTCGGGGTTTCTGCTCCATCTCTGACAGTCTAGTAGTTAAAGTAAGTAGAGAAAAGAGCAACAGGATCATGGTTCGCCGCGGTAAATAAAGAATCAAACGCTTGGTTCACAACTTCATATAGTAAGTAATTGAAAGGTCATCCCGCTTGATTCGAAACAGCGACCAAGAAGGTGAAAACGAAACTAATGTTAGCGCCGTAAATAGGAGGTGACAACTGACAAAGTGAGCATATCAGAATCAAGAAGAGAAAGAAATTCAACGCGCATGTGAGGTTAAAGAAGATTTTGCTAGAGTTATTAATGTCTATATCTAGTCCAGTGTAGCCCTTTCCCTGCCACAGAAACTTCAGCCTAGAAACACGCCACAAGAATCACGCCTACATTCTTTATACCAAGCCTATATCTCTTCCCCCACGTTCCATTATTATGTCCTCACATCTTCGACACGCCTTCAGGAAGTACAAGGACAAATTCCGCTATTACGTTGCAGACGCCACCAACTTGCGCCAGATTGTACAGCTAATATTAGTGCTGGTCTCGCTTACCGCCATCGTCGCTGCCATCGTACTCCTTATACTCCAGTATAGAAAAAGCCCTTCGGTGCCTTTACTCATCTTCGGAATCTCCATGGCTGCTATGGCGACGATTCTTGGCTCATGCGTAGCTCTGTGGTGGTGGCGTTTCACCCATCCTCCGAGAGACGGCGAAGGGCAAGTTATACCCTGGTCCAGAAGCGGCTCAGAGTCGAGCACGATCCGTCCGAATTAAGACGGAGACGTTGCAGGCCCACCAAGCAGCCAGAGCACGAACGTGCTTCTGCCCACCACGGCAGAGCCATCTCCTTCTTCTTTCGCAGCCGAAGCCGATGGAGGCGCGCCCATCGAAAGTCAGGGGGCGCCTGATTGGAACGAGCTTCATTCATTCGGTGACGAGAACCATGTGCCACTTCATGGGCACAATGAGCGACTGGAAGAAGTATCGGGCAGGTTCGAGCCGAGACTCTCATTTCGAGCCGCGGAGATGAATGCCACGATGCTACGACAGGGTTGAACATCTCGATCGCGAGGGGTGCTCAACGTTGAAAGTTGGAAGGAAGCAGTAACTCGCAAAGTCACGTTTGCTTGGGTGTGGTTGTGGGGAGATATCTAAAGGTTGGTCACAAACGATACAATAGATTAGACAGGTGTTGAAAGTCATCTAGAGAGCAATGATATTCGCGCGTTCAACCGTTCTCGAAGTCAATCAGTGGTAGCTAAGAAGCGAAAAGATATCAGATGGCTCACCCACTAAGAATATCAGCAAAGTCCTGCTACAAATATCAGTTGCAGGTCAGACGTGCGCGCTTGAGTTGAGCAGCTCTGGACTAACAGAGTCTAAAGGTACGTTTGTCATGTATTATTGGCTCTGAATCGGGTGTCCACGCCAGATAGTGTTGCAAGAGCGCAAATCTTGTTCGCTACAAAAGTGCACATGAGGATACTCCAATTCACCCACAGTTGCGTTGGCATCAAGAGAAGTTATAAGCAAGCATCATTTTGTAAGGTACCGCCCCAATTCGAGGTTGACGCAAGAGAGTCTAGTGGGATTTTATGATGAGTCACAGCTTTCAGACGGGATTAACAACGACATCAACTTAATTGTTTGAGTAGAAACTTCTCGCAGTTGCACGTGAACGTTGCACTGTTGGTAGATGCAGAGACGACCAGACATTGAGGGCGAGGACATCTTATTTTGCGCTCTAGGGAAGGTTATGTAGTATCGCAGCCCAAAATAGTTACGGAAATATCACGCTGGACTGGGTGATACACGTGTGCAAGGGTTGAATCTTATGTACTCAAATACCGGCAGGCCTATCTCACCGCTGAATGCAAACGCGACTCCTGGGCATTGAGCAGAACCGTTAGCATCACGAGCATAGACGGGGTATTCCAGCTTAGGCCTATGCTCATATCGGGCATGAGGGTTTACAACAGCGTGGGCCACCCCGGCACCCCGATTCGCAAGCATGCCCTCTGAATGACGACACATCGGGGAAGAAGAGAGTTGCCGAGCGGGAACGCAATCGCTGGGCTTCATCCGCATGGGCCCCCTTCTGTCCCTTTTCCGAAATGAGATGATGGGAATGGCAGTGCAGCGAACAAACATAGGACGTCGCAATATGGCAGGTCAACCCAGGATGGCCAATGGATGTATGAGTATGCCTTGGTCGATATGCCACAGAGGATCGCGTTGTCGCCAACATTAGATCATGTCAAGGCGGAAAAGGGTCAGTCAGTCAGCCAGCCAGCTACAAGTAATCAAGCATAATAATTATCCGGTACCAAACTTTCTTCGCTCTCATCTCGTCACGTCGCGAGGTTGCATCGCATACCAGAGGACGCATCACCGCACACAGGTCCATCATCCCCTTGGGCCCTCCTTAAAAGTCGTAGGGATGAAACATGTCAAATTTCCTGTGCCTTGATTTCTGCATCTGCCAATAATGGATGAATGGCATTGGCAAGGTCAAGAAAGAACGTTCCGCTGAAGAGGGCCTAGACTTCCGTCATAATTGTGGCCCAATGGCGGTGGGCAGACGGGACCGCGAACCCCGCGATCGACTTCGGGTAATGCCCACAATGGGTGGCGGCGGCTGGAGCCTGCGTCTATCTATGCGGATACTGAGCTAGTGTACAATCTCCTTGATCTGTGGGTCAGTTCGCCTACGAATCCCTCAATTCAACAGGGATATATTTGACTGATTCAGTCGAGAGGGCTGGACCGACCGTGGCAAACAGGCACAGCAGGGAATCAATATGAGATGAGTGTGTAAGCAGATTTGGTTTCTGCAGTGGCTTGAATCCTAAAAGACTTGAGACAAACTGGAGCGTAGAGGCTTTGACTTACGGCTAGACGTGCTCAGGGGCCGCCGTTGTTGGTGCAGTCCAGTCAGGCTCCCAAGTTATACATCATATTTTTGGAGAAGGAAATATAGCCGTCCCGCGCATTGATGCTAGCGTCAACCGTTGGGACAGCTTCAAGTTAAGCGACTGTTAGCGAGATCACCATAAAAGCCGTTCTTGACTAACCATTACGATTACACGTGTAGACGCACTAGTGCCAGGGGGGAGGCTTGCTGAGACGATCCAAAGAGGCTTTGATATTGCTCCCCCAATGCGTTGTAGTCACAGTCAGCGGCACACCCACTCGGCCAGGCCATCAATGGGTGCAACGCTGCGGTACTGGCCTTTGCAGTCGTCTTGACAGTGACACATTGCATGCTGTACCCGACCAGCAAACTCGGCGGAGACGAGTCGCAACGAAAGTAATGAGCAGAGTCGCATTCAACTCCACAATTTTTCATTATCAACTTCACAAAGGTACACAAACCCAGAGGATAGAGCGGGATGAAGTGGGATACGGCCTCACCGCGCGCCGTGCGCGGCCCGGCTCATCACAAGAATGGCAAATAGGGGGCCGAGATCTGCCGTCCGGCCTTTTCCAACAAGGCCCAGCCCGAGAACTCTGAGCGTTACATTGTACAGTCTGCGTAGGGAGGATTTGTTCCTCGATGGTGGCTCAGGCATAATAAAGCCGTGATTATCATAACACACTCCACATATCGCCGCCAAACGTCACAACGTCACAATGTCATCCCCTTTCTCGACTGTCATTACACGTTGGGAGCGCCTCTAGCTATCTGATTCGTGCTCGCAGCTTTGACCGCGTTCCACCCAAGGTATCAGAGTCGAAAAAGCCGTCATCGAGGGAATAGGTACTAATTCATCCTTCCTACCAAATATACCCCGGCCGATCTCTCACCTCTTGTATCCCACCCAACCCACACGCCTGTTCCACGGGCCACAAGCGGCTCCCCGGGCGGTTCAAATCGAACGATCCAGGCGTCGGAGGTCTGACTGCTTCCAGATTGGCATGCCTCACCATCTCAACGGGCAATTCCACGTTCACTACCGCATTGGTTACCGTCATATCATAGGCAGTCCTGGAATACCTTACTGGAACGAAATCCCGATTGAGGACAACAGGTAACTCAAGGTCTCTGATTCTCATTCCCATTCTTATTATCCCCTTGTGAAACCCAGCGCGCTCGCCTACCTCTGGGCGCCCTATAGGCCATCCCCCTTGTCATTGCTAATCGTCGCGGTGCCCCCTCCCTCCGCCTCAGCCACAATCTTGGTCCTCACGACCTTGCCCGTAGTGTCCAGGTAGATGTTGCTAAACGCCTCGAGGCCCGGATACGGCGCGTAAAGATACTGCAGCTCGAACTCCTTGACCTGCCCGTCGATCGAGATGGTCTTGTTGTGTCCGCTAAACGTCATGTCCCGGCTGTAGAAGCCAACCACCTTGCGCCCGCTCTCGTTGCCGTTGTTGTCGAGGTAGACGTCGAACAGCGAGCCGTTTTGCGCGAGCACGCGGTTCGTGTGCGTGCGTCCCGAAAAGTCGTTGACCGAGTATAGTATGTTATTCTCGAGGCGGATCGCCAGGTCTCGCTTCGCCACGGACGACGAAGACGATGCGGCGCTCGGTACGGGGTCCGTGACGACGCCGACCGTCTTGTTGACCACGTCCTTGACGGTATCCCCCAGCGTCGCGATGACGGGGTTCAGGTCGATGCTCGTGAGCACGTCGTCGACCATCTTGACTACATTCTCCAGGCGCGCCTCGAGCTCGACTTTGGCTGAGATGTTGTAGATGCCCAGCTTGACGCGGTCGATGCTGGCGTCCACGCCCGCCTGAAACTGCAGCAGGTTCAGCACCTTTGCGTCGAGGTTCACCTTGGCCGTGAGGTTCTGCACCTCGATGCTGATCTCGCCCACCGAGACGGACGCGTTGAGGTACACGTCCGGGATGGGGTTGAGCGCGTCGATGCCTGTCTTTGTGTTGGCCGTTTCGTAGACGGCCGACTCGTTGTCGTCGCCGCGGCGGTCGAGGTGGTAGCCTATATAGCCGTCTTCTTTAGGTTCGTCCTGGGCGAGCGTCAGGGCTGTGAGGGTGAGGACGGCGAAGGCCCTGGTGATAAAGAAACCCATGGTGAAGATTCGTTGGGGATGTCTTTTGGTTTTGTTTATGAAGGAGTGACTGAGATGACGCTGGCAGGCCCGTTGGAGACGGATGGAAGACGAATGAGTGAAAGGGCCGTGGACGAGAGCAAAAGTCGCAGATTCAATGATGCTGGGGAACCAAACGATACAAGTATGGTCCATCTATTGCCATCTATTGGAAAGTGGAAGGGGGAGGGGAAGTGAAGAAGTCCCAGATCTGATGACAGGCTATGCTCGGGATCGTCACTACATCCAGTGACAAGAGCATATATTCCCCCCTCCACATCAACGTCAGATCCTGGTTGATAAGGTGAGTTTCTTTCTCTACCACACTCGAGGGACCGGGTCTCGTGGTCGGGAGCACCCCCCGCACGCCGCGCCTCCGTCGCCCCAGGGAATCCCCCGACTGGTCCCCCCGTCAAGTGACACATTTTGTCACACCTTGATTTGCGCACGATGTAACAAAGCCAACGCTCGCTGCCAAAGGCATGATGCGATGAGATATGAGCCGAAAAGAAGAGGGCAATCTCCCAATTTCCCATCCATCCATGATACCATGGTCCATCCGAACCCGGGGGAGCCACACAGACATGGAATATTCCAAGGTTTTTTCAGAGATGCTCGCCACATGCAGCCCGTCGGCCCGGTGGCTTGCAGCTTGTCATCTTGTCTCACCACTGCCAGTCTCCCTATGTGCATCGAGAACACAAGAAGCTTGATGCTCGACTACCGGGGAGGCTCCATGGGAAAAGGGGTGTGGGTCACCCGCCTCTTCGAGCCCTTCGAGACCGCTGCCCATATCCGCCCTAGATATGGAGACCGCGCCGCCATTGCACCAGTGCGGATGCTGCATCCCATGTGTGTAAGTGGCATGGATGATGGATCTCACCCATGACTACCTACGTACCTACATGTAGTGATGTAGACTCCGCGATGGGCAGGGGGGTGGGAGGGCTGATGCTAGGATAAATGAGGTAAAAAGACAAACCTCGATGTCCTCCCACGATGCCGCCTTATATCCCCCATGCAAGCCCTTACATCGCGATCTCGTCCCGTCCCACAGCTCACCAGCGTTGTCAGTCTGGCTCACCTGGTGCTCCTCGTCCGTTCCTTTGACACATCCCAACCCACAAACACACTCTTTTGTAAAAGCTCTCATACCCTTCACCCGCCAAAATGCGGTCCTCCATCATCTCCCTCCTCCTGGCGCTCTTCATCACCCTCGTCGCGGCGCAAACTCCCACCGCGACAGAGACCCCCGAGGCAACCACCTCCGCCGCCGCAGAACCATCCCCATCAATACCAGACGCCTCAGCACCACCACCAACACCAACATCCACCGCAACAAAAGGCACAACCGCAAACGCCGGGTCCGGGGGGAGCGGCACGACAACCGCTACCGGTAGCAGCAGCACAACAACAACGACCCCCCCAGCAGACGTCTACCTCAAAGTGCCCGAAATCTCCGTCGGCCGCATCGAGCTCGACGTGGACAACCTCTCGGCGGAAGTCAACCTCGCCGCCGAGGTCGCCAAGCTCGTCACCATCAACGCGGGCGTGCAAGTCAGCATCGAAAAGGTAAACATCACCATCGTCGACGTCGAAGCCGAGCTCGAGCTCGTCATCCGCCTCGGCAACCTCGTCGACATTGTCAACCGCACCCTCGCCTCCCTGGACCTGAACCCGCTCCTCATCAACCTCCTCGACACCGTCGGCGACGTCGTCGATGACGTCGTTGGCGCCGTGGACGGCCTGCTCGGCTCTATCGTCAACGGCGACTCCAAGATTAACTTCATCATTGATAATTTGGGGAATATCGTACAGGAGGTCACCAACAAGGGGACCACCGCGCTGAGCTCTATTATTGGGAATTACCAGCAGAACATGACTTTTACGGGCTCCCAGCAGGATCTCGGCAACGGGCTGACGCAGAAGACGTACTCGTACGAGCCGCTTAGTTCGCTGGTGAATATCGTCTTCAACACGCTCGGGCAAGTTGTGAGGGCTACTGTAGTCAAGGGCGGGGGTTCGGGAAGCGGGAGCTCGACGGCATCTGGGACGACAGCGGCGGCGACAACTGCTGTTACAACGGCGGCACCAGTCACGACGACGACTGCTACAAATACCTGAGCAAAGAAGGGTGCTGTGATGGTGGGATTTTTGAGCCTAAAATATACGTTAAGAATATACATCAGTTTAAGCCCTTAATCGAAATTGATTGCAAGACCACTTCGATACTTGAATTTCTGTATCTAACCAACGGACTGGCTTCCAGAAAGATGATATTTCACTTGAATTTAAGCAATATTGGCCATCGTAGGCAATTTCGGCTTGCAGAGGACTTGGGACAAGTCACGACATTGTAAGCCCTTGCGAATATAAAATGTAGCCATCATTAATCGTTCATTTTACTGCATAGCTATTCGGAATGGAGTACCTAACGCCGTTGCCAACCCAGAGGATAAGATTTACTGTACAATCAGTACGCCAGCTGTGTGCTCAGTCCATCAAGCTCACGCGCCCACACGCGATGTCGAGAAATGATGTAGAAGAAATGGTCCAAGAAACCCTTACTGTTCTTGACGATTTCAAAAGCCTCCTTCAAGCTCTCAGGACGGACCGACTTCATCGTAACAACACCGTAGCTCTCCACAACGTCGCCATCGCCAGACAGCGAGACCTCGGGAAGAGAGATGGCGTTCTGGATAAAGTCAACGGCCTCGCCAGTGGCAGCGATGGCTTTCAGATGACCAAAGGCCTCGCGGACCCAGTGGACAGCCCTGCCGTTCTTGGAAAGAGTCTTGATAGAATCCGCACCACCGGGCACGAAAATGGCATCGACCATGGTAGATCTGAAGCCCTCGAGGTGGTGTTGGGGCACAATTCCGTTGCCAGCCATTTTTGATGCGCCGGCAGGGAAGATCTCGGAGCGACGAGTGCCAATGATCATCGGGGTAGCCTGAGCTGCGGCGGCAGCACCCTTGATAGCACTGACGGCGACGGGATCGAAGCCGTCGGCGATGATGATGGCAATACGACGCGACTTGATGGTGGGCGTCTCAGGCTCAAACTCCAGCTGGCTTAGACCCTTGGCCTTCTTACCGTGGTTGGGCGTGCTTGCCTTCTCGGGTGACGTCGCACCAACCATCTCGGCAACAGCCTGAGCCAAACCAAGATCGATGTCAGCGAGACGCTGGGCTATACGATCGTACACAATGCGGTCCTCGCAGTGGTCCAACTCAAAGGCGAACGCATTGATGGCGTGCGTCTTTTCGATTGGCGACAGACTGTTGAAGAAGAGCTGAGCTTGACTGAAGTGGTCCTTGAACTTTGCGCTCTTAGTACGTTGCTTCATGCCCTCCACCTTTTGCGCGAAGTCGACATAGGCACCGGACACCTTGGAGTGGTTTGCTGGAGGAACGGCCTCATGGCGATTGGGCCAGTAGTTGACGTTGCCCTTTGTGATGGTTTGGCGGTGCGCGCCGTCACGGTTGAAGTTCATGACGGGGCATACCGGCTTGTTGATGGGCAGTTCCTGCCAGTTAATACCTAGACGGGTGATTTGGGTATCAAAGTAAGAAAAGTTGCGGCCCTGGAGGAGAGGGTCGTCGGAGAAGCCGATGCCAGGAACGACATGGCTGGTGCAGAAGGCAACCTGTTCGGTCTGGGTAAAGTACTCGTCGGGATTCCTGTTGAGTTCCAACTCGCCAATATAGCGGACGGGAATCTGTTCCTCGGGCCAAACCTTTGTGGCGTCGAGAATGTCAAAGTCAAAGTCGTGTTCCTTTGACTCTGGGAGAACCTGAATACCAAACTTCCACTTGGGAAAGGCACCGTTCTCAATGGCCTCAGCAAGATCCTTGCGGTGGAAATCGGGGTCTTGGCCGGCGAGCTTCAGCGCCTCATCCCATACGAGGGAGTGGACGCCAAGCTCGGGGGTGAAGTGGAACTTGACAAAGTGGCGTTCGCCCGTGTCGTTGGTGAGAGTATACGTATTGACACCGAAGCCCTGCATCATTCTGTAGGAGCGGGGAATGGTGCGGTCCGACATGGCCCAGCAGAACATGTGGGTGGCCTCGGTGTGGAGGTACTGAAAATCCCAAAAGTTATCGTGGGCAGATTGAGCCTGGGGGAACTCGAGCTGAGGCTCGGGTTTGCCTGCGTGAATGACATCGGGAAATTTCATGGCGTCCTGGATGAAGAAGACGGGAATGTTGTTTCCAACCATATCCCAGTTACCCTCCTCGGTGTAGAACTTTACAGCAAAGCCGCGGACATCGCGTACGGTGTCGGCACTGCCTCTGCTACCGAGGACAGTGGAGAAGCGGAGGAAGACGGGAGTCTCGCGTGATGTGTCGGTCAGGACGCCAGCATTTGACACGTCGGCGGCGCTCTCGAATAACTTGAAAGTTCCAAAGGCGCCTGCTCCTCTGGCGTGAACGACTCGCTCCGGGATTCTCTCGTGGTCGAAGCGGTGGATCTATGAAGTGTTAGTGACGGTATGCAGCTATTTCGACATAGGATACCAAGACGAACCTTTTCTCTTGCAATGGCATCCTCCAGAAGCATGGGACCGGTCTTGTCATTGTTGGAGACCCTCAGCCAATCATCTGTGTTCTCGATCTTGGTTCCAAAGTCGGTGGTCATGGGAGCCTTTGGGTTGACCTCGACCATGTTCCCAGCAAGCTGAACATTCTTCTTGTTTCCTTGGCCCATTCTGACGTTTCCAGCTTTCTTTAGGGTATCGGGGACTATGCTGGACATGTTTCATGGGAGAAAGAAAGACGGGATGTGTGTTTGCTGTAAGGGACGAGAGGAAAGAAGTAAGATATTCAGAACCTGGGCGGACGAGCCATGACCAAAACCCCAGTCTTTATGAAGCGACCTTCGCCATTGTGTCTTACCATTCGTCCTCACAAGTTTCCTCGTTTGTTTCCAGTTGGTTAGGAGTGCCTGACGTCAATCTTGTGGCCCCATTCAGTCGAGAACGACCGTCCCTTTCCTCTTCAGCTTGAAAAGCCAGTGCATATTGCTTGCCCCATTCATTGGTGGGACGTCCTCCAGAGTAAGAGTGCCCCGGCAGTACTGGGCCGTCTGTCAGTCGTATCATGATAGGGGAGCGTCTAGAAAACAGCATCGCCATCATTTCGCCATGTTGATGTCAGAGTTCACGTCGCCGCATCCCAAAGAAGCCGCGAGCCCCTTGCTCTCTGCCGTGCCTGCCTGCATACCTGCCGTGGACGCCGGAGGTGTGGTCCGGAGGGTGGAGAAAGGAGCAGATGCTCCAGCTTCAGCCAGGTTCGGGGCCAATCACGGTGCTTCAAAAGAGGAACACTCGGTAATAGAGCGGGGCCACGTCAGCCTTCGACGGGTACGTACTGCTCAGTGCCGTCTCTGCCCCTCGGTGGCCCAAGCTTCCTCTCTCCCACTCCCATCCCACCTGCCCACCTGCCCACCTGCATAAGCTCCCTTGGATGTGCCCGATTGGCCGCTGCACCTGCAATGCGACAAGGCATTGGTAAAAAGATGCTCTTCATTCGACCGTTTTGTGGCCACGAGTGAGATCATTGCCTGGTCATAGTTCATCAAAACGCATTTTGTCCATGCCCGTGGACTCCAGTTGCTGGGCTGATAGTTTGAAGTCACACAGATAGCATGAGTACCTTATGCTCAGCCTGGTAGCCCGCTAATAAACACATTTGATTGCAGCCAAGAGACGTCATCAAACCCGTTCTTTCTTCTCACGCCCCAAGATGCCAATGAGACAGGACAAACACTCCGATGGAGAAGAATAGCAAATATCACAAGAGACAATAAGCTGCAGCTTCTCATTCGATCGAGCACCGACGCCACAGGTTTCATCGATCGCTGTCACTGGCAACGCACTTCCCGCTTCACCGGCACAAAGGGCAGCACCACGACGCCGTTTGATCTGGCCCTCGTCGACTGCGTCAGCCAGTATGGTGCCGCGATTCGAGGTCTGGAGGGAGGCGCCGAGATTAAGGAATTGGTTCAGGCCAGAGGCGACGGTGAAGAGGGCCACTAGGTGCTACGTCTAGAAGATTGGGAAGGGTGCGTAACGCGACGTGCATGGCTGACTGAACTTAGTAGAACCCGAGAACCTGTCCGGCTTCCCCACTATCAACAAACGAATCACGACATGTCTGTTCCAGAGAAGTTGGTACTCTACAAGGATTCACCTAGCTTACCTCATGGTTAAAAAAAGGCCATTCTCAATTGAAGTTCTGTCACGATGCTAAACAAAATCAATCGCACTCTAACAAATAACCTGTATATAAAAAATGCAAAAAGGGTGCCGATGAGAGTTTCATCGCAACAAATGATGCCTCGTGGCGGAATCGAACCGCCGATCTTCTCATGTCACTAATACTAGTGAGACGCTATACCACTTAGCCAACAAGGCTTGCTTATGAAGCCCGCTGGTAAGGAATATGTAGCGAGGTGTCGGACATGGCTGGTATCGTTGATGTGTTGCAGAGAGGGAGGCATGTAATAGTTGATAATGTGTAGGGGGAAAATGCAAAATTGTGTTGTCAGCGAGAGTGAGGCTGAAATGCACCACCGAAAGAAAGTTTCGCTAGAGGTTTGTTTGCCTTGGTGGCACAGCGTGGCGCGACAAAGAATTGCTGACGGGGCGCATTTGTCTGAGCGCGCAGATCAATCTGGTCTGTACCCAAGGCGAGAAGACCCGAATAGATGGTACAAGTTTAACAAGTGATTAGATATAGGAGTTGCAGTAATGAGAATGAGAATATGGACTCCCACGCAAGAGAGAGAGAAAATCACTTTTGGAATGGTAGGGAGAAGAGTCAAAGCCGGTGGGCAGGCAGTAGTCTCGACTGAGCCTCACTTTGTCCCATTGACCGAGTTGAGTTCAGAGGTTCGTAGTTCCTTCATTGGTCGACGGAACTACCTCACTAACAGGCGCCGTGGCTTCTCTGCTATGAGTGTGGTGTGGACAGACTCCAGCCTGTTAAGGAAAGCGTACCTCAGCCCAAACCCCACCCCCACCTCGAAATTTCTCCTTTCCAACTCGTCGCAGGACCATCGCCAAATCACAACCCCGCCATAAAAAAAAATAAAAATACCACACCGCGCAAACGACCAAGACATATCATCCCAACCCAACGTCCATTCTCTTGCAGGAGCCGATCGGGGAAAACCAGGGGGACTGTACTGCGTGAACGACAACTCTTGCGCAATGGTCTACTACTTCACTTCCAAGTCGGTGGACCCGGCCGCCTTCATCTACGTCGGTAAAGACAAGTTTGAGAGTACGTTTCCGTGCTGTGTGAAGATGGAGGCGGGGGTTCCATGCCACTATAAACCTCATGACGATGGAAAGGAGGAAAAGGGAAAAGGGACTAATGAATGAGAATAGATGAGGAATTAATCAAATACGGCTGGGAGGAAGATGTCTGGTAGGTCATTTCACCTCTCTCTCTCTCTCTCTCACTCATACCACATCGAAACTAACTTCTCACCAGGGTACGCCAATCTCACCTCACCACCCTCTCACCAAACTAACCAAAACCCCCAAAAAGTTCCACGTAGACAAGCTCTCCTCCGCCCACATCTACCTCCGCCTCCCAGACCCAGCAGACCCGTCCACGACAACCCCCATGACATGGGACGCCATCCCGGAACCCCTCCTCATCGACCTCGCCCAGCTCACCAAAGCAAACTCCATCGAGGGCAACAAAAAGGACAACATCACCATCATCTACACCCCCTGGTCCAACCTGAAAAAGGACGGCAGCATGGCCGCCGGACAAGTCTCCTTCAAGGACCCGCGCAAAGTCAAGAAAATCCTCGTCGCCCAGCGCGAGAACCCCATCGTCAACCGCCTGAACAAGACCAAAGTCGAAAAGAAGCCTGATTTGCAGCAGGAGAGGGATGATCGGCTCAAGGAGCTGAGGAAGAGGGATCAGGCTGCCAGTCTCGAGAGGGTATGTGTTTTTTCCTTTTTTTTTTTCCCCTCCGCCACAGGCAATTTTGGAAGAGGAAACCTTTCCCCCCCTTGCTGACAACAAGTCCATCCAGAAAAGAGAAGAGGCCCGCGTCATGCAAGACCGCAAGGAGAAGAAGTGGCAAAAGGACCACGCCTACGACGACATCTTCACCGAGGAGAATATGGAGGCCACGAGCAACCAGAACCGCGACGAGAACTGGGAGGACGATTTCATGTAGTCTCTGACCGCACCCTCCCTTCATGTTTGTTCCGTCCTCTCGAAATTCTTTTTTTTGTTGCATTTTCGCTACAGCGAGAAACCCATTTTTTTCATTATCGACTCATTATCGACTCATTTAGCCTCATCGTCTACCTTACCCCCCCTAACCCCCCTCTTTCTCTGAGACTTTTCCCTTGTCGGGAACATCGTGCGTCCTGCGTATCTGAATTTGATGCCAAGTCACGGATAGAAACTGATAAACTTGATGACTTCGCTTCATGCTTCATTACTGCTACGTAAACTACTCAAAGAAATTTCAAAGGGGGTATTCCAATTACAGGGCGCGGGCGCAACCCGAGGCCCTCAGTCAGTCAGCTGCACATGCCAACGCCCATGCGACTCCTGCCAATGCCCATAGACTCCATCCTGCGTGATAAATCATGGTCCTCGCCCGAAGCAAATTTTTCCCGCTCCTGCAAAGTACCGTCTTGTTTTTTCTGCTCCTGCTCCTTCTCCTGCCCCTCGTCTTGGTTTTGATCTTCTCCTTTCTTCGTACCGCGTCGCCGCGGAGGGGCGCGTGATCGGACGAGGACAGGCAGGTCGTCGTCATCTCCGACCTCGGAAACGATATCCAAATCGTCATCGTCCTTGGGGTCTAAAAAAGGAGACGAGGAAGGCTCATCGTCCCTGCAGGTCCCCTCGTCTTCTTCCTCTTCCTCCTCTTCCCGGCCTTTCAGGCTCACAACGGGCTCGCCGCCGGGTAACCCAACTTTTCGCGCCTCAAGGGCCTCCGCAATGTCGAGAAGTAGGACGTCCATAGGACAAATATACGCAACGCGCTTCCGCCCGCTCCAAGCCAAGACGTGCCCGCAAACTCGTCCATGGGCGCGCTCCACGACCCAGGCGCCGCTATCTCCAGGGATACCCATAGGCTGCTTATTGGCGCCACCGATCAGCTCGGCAGGCGTCTCGGTGGCGACGCTGCTAACCTGGTAAGTGTGACTGGGCGTCGTCCGCCCAAAGATCTTGACGCTCGTCAGGGCGGGCAGGATGAGACCCGTTTGCAGGCCGCTGGTACGCGCCATGCACTGCACCTCTAGACCAGGCAGCGCGGTAGTCGGCGCCACAGTCATGGGATGCATAACCTTACCCTGCCTTGACGGGAAGTTTCCGTACGAAGGCGATAATTGCTTGCTCTGAATCCTGGGTATCGAGTTGTCTTCAGGTAGCCTCTCTTCGGCGAATTCGAAAAGTGCCCAGTCTATTTCGTGGATGAGTCCGTTCTGTTCCCTCCTCTTGATGCCACTCGATGCGTAAACCTCTCCGACGGTAAAACTGTCCAAGTGGTCTTCGTTTGCCGTCTCTGCCGAAGCATAAAATTCCTCGTCGACATCATCCATGGCAGGCTGCGTGATGATGTATCCGTCGCCGCAACCCGGCTCCACCCCAGGGATATCGCCGGGCTGGTCGTATTCACCCTCTGACTCTTCATCGCTCTCTTCATCGTCGGACGCCTCACTAGTAACATCCGTCTCCGAATACGCTTCGGACTCCTCTGATTCCGAGAATTCGCAAGCATAGTCTTCGCCGCCGCTGCTCTCTGCCGATGAATCTGCGTACCAGTCGAAGCGAGCGTCTTCGGTGTCCCTCGCCATACTGCGCATCGTCGGATCCTGCGCCTTGGTGTGCTTGTAGATTTCGTCGGGGTCGTCCAGCATGTGATGAACCGTCATTCCATACGGCTTATCATCCACTACAACGAGGCCGCCCAAGCTAACGGGCGACAGGTGACGGTCCCCCACCCAGGCTCCGATACTTGCGCCATTGCTTGGACGCGCCTGAAAGTCGGGGTTGGCTGCCTTGACTACGCCATCGTCTTCGTCGTCTTGTGCTGCACTTCTTTTGGGGTCGCCGGCTTGTTTCCGTGACCTCAGGACCTGTCCCGTGCAGACCTTCAAGCCGAATCCAGACTTGCCCTCGAAAAGCTCCCCCAGCTTGCGCGTCAGTATGGCCTTGACCTTGCTGACAGATGTGCACACAACAAGGACTGTAGGTTGTGTTCTTGTAGGCGAACTGCCGATAGACTCGAGAGAAACTTCGACCGACTCCTCGCGGTGTTTGCGGTAAAAGTGTCGCAGTGCTTGGTTGACTTGAGGCATCACCAGCGTGTTCCACTTCTCAACGGCGTCTGGAGGCAACGGGATCTGCGGGTAAAGGCGTGTTTTGGGAGATGCTGCCTTGGCGGGTTTTGACTCCGCGGGGAGCTCCACCGGGCCGGCTACAATGTTGTTAGTGTCTGGACAATCCAAATCCAAGATGCAATACTCACTTTGAACCTCTTCTCTGGCAAGCTGCCGCTTCTCCTCTGCAGCCGAGGGATATGAACGGCGCGCAGAGCTAGGTTCCGAAATGGGAGTCTTAGCGTCGAATGATGAGCGGCTGGTGTCGACGGAAGGTCGGGTGATCGCCTTCGTCTCCTTCGAGGGGCCTGAGATGCTCTGACGAGAAGGCGTGCCGATGGGGGACACGGATATCTTCTTTCCGAGGTCGAGGTTGAGGCGATCTTCGAGAGAACTGATATTGTCTAGGATGGCGCATGAGTCGAGGTAGCGTGACACACTGACTTGCACAGCCGAGAGAAGTTCATCGTCGGAGGTGTTTCCTTGTAGTGACATGTCAACGGCTGTCCAGCAAGTCTCGACCGCCCTCTTGTAAAGGGTGGAGCAACGGATCCCCAGCTGGTTCAACACCGACTCGGGAATCGGCTGCGAGGGGTCTGTCACGAGGTTGTCGAGCTTAGTCCAAAGGCCAATGGACAGCAGAACCATGGCAAGGGAGTAGAGATCGAGGATACGAGAGTCCATTTTATCGTTGATCGGTGATGCCGGGGTGGTGCGAGGGTCCAGGGGATGCCGGAAAAGTGGCAGTGATGGCGAGACTGGCTCCTCATCTGACGGAGCATCTGGGAACAGATCAAAAGATGAGATGAGGGGCCGACGAATGTCCACCTCACCGGGGCCCGTGGTCAGGTCAGGCGTAGACATGTTGCAAAAGGATACATTCTTGTCGATTATGCAGCCGTGGGTGATACCCCGGGCGTGCAAGTCAAACACGGTGTTGACTAGATTGGAAGCCAAACGGTATTTGGCCTCCAAGGTCGGCTCAAAGTCTGGTCGCGACAAGAGATCGGCGAGCGTGCAGACATTATAGAGCGGGGTTTGCGTAAAGTTTTCAAAGGAGACGGCATTGAAGTTGGGCGGGAAGTGGTAAACTAGTCCAAGCCGGGCGTGTTCCAGATCCTCGAAATAACCCAGGAGTCTCGGAAGACCGATCCAGGTACCGGGGGCCCTCTGCGAGTCCTGCTGCAAGCCGGCTGACAGCTTCTCGAAGCGCGACATGGGAGGCATGATACCCGTGATGGCATACATGGAATCAAACGTCGCGAACTCCAATAGGAGCGGCGCAAAGGGTTGACGACCAATGTGTTGCGACAGATCTGACCATGCCTGCTTGCTCATGAAGACGATGTCGCGCGGTGGGAGATTAGCTCTGGTTTCGGTCATGGGCTCGGCCTGCATGGATCGAATATTCGTTAAAGTTGTCGGGTCGATTTCTTGAGGCGTCTGCATCCTGGTGGATTCAAAAGGCCGCAGCTCCTCGGTGGAGGCCATGGACTTTTCAAGCTTGGAACGCGACGACATCTGGGCGGATGAGCGCGTTCTGGAAAGATCGTACAATGTGTCGACAGACTGAGTGAGGTCTCCAATGGCATCGGCGAATACGGCCTTGTCCCAGGTCACAAAAGCGGTCTTGCGATCTGCCGACTTTTCTGAGACTGTGCCTAGAGGGTTCGTGTAGCTCTTCCACAGCGCATCCAATTCTGATAGCGTTTCCCGAACAGTCGACAGGATGCTGTGAACGACCTCACTCAGACCGGCTTTCGATAGTGAGCTGTCAATCTCGTCTGACTGGTTAGGATCTGTCCACTCGATGCCCCAAGTCGATACGCGGTCCTTTTGGATGCGAAGCTTCCTGAACAGCGACTTGATCTCGGGGTCTTCGGGGGCCTTGACGGGTTCCTGAACAAAGTCTGAGGATTTCTTTGTGTCGTTATAAAGACGACTCAGGCGTCGTTGCATGTAGCCGCCGGTAGAACGGATGCCCTCCATGTTGGCGGTTGAAACAGGGTGCAGGTCAGGGACAATGAAGCGAGCCCCTCACCAACAGGCGGCAAGGCAAGATGAGACCTGAGGGTGTCGATGCCCAAGAAACTGAGCGCTGCTCGTGGGAATTAGATGATAAGTCTGTGAGCAGCTCTTAACAGTAACATAATCGGGGACTGTGCTGGCGAGGTGGCTCTGGAAAGGTCCGGACCGGAAGTGGCAATGAGAAGTCGGGACTCGGGGTCGGCGTTGGATATCGGAAGCGGACCAGCCAGGCGTGCCAGGTTGTGCGGGCGACGGGGCTCTTTGTGGCGGGCGAAATGCGACTGTGAGTGGTCGTGGCCGGGGGAGGATGTGGGGAGTACGTAGACACCAGTCCGCAGCAAGAGAGGGAGAGAGAGAGAGCTGAAGTGAGTGATTACGCGGCAAGTGTTGCTTGCGTAAGGTAATAATAATGTTTGACCCAACAATCGATTCTTTTAGCTTGGTGAATTGAATCGTTGTATGATGGCTAGCCTCGTCGACGAAGAGAAAGTAGCAGTAGTAGCTGTTGCAAAAGGAACAAGTGCGAAGCAAGAAGGTGAAGAAGGGAGAAGATGGCGTCCAAGTCGTGGGCCCCGTCGTGGTCATCAAGGAAGTTCGGCGTGGGTAGATGAAGGGAGGGGGGCCTGGGGCCTGGGAGTCTAGGTAGGACCTGGTGCGACCAAAGATCCAACCTAAAGGCCTAAAGGCTAAGCCAAGCAGAGACCCGAGACTGCGGGAGGAAGGATTGGATTATTTCGGTGCCTACAGTGAGGAACGGACGGTCCTTTCGCTACCTATCCTGTCGACAATCCATCAGGTAAAGGTACGGGGTAAGGGGGGCGGATGCGGCGACGGGATGCGATGGATGATGGATGGATGGACTCGGACTAGCAGAGGCAACTATTAACTGAGCATTCAGATTGTGGCTGCAACTGTGGACGGGACTTGGGCGTATGTGTGGATGTCCATGGGTCCAAGGTAAGGTAGTTGTGAAATGTGCGACATTCGACGAGATGCGCTGCGACATGCAAAAAAGGTGAGGTGCGCGGGCTGCTCTGCTGGATGGCTGGCTGGAAATGCTGCTGCCTGAAGACGGAGGAGCGCCTTTGGCCTCGCTTGTCTCGCTTGTGTCGCTCGTCTCGGCTAGGTCCCGCTCTTTTCTGTGTGGATCCACTCATCCGGGGCATTTTCATTGGCCAGAGAAATCCTGGAGCCTGCGATGTGGGACCCTCCCGGGCAATCGGGGCTGGCCAAGCCGCCATGCCGGGGGCAAGACGACGCGGGACGCAGGACCGCACTATCAACAGTACGTTCCTTTTCTGCGTACCTCCCGTCAATCTTTCCTGTATATTTGCGATTTACCATTTACATTCAACCTGGAAGTCACGATGAATGTCTGGGACTTGGCACTTGGATGTACGAGAGCACCACTCATTCAGGAAACACATGCTCAAAGTTCCACTGCTTCTTTTTCCCAATCCATGCTGGGATCACCATGTCACATTGCGTTCTCTCGTGCTTATTCTCGAATAACAAAATAGGAAAGCGCCAGGCCACTCCCCCAGCGATCTCTTCACCCAGTTCGTCTACAACACGCAACGATATGCCCGTTGGCTCATCTTCCCCGTCTTTGGGCAACTTTCTGCTGCTTTCCCCTCCCAGTGGGCATCTCTTACACGACACACATGGGCATCCACACTTATCCACAAGATACCACGCACATCCTCCCTCGGGAACACATTGAACTAAGGCTCGGACTCCTTCGCCCACCACTCACATTAGGTTCCCTTTGGGGAGCCTGGCTCGCCCGACGTTGGGTGCTTTCTCATCAACCGGCCTCCACACTGAACAAGCCTGAGTAAGCTGAGGCTCAATTCATCGTCTACCCATCCCGGCTAGCATCTCAAGAAACACCAGGGGGACCGCCGCCTGCACCAACCCTGTCGCCATCAGACATCGTTCTAGTGGCTCGCGACTCAAAGCCGTCAGGTCAGCCCATCCTTTCCTCCTATTAATGGAAGACGTTTCTGTTCAGGAACTGGAGTAATAGACCTTCTACCTGGACAGGCAGTCGTCGGCTCCGTCGCAGAAGTCCATCCCACTACGGCACTTGGCGCTGTCCACCTTGGATCCCAGTATCTCCAGCGGCGACCCCACGGGCTTGATCGTTGGCGTCCTTTTTTTTTTCTTAATCTGGCTGCCTAAACACTAAAAACCTTGTCGAGTGAGGGGCATCCACACTATCTTCGGCACTACTGCCACCGTAATCGCCTCTTCACATCCACATCGCGGCACCCGGCAGCTTTAATTGCCCATACATCGCCGTTGGGAGTGACAGACTTCAGTCAAGGCCCCCCCTTCTCATAGAGGGGCTTTGGTACTCGTACCTATTAGGAACATTTGTAAAGTACTCTGGAAGATCTGTCACTGGCTACTTCTTCATGATTGCTGTAGCAGGGTCTGGGCGGGACTTGACCGGACCACAGATACACCAACGACACGATCTGCTGCTCAGCTAGCTCGCCATAGTACCTCCTTTTTTCCCAGGACACACGGCGGTAGATCCTTACACTTGGAAGAACTTGTGTGTAACGGTTCGACGCTTTCGTCTGTATCATTTCGCAAAGGATAGTCGTGGCGGGGGTTCTCTCTCCGCCCAACGATGCGCTCGGTCCGACTATCACGGGTCGAGTAATTCTGCTGCCTGCTCGGCGGTCGGATGCGAGACTGCCAGTGACTGCATTCCCTTTGCCAGCCGACGAATCCAAAAGCTTCCCGCTGCCCCATCAAATCGCTTCTGCAAGGTCAGCCGGCTTGCACCATTTCCACTCTGATACAGCAATGATGACAAGCCATGACGATGGGGGAGACCACTCAGTTTTTGGCATTCCTCTTCACCCTATCAATTCTCAAAGAATCTCGACCAAATTTATGGCCACAAGGTCTCTATAAATCGAGATTTGCAATCGTGACGGCAAGGGGTTGCAAGCGGAAGAGCCAACCATCATGTCTTGCCTGAGGATTCCCCCCCTTCCCAAGAGATGCCTTTTGGTCTTATTGTGGTAGCCGTATCGCGGGTCTCGCCATAGTGGTGCATGTCAAGATGCAGAGGATCCATCTTCCCCGTGACACGATGGTGCTGGCTCGCTCGCCCCTTATCTCGCTGCCTGGTGCTGAGTGACTGAGAGTTTTTATTTCGGCCTTGTTATGAATCCTCTGCAGAGCTTCCGCCTATGCCCAATGAAATCTCGAACATTTCAGAACGCGTCTGGATAAAGGGTCCCTTCTTGATGCGCCCTGGTGAACGGGGAGCTATCTTTCCCAATGCGAGAGCGCGTATGGACCACTGTGACTGAGCGCCCGCCGTGAAGCAATTTGGTCTCTGTAATTCAACAATTAGGATCCTCTGGGGTCCTGGGAGATGTAATCATCCCCTCGACACTTCTCCCGCCGTGATCTTGATAAAAAAAAAGGATGTACAAACTTGCCGTGGAGCAAGCCAATCCAGAATGAAGAAGCAGCCTCAAGAGCCATGGTGAATAGCTTATCAAATAAATTTTGAATGTCTTTTAACTCTCGGACGCTGCGTTCCAACCAGCCAAAATGGAATACTCTGAAGTGTTCCTATGCAGACTTGTGGCTTTGGACGAGGTTGAAAGTCAACGCTTAATACCTCGGCCGGTTCCCTGGCGGGCCGTGGAGACGTGAAGAAAGATCACAGCCCTGAGCCCCCGAGAAATCCCCCGCTCAACGCCGATTCCAAATTGAAATTGTTGACTCGGAAGTTCAATACACGATTGTTCCTTTGAGATTATCCTAGATTGCAAGCCCACGTCTGTGTGTAGTCCTACAAAAGAAACCATATTTAGGGGCATACATACTATCTCCTTCACATCGCTTCGCTACTTGATCAAATCCACATCAAACCCCGATCAGACTGTCCAGTAGACGATGGAACCCTCTAATAAGGAAACCAAAACTCTTCATATTGTCTTGGCCCACGTTCTAGTCATCACCTCAAAGGCTACAACAAATTAAACACCCCTTTGATAGTCGAGCGATCTCAAAATTCAATTTACCCTCCACCCACCCACCTCGAGACATCAAATACCCCCCGGCCCCCCCAAAACCAAGTCGCGGCGTCTCAACGTGACCCTCCCGGCCATCAGCTGCCGTCGTCACCTCTAGTTCACGACACCCAGCCAAGTCATCCAACCTAACTGCTTCGAAAACTTCACCCGGTGGGTCTACAGCCCATAAACTAGGTAGGGAGGATTGGTCATACCGGGGGTTGAAATTGAAGACAGCTGAATCGTTAGGACCACCTTCCATAACTTGCGTCCAATCCGATTTTCAAAGAACAAGCAATTAGCTATCCAACACCTGCTAATGATCCTGTATCAACATATCGGGTGATCTTAGTCATATTCAACATCAATCTGTGTAATTAGTCAAGCATTCATGTTGGCCTTGGCTTTCATCACTCGTGAATTATCAGCACCCAGTGTGGTGTTTGCGTCAAATCTTTTCTTTACGCAAATTGTAATAATACAGGCAGACATAACACGTGAGCATACATAAACGTAAAGATGAAATAGTATTGGGCCAGCCGGTCATTGTATCCCCAAAGAACCGCGACAGTTTCCCAATGTAAAACGCCGGCTCCGTGCTCTGCCACATTATCTCGCAAGCCAGCCTCATCTTTGCCTTCCTTCCTTCCTCCTCCACCAGCAACACGTGAAATAGAAATCAGATGCTCAACGCCTTTTGCAAAGACGTAGCGACGACAAACAATTTCAATGGCTTCAAGACCGGCGCTACAAAGTAGCCAGATGAGAGCAGTACAGAAAAGAAAATTTTCGAGACTAGTCGGCCCCGATACTCGAGGCGCGAGGGTATCTGGTACGTAAAAGAGCGTGATGGAAGTATTGGCCCTCTCAGGCGGGGTTTGAGATGATTTCGTGTGCTATTACTCATGCAATCGTATGTTTTCGTGGTGTGTCGGAGGTGATGGATGAGAGCCGTTTACAACTCATCGCGGACGTGCTGAATGGTTTCCTTGACGGCGTCCGTCACAGCCGAGGCGGCAGAAGAGACAGTGGCAGATGCTGCACTGGCAATACTAGCAGCTGAGGCAATGCCGGTGGAATAGGCGGCCTGCAAGCGAGCCAGCACGCTCTCAGAGACGGTAGGCTCCTTGCCCACAAGAAGCTCGGAGACAAGCTTGCTCATGTCCTCGTACTGCTTTGCGGCTTGAACCTGTGCGGCAGCGAGGCTCTCCACGACGGCAGCGGTAGCCTGCGACGCGTACTGTCCGGCACCACTGTAGGCGTTGTCGTACCATGCGGTAGGAGTAGGCTTGCCGTAGATCTGAACGCTGGCGCGGCTGACAACAGCCTCCCAAGTGTCAGAGACACCCTTCTCTATGGCCTGCGCAGCATCCACAACTTCTTGAACTCCAGCGGAAACGGAATCGCTGACAATTGATGCCGCCGCCGAAAACCCGTCGCTAACAGCGGAAGCCACAGCCAAAGCTTCCTTCTGCGCTCCGGATGCTACCGCATCAGCCGAGCGAGTGGCAACGGATGCAACAGAGGATGCAGTGCCGGCAACGTTGGTCGGGGTTGACGTAGCAGTCGCGGAGCTTATGGCCGCTGATGCGGCGGCCAGGAATTCGGAGTAACGGGCATGGGCCACACCGAGGCCGGCGTAGTAGTTGTATTTGGCCTGCTCGAGAAGCTTGTCGACGGTGGAGGTGGGCGTCGCGGTGGCGAGACCAAGCCTAATCTTGGCGCTCTCATACTGCTCTTCGGCGGCCAAGCGTCCCTCGTTCAGACGCTGCATCGCGATAGCCTTGACGCTAGCCCAGTCATACGAGGGAGTAGGTTTCGCAGCGACGGTACCGTAGATGGCCTTTGAAGCGGCCTTGACAGCTTCATCATACTTTGCGCTGGCTGATGCGATGGCAGCAGCGTAGATACCGGATGCTGACGCTACCAGCTTCTCAGCCGTCGGTTGAGGGGTGCCATAAATCTTGATGGAGATGGCGGCGCTGGCGGACGAGTACTGCTCAGAAGCCTTGGAGACAGCGGCGGAGTAGGCCTCTTGGGCTCTGGAAGAAACGCTTTCGGTATCTTCATCGTCGTCCAAGATGGGAGCCCTGCTGGGCACGGATTGAGCGGCAGCTCCTAGGAAAGCGGGCTTCACAGACTCGGTGACAGCGGCGACAGGCTTATCCTCGACGGATTCAGAGATGATCTCCTCTTCCAGCTTCTCTCCAGGCACGGCATTCTCATCATCGCCGGCGGGCGAGGTTCCGTCGGTATCAACAATGTAGGTCTGGTCCTGGCCGGGGATGATAGTGGACGCCAGGTCGGGCTTCGAGACAACACTGGAAGAACTATCGGACACTTGGCTGGACACTTGGCTGGACACTTGGCTGGTAGCGCTGCTGGCGGATTCTGACACTGCGGAAGATGCGGTGGGAGTGGCACTGCTGAAGCTCTCCTCAGCTTCGCCGGCGACGCTGCTGACATCGGCGGCGGGGGACTCATCTTCGATCACGCTGGGGGCTGACTCCAGAGGGTCTTCCTCGGGGGTTGAGACTGCCTCCGAGGCGGTGGCAGCAGCGGCTTCAGCCTCACGGACGCGATCGGCTTCCTCGGCAGCAAGACGCGCCGTCTCGCTGTCAAAGTTATCGGAAGAATCCTTCGCAGCAAGCTTCCAGAGACCGACCTGCTTGAGCCTCGCGAGTTCTTGGGCAGCAGCTTGGGCGACGGCCATGCCAGAATCTTCAACTTCGTTGGAAGCCTCTCGGGCCTGCTCCAGGCCGGGATGAGTGATGATGAGCTTCTTCAGGTCGCTCATCCATTCGGCGAAGCGGTCCTTCAACTCGTGGTACTTGGCCCAATCCTTGTAAGTGATGCCGTCCATCCAAGCCCACTTCATTCCAATCCGCTGGAGAGCCAGGTCACGAATGCTCTCGAGGATCTTGAAATGGGTATCAGCCGCCTCCGAGACAGAGCCCTCGATTTCAGCCTCGTACTCGGACTTCCAGGCACGGATCTTTTGAGCCTTCTCCTTGATATTGAGGCCAGCCTTACGGACACTGGCAAGTAGTTCCTCTTGGGCAGACTCTGGAGCGTCAGTGGACTTTTGGACGAGCTTGATGATTTGCTTTTGCAGGGTGTCAACCTCGGATTTTGCAGCAGTCTGGAGCTCGGTAACGAGGGTTCTGCCCTGCCCGTGAGCTCTCTCCTTGATGACGCGCTGGGAGATCTCCTCCACGCGGTCCTCGATTTCGGCAGCACCCTCGTCAGCTGCCTTGGCGAACTTAGCCTGCCAGCTGCTTAGGTCCTCGGCGACCGTCTCCCTGGCGATTTTGCGAATGTCGGAATCGTTCTCGCCAGGCGGGGGCGCGTGGACCTGCTCAGAGTCGTCGTGTTGAGCCACCTCGGATGCATCGGGGATATGAGCGCTTTCAATGGCCGTAGATGCCTTCTCAGTGGCTGATGAAACTATCGAGGAAGCAGACGAGGAAAGCGACGAGGCGGTAGAAGCGGCGGGTTTAGTGAAGGAAGATGCCTTGGCAGAACCACTGTACATATCATCAGTATGTGAATGAGTACTCTTTGAGGGCAGCTAGATGCGTGAGCTCTCACCTTTCGGAGACGTTTTCGAGCGATCCCTTGGTCTTGTTCTTGTAGCGGCCGAGACGCTGTCCAATCCTAGCTAGCTGAGGCTCGACATTCTCAATGTACAAAACCCGGAACTGGGGCCAAACGGTAGCATCGAGGAAGCTATAGGTCTTGTTCCATGCCCAGTAAGCAGAAGGGACAGCCGTCTCGGTAGTGAATTGAGAGGCAGCGGCGTAGCCCTGGGCGGCGTAAGGCTGGACGAACTGGTACGAGGGGAAGAGAACGTCGTGATAGGTCTGGAGAGCACTTGTGCGCGCGATGTCGTAGTACGGGCCAACGGTGGTGGAGGCCTTGGCAACATGAGGTGCGACAGTCTGGTCGTACTTCTCTTGAGCCAACTTCTGGTAGACGGACAGTTGCGGCTGGATGTTCTTCTCCCACTGTGCCTGGCCGTAGGACTGGGCTTGCTGCAGACGAGGGGCGCCATACTTGGTAACGTAGGCCTTGGTGGGGACGAAGACTCTTTCATTGGCAATGTCGTAGTAGGGTGCCGCCTTCTCAACGTAGGGAGCGGCATATGTGTGGTAGTAGGGCTCGACATGAGGTGATACGGCCTGCTTCAGCTGAAAGTAGGGCTTGCAAATCTTTGGGGAAGACTCGTCGCAGGCTGCGAGATTCGCAGGACAGCGGAAGAGGATCGAAATAAGGGAGTACCAAGTCAAGATCCTGAGCATTGCTGTCAGTCCGAATACACTTGACAATATGCGCAAATGCTGTGGTCACAGCACCGACCGGGAAGGATAGACTTACCTCGCGAGAATATTGAATGAACGGCGGAAAAATGAGGGCCCACGGATGGGTGTTGTCCTCCGCTGGATTGTTACAGCCTGGCCATTAATCTTGCCCTTAATCTTCCCATTCGGAGCCTTGGGGTAGCCGTTACTGGCATAGCCACTGGAAGCCTCCATGGCGGAGGTTGTGCGGTCTGGAAATACCAGGCGGCTCGCAGAAGTGACGTGATTTGGTATCTTTCTAATCGCAGGATGCCGTAAGTCGGAAGAACTGGAGCGTGCGTACGTCGGGGGATGATGTAGGACTCGAGTCGGCGCTGAACTAGGTGGCAGACGGTGGTCAGTTGGGAGATGTAGAAGACAATTTAGAGGATGTCGAGGGGAAAGATGTAAACGAGGTTGAGACTCAGAAGAGGGAAAAAAAAGAAAACCACGCGAGGTTTGGGTAGAAGCTCTGATGATTTTCAGATGTCGCAGTTCCCAGTCGGCGGCGGACATGGGCTGCTTCAGGCGGCCTGGACCGGGCTGGGCAACCCAAAGCTGCGTAGCTGTGCAGCAAACACTCGCCAATGGAGCGATGAAGCTGCAGGGGAGAGGGGAGCCACTTGGGGGGGGTTACGTTGTGGAGCTAGGAGTTGATGATCTACCTTCAGAATGGCGATAGTTTGGCTTCAGGTCGTCAGAAGGGGTCTTTTGGGATTTGTTGGTGCAGTCCTGTTTCTGCTCTTTGCTCCGCTGTGGGTGCGAGGTGATTCTGACACGGAGTTGAGAGAATAGGAGTGTATCGGGGAAGAAGGAAGGGCAACCCCAGATGTACAAGACGAGGGAAAGGGGAAAGAGGATCCGTGATGCAAGAAGCTGTGGTGTTTCTTGTTGTGCTGCTGCTTCCCTTGCCTTCTGTTTTCTTAGGTACGTAGGAGCAGGCGGCGCTACATCTTCTGGCCGTCGCAGACTGGCAGCTTCCTGATCCTCCGGGCCAAGTTTTGTGTGGCTCGAGGGGGGAGCACGGTCCTGACCCCCCGGTGGAGGTACATTGTGGTGAATTTTGGCCGAGGCTGCACTCAAAGTATACTTCATACCCAAATGCTGACATAATAAGAAGTGAGGTAACCGAGACGGCCAGCTCTGCTAGGCTGCGTATAGCGGCATGGCTAGCCTGCTCCAAGTCTCCAAGTCTGGGAGCTTTGCAGAGCATCACGCTGTGGGATGTCTCACCAACGTCATCGGCATCAAGCTGTCGTTATCGTCCAATGCCGCCAACCAACCACACGCGCGGGCTAGCAAGAAACAAGCAGGTAAGGTGGCAGGCTGGTAAGCAAGCAGTCACGCTCAGCTTACCAGTCCTGTTCCTCGCACCCATCCATCCCATGTCTGTACTCAGTACTGGTGAATCTCTCCGCGCCAAGCACATCAACAAGCAAGACACCGGATTGACCAACCCTGCCAGCGGAGACACAGGCAAGACTGGATGATTGGCAGAGACGGGTGCCATGAGCCACAATCCCCCGAAACAAGCCTGCCAGCCCGGATGAGGGGTCCAATCAAATGGACCAGACAACGTTGAAGTGACGCAGCATTGCATTGCCAGGCACGCAAGTGTGGCTCACCAGCTTGGAATGTTCAATGATGGAGCTCAGAGGCGCGACCGAATGGCCGGCATCTGGCGCAACCCATGTGATGACGATGAGCCTTTGGGCCCTGGCCGAGAACCGGTTATCGACGATGCGGGTGGTTTTCCAGCGGCCATGGCCTCTTTTGCATGCCACCTAGTAGACAACACTAGTAAACTAGAAACTAGGTACGAGATGGGTTGACCCAAGCTGGTCTGGCATGTACGTTTTCAAGAAGCCTCGCCAAGTAATAACAGTAGCCAGCCACCATGGTAAACAGAGAAACATGTCAGCACTTGATGGCTCTTCTGCATTCTGCTCAAGCAAATTCTGGTTTGAAGCTGATAATCCACAACGAGGTGAGTCCCTGCGGGAGAAACCATGAAATTGTTGAGGTGCAGCGTGTGGAAAGGTACGATGACATAATATCGCATCGGCGCTATCCATTTTCAATTCTTGGCTGGAACTTCCTTTTCGCCTCAAATAATTACGAACTGCTGTCACGTGCAGTCAATCCCCAAATGGACTAGCTTTCAACTGATAGAGGATTATCTCCATTTCTCGTTCGGGGCGGATGAAACAGAGCTCCGGACCCTGAAGTGAACGGAGGCCGGACCCCTGCTCGGACACCGCTGCGGATTCGACCCGCGCAGCAGCCAGTCCAGAACATCCTGGAAGCACAGGGCCTCATTCATTTTAGCGCAAGGGATCTTGGTCGATTTCTCCCCATCTCCAAACTGCGATTACCGACGTCCTGGAGCGGCTTGTTTGTCTTGACGATTTATGATACCCACCCAGCTTTCTCCTTTTGCCTTCAGCGTCTCCCAACTCCTAGAGCTGGTAAAGCATCAGCTTCTGCTACCCTGAGCATTGCGAAGCAGCACGCGCTCCCCCGCAATCTGTTCACTTTTCGTTTGCTCGGATAATTCCACAGCTTCAACCAAGACCTCAGCCAGTCCTCCATCTCGGATTTCTTGATTCAGTCGCAATCATCGCCGACTCCCCCCCGAATTCACTGTCGATTCGCCCTCACCACGCCGGCCTTGCTTCCAAAGGACCCATGCGTTCCTAAAAATTCTGTATTTCTGCAAAGGGCTCGAGTCCCCGCCGCCGCCACTATCCCCAACGACTGAATCAATATGGACGACCCCGCGATGGAGCCGCTCGCGGCCGCCGATGCTATTGCGCACTCCCGCCGACGCCCCTCGGCTTCGAAACCTGCCTCTGTCTCTCACGATGCTGTCAAGCCACGATCCCAAGCGAACGATGCCGGCGCGCTCGACCCCGACACCTGCCGCATTTGCAGAGGCGAGGCGACCGCCGAAGAACCGCTATTCTACCCTTGCAAATGCAGCGGCAGTATCAAATATGTTCACCAGGATTGCTTGATGGAGTGGCTCTCTCATTCCCAGAAGAAACACTGCGAGTTGTGCAAAACTCCCTTTCGCTTCACAAAGCTATACTCGCCCAAGATGCCCAAGACACTCCCGGCCCACGTCTTTGTCGGTCACATGGCCAAGTATCTCTTCAGGAACGTTCTGGTATGGCTGCGGGCTGCCCTGGTCATCAGTGTCTGGCTTTGCTGGTTGCCCTATCTCATGCGGTCTGTTTGGGCGTTCCTGTTCTGGGTCAGCGACGAGGGTCTGGGTAGTGGTGCTCTGTGGAACAGCTCAAACGCAACAGTCAGTCGAGGCGTCTCGGTGGCGTTCTCTGTCGCCAATTCCAATGTCTGCCCGGCTTCGCCTCTGCTCGAACCGACCACGACGCCCGCGAATCTGGGAGGAATGTTAAAAGATATCATCAAAGGCCAAGAACTACCTTTTAGCCGATCATTCCACGGCGTCAACATTACCACCAACGACTCCATGACGGCAGCCCTCATGAGGATGCTGCTCGGATCCATCACTTCGTCTGGGTCTGGGAATTCGAGCTCAATATCTGCCGGTGCAAGTGATCCCGTTCTCGATCGCCACCCCTCCTTATTGAGCGGCGTGTCCTGGTTGCGCAACATGACCCGGTACCCAGTCGTGAATCGCACCATCATCGGCGTGCTAGAGGGCCAGATCATTACAATATTGGTCATTATCTCGTTCATTCTCGTCATCCTGGTCCGCGACTACGTCGTTCAGCAACAACCCGAGATCAACATGCGGGCCGCCTTTGCCGCCAACGACAACGCACAACCCCAGCCTCAGCCTGAACCGCACCACCAACATGAAAATCACTTCCACGACCACGGCCACGACCATGAGCACGCGCATGATGGTGCTGGTTTGCTCGATGATTTTGGCGCTGCAGATTTGAGAGGACCAAGTGACAGCGAGGACGACGATGATGAATCTCTTACCGGCGATCGAACCGGTAGCCAGGATGGTTTGCCTCACATGGCTTGGGATGAACGGGAACCGACGGCCGAGCTCGCAGCCCCCCTCCAAGCGAGGACACTCGGCGGGTTCCGGCCCGCTCAAGGAGGCCCTCAACCGGACTTCGATTTCAATACTCCACCAGAGGGCGGTTCCAACAAGGACCCGACCCCGGTAGCGACGGTTCACGAGTACCTTCGTATCTACCGACAGGCCAATGGCGACCCCGAGAAGATCCTCAAAATCATCGAGGAGGAGAAATTGGACGAACCGCTGGGCTACTGGGCGAGGATCACAAAGTCGATGATGGACAAGAACCGAGAAACGGGGGGTTCGCAGCCGAAGAAGAGCGAATCTGGAGCTGAAGGATCTTCCGACTCCCGAGATTCGCAAGCCACTGCTCCATTTTCGGTCCAACTGCCCGCCCCTTCCACTCCACAGTTCTCGTGGCCGCCGCAAACCCCGGGCGAGAGCACCATCAATGGAACAGGAAAGGGTAAGGAGAAGGAACCACTGCCAGATTTTGATAAGGAATCTAGTCTGGGAGACGCAGATACAACCACTTCGACGTCGACTCCTTTCCAGAGTCCTCTTCGGCCTCGTTCCGTTTCCGATGGCCCACAGATGAACAATAGTATCAATCCACTAGCGAACAACAGTTGGTCATTCTCTGGCTTGAACACTGCGCCACAAGCCGAATCCCAGGTTCAGGAGCCAATGCAATCATTTGGCTTCGATTCACAGGGACAAGAATTCGGTCTGCCCCCAGGCCGCTTCACACCACCGCGGAGTAATACCCCGGATTTTGGTTCTGATGCGGAACCTGATTTTGAGACGGTGGAACCGATGCACGAAAACGGGCTGTTTGGATTCAATGAGCCACAGATGCAACTGCCGGATTTCATTGGGCCGAGGCAACAAAATGGTATCCCTGAGGAACCGCTTGAGGACACCAACGGCTTGCCTCAAGATGCTGAAGATGGTCGGGTAGCCCAGCGGCCGCCTCTCCAGAGAGGAGTCATGGATCGCGTCGCCGATTTCATGTGGGGTGATATCGAGGTACGAGAGTTGGACATTGGTGGCCGAGACGACGAAGCCGCTCATGATTTGGAGGATCATGATAGTGACGACGATGACTTTGACGACGATCTGGACGACGATGAGCAAGACGCCGTGGAGCAAGACCGCGAAGTCGTCGAAGCTGCTGTGGCCGCTGGGCTTGACCCCGAAGCCATTGACGATGCCGAAGATTTCGAGGGCATCATGGAACTGATCGGTATGCGTGGGCCCATTGCCGGCCTCTTTCAAAACGCCATCTTCTGCGTTGTGCTGGTTTCGGTCACAATTTTCGTGTGCGTCTTCATTCCTTACAACCTTGGACGTGTTGGTGTCTGGGCTGCCATGAATCCAATGCGCCTTGTGCGTATGCTCTTCAGCACGACGAAGTTCATCCAAGACGTCGCTGTCGGCATCATGAGCGGACTGACCAGCCTTACCCTGTGCTTCATTTACACAACGGGGCGTATGATGGGCTTCCCAGCTAAAAATGGCGTTGGCTTGCTCATGAAGAAGACCTTCGACATTTTCATGAGTGCTTCGAGCCGGGTCCTCGAGAGTCTGACCAGCGAACTACCCATCATATCAACCACCGAGATGCAGAACTTTTCCGCCATCAGCCACGAGGCACTGCTCAGTTTCAAGTCCTATCTCTCGGGCTCCTTTGCTGCTGTGGGAGATGTACTAAGCGCAATCTTCGACCGCGATCTCATTGCGAACACCAAGTATGCGGCGTCACTCTCGGCGAACGCAACCGTCTACACGTGGAACGCCGTACAGGATGTCCCCATTAGCATCCTCAACCCCGGATCATGGGTAATCAGCTTCAGCGTGCCGGAACCTTCGACGGCAGTCAACCCTGCGCTCTCCTATTGGTCAGGTACGGATCGATTTTGGGCGATATTATGCGGATACTTTACCTTTTCCGCAATCAGTGCACTTTACCTGAAACGGGGATCACCCTTCTCGACTGGGCAGACGGGTCAAGAGTGGGAAGCCTCGTTGATCGACTTGCTGAATCAGGCCAGCGGCGTTATGAAGGTCATTCTCATTATCAGCATAGAGATGCTTATTTTCCCGCTGTACTGTGGTCTACTGTTGGACGTGGCTCTTCTGCCCCTTTTCGAGGCAACCACCTTGAAATCGCGGGTCGCCTTCACTATCAACTTCCCGCTTACCTCCATCTTTGTACATTGGTTCGTGGGAACGGGGTACATGTTCCATTTTGCCCTGTTTGTATCCATGTGCCGAAAGATCATGCGGAAGGGTGTTCTCTGTAAGTTGATCTTGTTCGTGATGCTAGTCATCATTACTAACATGTGCAGACTTTATTCGCGATCCAGATGATCCGGAATTCCATCCCGTCCGCGACGTGCTTGAACGCAACGTCGTGACGCAATTGCGGAAGATACTCTTCTCTGCCTTTGTGTACGGAGCTTTGGTCATCGTTTGTCTTGGCGGTGTGGTGTGGGGTCTGGCGCTGTCTCTTCCGAGCGTTCTGCCGATTCACTACTCCTCCAATGAGCCCGTCTTGGAGTTCCCCGTCGACCTATTGTTCTACAACTTTGCGATGCCTCTAGCAGTCAAATTCTTCAAGCCCAGCGATGGCTTGCATGCCATGTACACCTGGTGGTTCCGCAAGTGCGCCAGAGGCCTTCGGTTGACTTGGTTCCTCTTTGGCGAGCGCCGCATTGATGAAGAGGGCATTCTGGCGCTGCGTCCTGGCTCGGATCATATTGCCCTCCCTTGGTGGAGGCGGAGCCTCCTAGAGGTCAACAAACAAAACAAGGTGGTACCCAAGACGTGGGAGGATACATTTGAAGGTGGCACGGCGAAGCCAACGTCAACCATCGCATCTGATCAGATGGTCAACCTCAGCCTCAAGAAAGCACGCCTTGTTGGTTCTGGACAGCTTATTGAAGAGGGCCAGTTTGTCCGGACTCCTGCCTCGGACCAAGTCAAGATCCCAAAGGGACGACGCGTGTTCATGCCGGTTTCTGAGAGCAATACTCGACTGGACGGCAAAGATGACTCGACCGATGCCGACCTTTACTCGACGGACCAGTACCAGCTAGTGTACATCCCGCCGCATTTCCGAGCCAGAGTCTTTTTGTTCATCATGTTCATCTGGATCTTTGCCGCCGTGACGGGCGTCAGCTTCACAATCGTGCCGCTCGTGTTCGGCCGCAAGATGTTCAAAGTCCTCATCCCCGCCCACATTCGTACCAATGATATTTATGCTTTCAGCATCGGGATCTACATACTGGGTTCCGCAGCATACTTCCTTTTCCATGCCCGTTCTATCTTCAGGAAGATGACGTCGTGGGCGTCCTCAAATCTGCAGTCTGTGTGGCAGAGTGATGCGCCCATGCGAGTTGCGCTCATGGGCATTCATACTGCCAGGCTTGCTTACGCATACACGATCCTGCTGGTCGTCTTTCCTCTCATCCTGACCGCACTCATGGAATTATACTGCCTCATTCCTCTTCACACATACATGTATCCACCCACACCTTACGTTGTTGGGACAAACAACAGCGGCCAGTTCAAAGACGGCATCGCAGTGTCGAGCCAGCATACGGCGAGAGTCATACAGTCCTGGACACTGGGCTTGCTCTACGCCAAGCTCGGGGCTCGGGCCATCACCAGCCTGTACGATGGCACTCGTATGGCGCAAGCTGTCCGCGCCGTTCTCCGCCGTGGATGGCTTCAGCCCGACGTTCTCGTATTGACGAGGGCTTTTGTGGTTCCATGCCTGCTCATTGGCGGCCTGGCGATCTTTGGACCCCCTTATGCTGTGGGTTGGATGGAATCGCGCGGCGTACTTGGAGTACCACCGCCTGCACCCCACGAACTCAAGATGATTTATCGTCTTTCATATCCCGCGGCGGCGTTCGGTGCGCTAGCGGCCATGGCATTCTGGAGCATCGTAGGCGTCTTCAACAATTGGAAGGCGCGTATTAGAGATGAGGCCTATCTTATCGGAGAGAGGCTTCACAATTTCGGCGTCGGTGCCGCGGGGGCTGCCGGTGCGCGGGGCCCGTGGCGGATCAGGGGTCGACCGTAGAGACCCTGAGAAAAAAGGATATCCTAGTTGTTATGTCATGAATACCTGTAGATGGAGGAATTTGTTGGCGAATGGTGTCGATTCGTGTAACTTATACATCAGACGGGGGCGTACGCCTCTCACATATCACAGTCCTTGTTTCTTGCCCATCTCTACGACCGCGTTCGTTGACGAAAAGTTTTTGACAGCAGTTGCTTATTTGCCAAATTTGAGGAAATTTATGATCTCTGTGTCGCATCATTGCTACATGTACATGATCAGAGCATATCGCGTTCATGAACAAGCCGTGGGTTTGCATGACGGAGTTTTGCAAGTTTGCGCAATGATATCGATGAACTGAATTCCCCAGGCTTAAAACGCAACGCTTCTTCAATCATATTGGACGCAGCCTGATACTCATCCGTCAGGATATCCCCCAGGTGACCCTCGTCAAATAGACAATGCTGCGGCTAATGTACACTTCATCCTTCCCACCAAGCCCGTCAAATTTCCATCATCACCACTGGCGCGACCGACGGGGAGCCATTCCACAAGTCTTTAGAAAAACATGGCAGCGCCTCCGAGAGCTGCGGTGAAGGACACCAGAAGACCAGCCACGGCGCCAGCAGAGAAGACGTTACCAACAAGGGCGGCGGGCGCGGCGTTGGCGGTGCTCGAGGCGGAGGCGGAGTGGGTTGCGGAACCGGAGCCAGATCCGGATCCGGATCCGGAGGACGGGGTGCTGCTGGTTGAGGAGCCGCTGGCGCTGAGGAGGGCGGTCAGGGAGGGGTCTGAGGTGAAGTCGACGGTGACTGTTGCGTTTTTGCAGTCTGAGCGGGTTGGCGCTGTGCCGGAGACGAAGTTTACTGCGGCGCACTTTGGGAGTGGTGTTAGTGAAATGGGGTTTTTGGTGGGAGCTTGAGGCACAATGGCCTCTGTGAAATTTCTCGTGGGGTTCCGCGTGGATGAAGAAGGTGCAAGTGAGGGTAACGAGGGAATGTGAGAGATATAAAGTTGTGCCCGTAGGAGAGAGTGGTAGAAAACTCACAGTGTACAAAAGCCCATCAGGCGAATGGGCAACAACGCTGACGACTCCCCTCTTGCCGGTCCAGTTACCCGGCGCAACGACTTTTGGCTCGCAAAAGTTGCCGAGGCCGGTCTGCATGACAATGGGGAAGAGCTGTTTCCAGCCGCCCGCGGCGGTCTCGTCGAGGGTGGCGCGGAAGAGCCAGTTGGTCTGCGGGTGACCGTTCTCCATGCCGATGGCGTCGCCATCGACATAGAAGTCTGTCGCGGGGGAGGAGGAGGAGGCGGTGTAGCCGCCGCAGGGGGCGGTGGCCTCGTTGTCGTCGCTGTCGCCGAGGGGTTTGGGGAGGGTGAGGGAGAAGTGTGCGCTTGCTGTTGAGGCGAGGAGGAGGAGGGGAGCGAGGAGGCGGGTCATTTTGGCGGTTTGGTTTTGCTTTTGTTTGTTGGGGGTGAGGTTGAGGGTTGTTGTTGGTGATGTGTAGATCTGGTGTATGAATACTTTGGGGGTATCAAGGCGCACAGCGCAGAGGGAGTACAATTATTATGGAATTGGGTTTGATAAGATGAGGAGATATCAAGTCCGAGGCAGAAGACGGGGAACACGGGCTGTTTATGAACGAGGCGGCGGCGCCGTGGGATGGAATTGGCCAATGGCGGGCGGAGCATAGCCCGAGCAACGGGGGCCCTTTTTCCTCTTCTGTAGGGCCAGCCTGGTTGCGCCGTTTGTCTCGAAGGATCTTAGATTGGGTAACAGGAGAGCTCCTGATGAGCTCTTTGTTTGTTTGGCAAGGGTAGGGCCTAGGACAGATACCCACTAGCTGGTAGACCTACTTGGGTGAGCTATCTACATGGCATCTACAGAGTGGAGAGGGCCGGAAGGTGTTGCCGAAGCTCCCACCGGCACACGAGGGGCGAGCCCCCGTTCTGTACAAACAGGAAAAGGGTTCTGGGCATCCTGGCGGTCGAACAAAAACCTCGGATTCGATGGACTAGGATGACTAGATTCGGCAGTCGGCACATGGCGAGTTGGAAGGGACTTGAGTCCACCGGGCAGAAGCAGTGGTGAGGAAGGTGACTTGTCAGGGCTTTTGGTCTGGTGGCGGTAGGAAGCAAAGATAAAACTTGCTCACATCTAATTAGCTCTGGACTTCACTTCTTCCACGTTGTATGGTTGCATATTTGCCCCTCTCTATATGCAAGAAGAACAAAGGTAGTCTCCTAGGTGGACACCGCGCCGGGACTCTCGGGACCTGGGGACGAGTCTTGGCTTTCATGTCAGTGAAGAAACCTACTGATGCGGCTCTTTTTGAATTGTATGAATTCCTTTTTTGGGATCTCTAATGTCTTGCATCCTCTCTTGCTGGGCTCTGCAATGGAGTGTCGTCGCGATGCCAACGTGTGATATTAAAGGCGGGCGGGCGTGGACTAGGGGCTCAATGCTTAGCATCTCAGACCGTAGCATGGAGGGATGTAGTTAACCTTAGATGGACTAGCCCCGCGATGCGCGCAGGGACTTGCTGGCTGCGCGACTGGGGCCTTGACCAATCACGAGTCAAATCGGCAATACCACTGAGAGGTTTTGAGCAAATTGTGGCGTTTGTGCAGATGTGATTGGGGGGACTACCCCTGTTTGGGAGTTCGTTAACTCAGATATCTGGGGGCGTTTGGGATTGATCTTCAGTCGTGAGCATGTTTCTAAGCTGGACGGGACGAGAGGTTTTGTGGGTGTTGTACCCTGGATCGTCTGACATTCGTTTCTTGAGACTTGTTCATGAGGATTAAACAAGCTTGTTTATTGCTCTTTGCTAAAGAAGACAAATGAGATTAGAGGATGGTGACCATTAGCCATACCCAAGTGAGAGTTTGAGATCGGTGTAAGTGCGCCTCATGAGCCAGGTTATCAAGCAAACCTAACAGCCCACCTCTCTCTATGGCTAATGAATTAGTAAACATGCCGTAAAAGCCTAAGCAGAGAACTTTTCCCCAAGACAATAAACCAGATGAAAGTCTCGCCGGAGAGTGTAAGGTGAAAGAATAGCCGAGACTCCCGTCGTCGAGGGAGTGTACGGGCCTTTCGTAACGTGACTTGGGTCAGTCGAGCCCGGTGGGTGATCCGTCGGCCATCTTGGAGTGGAGCAGCCCAACTGCCCATGTCTAAGTAGTACCCTAGGTCGTCATACCGTGCCATGCCAAACCCGTTCGGATGCGTGCTGGACCGTGGTGGACTAACGTCTCTCCCCAAACCAGCGCATTTCATGCCGCCGAACCGGCTCTCCATTACACGTACCTAGCTTTTGCGTCTGTCTTTTACCATCCAAGTGTCTTGCTGACGCTGCCCAGAGTCCTCGCCTCTTGAAATTGCTCAATACACCTCATCCCTTTGGCCATTTCTCATCTTCAAACGGCGCATATTGGGCGTCTGAACTGTCGAAGACGGGTTTCCTCTCGGGTTTCGATTGTCGGAAGTATCAGTGGCCTTCAAGAGTTCATGCGCATCCAAATGGCAGTGTGTGCTTTGTGAGATGGTTTGACGGAGTTGCGCTACCTCATGACCTCGGCGGGTCGCTGGCCTCATTTCACAACATCTTACAACGGCTTTTTCATCTCCTCAAGCCAATTTTGACGACTTTTGAAGGGTTGAAGAGCAAACATTCGGCGGGGCTGGAAACCGTCGAATCTGGAATCAACATCTCCTGCGAAAGAGACTCGTCTATAGTCGTCGCATACCTTAAATCACTCGAGCCTCATCAGCACCACCCACCGCGATGAGCCATAATCATGGAGGCGGAAGTATGGGAGGGGATATGGGAGGGGGCATGACGATGGGAACGGCACTATTCCAAGATACAAACGTTCAGCTCGCCCAGTCGTTCTGGTACATTATCGCAGGCGTCGTCGGGTTCCTGGGCATCATTCGCGGTATCAACTACCTCGAGGGCCTCAGAAGGTGATCATTTTCACTCTGCGTATGCCAAAAACCCTCGAATGCTGACCCGCGCGTGCAGACTAAAACGATGCCGTTCCGAATCCGTTCGATTCCCAACAAAACCCTCCAATTTCATAACGCAAGTGTGGGCGACGTCAACGGCGCTTGTCCGCGAAGTAGGCCACCCTCAACTCTATATTCCCCTCAAGGGTCTGCGCTGGGCGACCCCGCCGTCCCTTGGTCGCGTGCTCGTCCTCCTGGCCTATTGGGCCGTCATTATTTACATGATGGTCAACGACGCCGTCATCAAGGACGCCTACTTTTGGGAGCGCATCGGTTTCCGAAACGCCTGGGTGACCGTCATGCAGATGCCCCTCCTGTATCTCCTTGCGATGAAGGTCAACGTGGTGGGATTCATCATCGGCGCTTCGCACGAGCGGCTGAGTTGGCTTCATCGATGGGTCGCCAGGACCATGTTCGTGACGGCGACCGTTCACGGCTTCCATTTCTGGTCGGAGTGGGTGCGGGCGGACTTTGTCGAAACGCAGCTGAGGATCCTGCCAGTCATCAAGTACGGCCTCGGTGCCTGGGGTATTCTCATATGGACTTTCCTCACGGGTATGAGGCCCTTCCGCAGCATGGCGTACGAGTTGTTCCTCTTGCAGCATATTCTCTCGGCGGTCCTCTTCATCTGGCTGGTCTACGTCCACATCCCGGCCTATGCAAAGCAGTATCTCTGGTTTTCCGTCGCCATCATCTGCTTCGACCGCCTCGCGCGCTGGGCCTTCCTGGCGTGGCAGAATACGAGGCTTCGACCCAACAGGTCGACGTGTAAGGGGATGAAGCGTGTGGGACACGAGGTGCAGGTCCGGGCGACGGGCTCGTCGACGACGGTGTTGACGATCAAGGACGTCCATTTCTCGTGGAAGGCAGGGCAGCACTTGTATCTCTGGCTTCCCCGTATCGGGCCCCTCGAGGTACATCCGTACACTATTGCGTGCGCGCACCAGATGCCGGACACATGTACTTGCAACAGCATCCAGCTCGTCGTCCGGAAGCACGGCGGGTTCTCAAAGAGACTGCACAGCTATGCACAGAAGATTCAGGCGTCTGGGAAAAAGGAGGCGCTGACGGGCTTCGTGCTGGGGCCGTTTGGGGCGCCGCCGAGATGGGATATTTACGATACCATGGTCCTCATCTCTGCGTCTACGGGGGCGTCTTTCACGCTGCCCATATTGGAGAGCATCGTCCAGAGCCGCAGGAAGACGTGCATTACTAGGGTCGAGTTTGTCCTCCTGGCATGCCAGGGTGAGGAGATTGAGTTTTACACACAGCGGCTCCGGGACTTGATAGAGCGGGCGCACCAGAACGGCATCGAGCTGCAGGTGCACATCGCCATTACGCGGTCCGGCAAAGCCAAGGAAGCCGGGGCAACGACGGTGCAGTATGCGGACCGCGAAGAGAACTCCAGCTCAAGCTCGAGCTCGAGTTCGTCAGCGATACACAGGAGGATCGTCTCTGACGACTCCATGTATGGGGGTGGGGGGTGTTGTCAGGAGAAGGGAGTGGACTTGGAAAAGGGAGACGAGGTGCGGCTTACACCCAAGATCCGAAGCGGTTCAGTAACGAGCATGATGAGAGAGTACTATTCTCGTCCTGATCTGGAGTCCCTGATTCGGGAACCTGTCGAGGCCGCGGGCGGGGAGACGTCGATCGTTGTCTGCGGCGGGCCGTCGTTGACGACTTCGGTCAGGAATTGCGTGGCCTCACTGTCGGACGAGAGGGCGGTCCACAAGGGGACGGGGGCACAGGGGATTCACCTTTTTGTTGAAGAGTACTCGTTTTAGATGATATCGACGTAATGATCAAGTCACGCAAGCCCGTTGAAGCCTGACGCGTACTCACGTCACATGCGAAATCTCGTAGGACTGAGATGTGCCGCGATCCAGGTATGAGAGGGTTGTAATTGGACACGATTCCAAGTCTAAGGGGGATGGTTTCAGATGCATCGATCAGTACACGTATGAACGGCATCTTCCGGCTTCATCAGCAACGTGTATTAATAGGCTCGTAGAGAGAGCTTACGCGGTGAGCTTCACATGGGTGTGTACTCCCCCAATGAGCAGTGCCAAAGCCTCCTACCTTATCTTGCCTACTTTTGGTCACAAATAACAAGTCTATGGAAAACTACGGTGTATATAGGAATAACCTTTCGCCCTGCCACCCGCCCTGCCATCTGCCAGAATCATGGTATGTGAGTTTGAGGCCATGTCGATGAGGAACGGGGTGAAAGCCTCACCGAGCATTCGCCGCGGGGGCGGTTACCCCTCCATGTGCGCTTCACCGAGAGAACAGTTACCCCTCCATTCGGTGAGTCTCGGTAAGGCCCCACTGCACTGAGCAGCCAACCATATCGACGAATGGCTCAGTGACTCAGGCTGGCGTTGGTCCGCAATTTTTTTCTTTGCGGGTGACAAACATCGGCCACTGCCATCAGCCCAGCGACCCCTCCCCCTCCTTGCCTTTTTTCTTCCTCGTCCCCCTGCAGCCCAGTACGGTCATAGAGTCTCTTCATGACTAGCGTCGCGCGCTTCCTCTTCTTCTCTTCTTCTTCTTCACTTCGTTCGGCCCACGTTTATCCCACCAGCCTTCGACGAGGAGCTTCTTCTGCCGCCTCAGCCTTCGCCCACCACCCTCCTCGCGCTCCCACGGCCACCACGCGACTCTTCTCTTCCACGACTGCGAACCGGTCGACTCTTGCCAAACCTCCACCCGCCCCCACCATCACGCTCGCGACAATGGCCGACCAGATCACGGCGCAGCTGGAGAAGCTCTCCGTGAGCAAGCTCGAGTCCTACCCCGGCTGCTACCCCGACGTCAACCCCATCGACATCTACCGCGCCCACATCACCTCGCTGCTGCAACCCGTCACCGGCGTCGAGGGCACCATCATCTACAACGCCCTCCAGTGGACCCAGAGTTTGGATAAGGGTGACTTGGTGCTGGCTGTCCCTGCTCTTCGCATCAAGGGCAAGAAGCCTGCTGATCTCACTGCCGAGTGGCTCGACAAGGTCAGTCTCGAACCAACACCACGGAGCCAACCCGCACATCTGGAGCAATGCGCGCTGGCTCTTTCGGGGTTCTCCAACACTGGACTAACATGCCTTGGCTACAGATCCCCGAGTCTCCCTTGATCGAGAAGCCCGTTTCTTTCCAGAATGGCACATTCCTCCAGTTCTGGTTCAAGACCGGCCCCCTCTCCCAGCTCCTGATTCCCCAGGTGCGTTCCCGCGGACAGGACTTTGGAAAGAACCCCAACAACGGCCTCAAGAGCCCCGAAGACCCCTCCAAGGGCAAGAAGAAGATCATTGTCGAGTTCTCCTCCCCGAATATTGCGAAGCCTTTCCACGCCGGCCACTTGCGAAGCACCATCATCGGTGGCTTCATTGCCAACCTCTACGATGGCGCCGGCTGGGATGTAACCCGTATCAACTACCTTGGTGACTGGGGAAAGCAGTACGGTCTCTTGGCTTTGGGTTTCGAGAGGTTCGGTAGAGAGGAGGCGCTTGCCGCCGACCCCATCAACCACCTGTACGAGGTCTACGTCAAGATCAACCGGGAAATGAGCGACGAGAAGGAACAAATCACCGCAAAGGAGCAGGCCGGCGAGGACGTCACCGCGCTCAAGGATAACAGCCTCGACGAGCAGGCTCGCAAGTACTTCAAGGCCATGGTGGCCGGAGACGACAAAGCCGTGGCTCAGTGGAGGCGATTCCGTGATCTCAGCATTAAGCGTTACAAGGAGACTTACGCCCGTCTCAACATCCACTTTGATGAGTACTCGGGTGAGAGCCAAGTCTCCGAGAAGGATATGGAGGCTGCTGCCAAGAAGCTCGAGGAGATGAAGATTTCTGAAGAGTCGGAAGGCGCCGTCATCATTGATTTCACCAAGCATGTTCCTGGAAAGCCTGGCAAGAGTCTGGAGCGTCCCATTATTCGCAAGAAGGACGGCACAGCTCTGTACCTGACCCGTGACATCAGCGAGCTTCTCCACCGTGAAAAGAAGTACAACTTTGACCACATGATTTATGTCGTCGCGTCTCAGCAAGATCTGCACTTGAAGCAGCTTTTCAAGATCATTGAGCTCATGGGCTACGGCGAGACGGCCAAGAAGTGCCAGCACATCAATTTTGGCATGGTTCTTGGAATGAGCACGCGAAAGGGTACTGTTAAATTCCTCGACGACATTCTGCGCGACGTCGGAGACAAGATGCACGAGGTGATGAAGAAGAACGAGGCCAAGTATTCCCAGGTCGCCGAACCGGAGGCCACGGCCGACATTCTTGGCATCAGCAGTGTGATGGTCCAGGATATGAGTGGAAAGAGGTAGGTCGTCCGGGCTTTTCCTTCCAGGCGCTTTCGGATGCACTGACATGTTGACCCAGGATCAACAACTACAAGTTCGACATGGACACCATGACCTCGTTCGAGGGTGACACCGGACCGTATCTCCAGTACGCCCACGCTCGGCTGTGCTCAATCTTCCGCAAGGCTGGCGTCGCGGAGGAAGAGATTGCAAAGGCCGACCTTGGCTTGTTGACGGAGAAGCATGCCATTGAGCTGATCCGCGTCGTGAGCCAGTACCCCGACGTTGTCCAGAACACTCTTAAGACCTTGGAGCCCACTACCGTGCTTACGTATCTGTTCCGCCTCACGCACGTCGTTAGCAGCAGTTACGACCACTTGCGTATTGTTGGAAGCGAAGCCGAGCTCCAGAAGGCCCGCTTGGCGCTGTACATGGCCGCCAGGACCGTGCTCTTCAACGGCATGCGTCTCTTGGGACTGTCCCCAGTCGAGAGGTGAGTTTTTAATGCGCTGTAGCGCTCTGCCGTCCGGCTTTGCCGTCTGGCTTGTGAAATGTGATGCTGACCACCCAACCAGGATGTAAATTGGCATCATGACGGTATTATTACATTGAAAGATGAGAGAGGAGGGAAACGTGGCCGTATCAAGATGACTTGAACAGCCTGAGGACAGAATTCTGAGCGCAGTAACCCACGGTCACAACCTCGGTCACAACCACGGTCACACGAGTATTCGGACCATTGACCAATTCGGGAATAGGAGCTACTACTGCTGCGCAACAGATCGGCACAACGGCTACTAGCCATCAGCCACAAAATGGTGCCATGCCATGACGACCGACGGTGTAAACCGGTGTGGCGTTGCACGACAAAGAGACGTTTTCGACCAAAGAAGCCATCGATCGTTTCAGTGTACTCGAATCCTCCCCCGTGGCCGTCTGCGGTCATCGTCGTTGTCACGTAGGCAGCATGATCCGCACAGGTTTCGCATGCACCAGCTCATTATTAGTGATGAGTAATTGAAGACACAATTTTACCACTTCCCAAAGACTGAAGGCGAAAGAGTCATTAATCTGCTGTGAAGTTTGATGTGCAGGTGGCGGCGGCAATCCATCCCAATAGGGCTGGTCTCTGCAGAAGCAGAAGCAACGGCAACAGCAACAGCGACGGCAGCAGACTGGAGGCCAAGCAAAGCACGGCACATGTTGAGGTCGCGACGACTGTGTTTCGTACGAAGCAGGAGATTGAAGCGCCCATTCTCAGGTGGGAGAAAGTCTGACCATGTTGACTGTCAAAGCAGATTGTAGCGCGAGCTACGAGCAACGGTGCCACGACGACACGGCACTGACCCACCAGTGGCCTCCCCTGACGCTCTCCCTTCAAGAGGCGTTCGACTCTATGTAGCCTTGTCTGACGCTCGGGGACTGGCGTGGGGGAGTTCCAGCCTGGGGGTGGGTTCCGCTATGGCGTACTAATCCCTGGGGAAGGATTCCGCTAGGGCGTTACTAATCCCTGTCAACACCGAATCTCGCATATGCTCGAGACACTACGTAGAGCTGCGATGGCTCTCGCCGGCTCTGACTGGCTCTGGCCAGCTCTCAGTGGCTATCATTGGCCCTCAGTGGCTGTCGTTGGCTCTCACCGGCTCTTACTCGATCTGCGGATGGCTGTTGGCTACCAATTTCCGGCTGGGTAGCTGCCGCGACGCCGTGGCTTGCAGTTGATCGACACTCGCAATCTACACAATGAGAGTCGATGACTACGTGAGGCCTCTCTGCCGACTTCTTCTTCTCAAGTGCCGGAGAAACCCAGTATTGATATTGATGATTTATCCCTACCTTGGTGGGCGTAGTGAGTTGTCTAAGAGTCCAAGGCCGAAACTAACATTCGCCCAGGCTCCGGAACCCAGTATTGACGGTGCATCAGGCGTGGGGCGCCATGCGGATCCGCCTCAGTATCATGGCGTGAGCTGAGGTCCTCCCTTTCTGCTAAGAACAGAACAATGTGCAAACGAAGGAAGAGGAAGCGTCGTGAAGCGGTCAACGGGTGTGCCTGGCCTAGAATGGTTCCAGAGATAGGTGACAGCAGCTCTCTCTGACAATCTTAGGCAAAAGACAAGTGCGATTCTATCTGCTCGTATGCTATCCTTGGTTTTAGCTGCGAAGCTAGCGTACTGCCCGGCGATGTGGCTCGGTATCTATGCCGAGACCGGACGAGCCCCGACCTCCGGTAGGCCACTACAACAGCTCCACCTGACGCCGGTGCCTGGTCGCCTGGTTCAGACGCCCAATCGACGAGTGCAAAGTGTGACGACTATGGTCCTGTCCCCTCTGCGGGCACTACGGACTTGGACATGGAAGAGCTTGGTGGCGTGTTTACTCCTTGCTGCGGTGAGATGTCGAATCGGCCAATCTTCTGGCCCCTGTGTTTCGAGCTCTCGCGGCTGCAACGCGCATCCCACAGTCACCTCATATCCTAACCATCTCCTTGGGACCTAAGCAGCCATGGTCAACCCTGCAGCGTCCATGAGTCTGCATGTCCTCCCACGCAAGATGCAAGGACGGGCATCGGTATTTGCGAGCTCTCCGTGAGGTCCAGCTGGGGAGCTCTCGGGGATCTGCCTTGCCCCTCCCTCGTCTCTTGAGACGAACCGAGTGTCTGATGTATCTTCCAAGAAGCTCAGTGCCCAGGTGTCAGAACTCAACGAACCACTTGTCTGGGAGGGAAGGGAGCCAAGCGAGCAAGCAAGCGGCCGACATGCAAGCGCGGCACAAGTATCTTGTGCTATGTTGGGAAGGATTATCCACCATTACCGGGGTCCAAGACTCTGGGCGTCTGTTGTTGGACCATGGAAGGCGGAATGGACGGCGAAGTGGACTGACAAGTTTGCCGCCGCCCGCTGTGCGCCGATCCATGATGGTCGTAATGGGGTGGTATTGGGCTTCTGCCATGGCGCTTGGGGAATCCGGCGAGTGTCCATACGCGGTTCAGTCATGTTTCCAGACAAAGGGACCGTTGGCCGTTCCCCGTCGGTCCGCTTGGGCGCTCCATGACCGGATGGCTGAACGTGGTCCTCACTCTTCTTAATAACAGCCGAGAGACACACCGTCCTCGAGACCCGTCATCGTGGTTCTTGTCGTTTCTGTTTTCCTGCAACAGCAGGACTCATTCTTCACCCTCTTTTGTTTTTCACCCCTATCGACTTTGACGTCGGTCCCTTTCCCCTTCTTCCTCCTCCTGTAGACAAACCTTAGTTGTGTTCCCCTAATTTCACTTGGCCTGTAACGATGGCCGTAGGCGTGGCAATCCTCGGCTTCATTCTCTTCTGCGCATGGCGCCTTTACTCCGCCATCCAGTTGAAGAAGAAGATTCCTGCGGGAGCGAAGCCTCTCCCTGGACCAAAGGGTAAGCAACCTTCTCATATCACGACTACCTACAGACACTGACCGCAGCACAGGTCTGCCACTTATTGGCCGTGTTCACGATGTACCGGCAGAGGCGGCGTGGATGAAGTTCTATGAATGGAGCAAGGAATATGGCCCAATTTACCAGCAAGAGATGTTCGGCTCCGTCCACGTCTGGATTTCCTCTGAGCAAGTTGCTCACGATCTCCTGGGTCGCCGCAACGTCATTTACTCCGACCGCCCTATGATCCCCAACCTTCCGGACAACCGAACCAGCGGCGACTACCTTGCCCTCCTCGGCCGGACAGGTAGGTCTTCTCTCCTCCTTCATCTCTCTTCACTCTCGACTAACAGTCCGGATAGAAACATGGAAGCGCCAGCGCAAGCTTTGCCACCACCTCATGAACCAGAGCGATAAGCAGGAGCTCCACGCATACCCGAGCCGCGAGCGGGATCGTTTCCTGTGGCTCCTGTATCAGAAGCCCAGCGAGTACCGAGAGTATATTGAGCAGTTCACTAGCCGTACCGTCAGTCGTCTCTCTTGGGGTAGTGCCCACCCGGCCAGAGTTCTGCGCAAGACCACCTTTGGCCTCCTCGAGACCATTTCCCCCGCCGGTGCTCTTCCTAATGTCATATCCTTCCTCATGCATGTTCCCGCAGCGCTGTCGCCGTGGAAGAAGAAGGAGAAGGAACGCCACGACATCGAATCAAAGCAGTTCACGAGCAACGTCAACTTCGTCCAGGACCAGGTTGAGAAGGGAACTGCCGCGCCGAGCTTCATCAGCACTTTCATCAACGAAGGTCTCGGAAACGAAAAGGGCAAATGGGGCGACCTGGCAGAGGCCCAGAACGTCGTCGGCCTTATGGCCATCGCTGGCGCCCTGACCATCGGCAGTCCCATCCAGAGTTTCCTCCTTGCCATGCTGCATTACCCTGAATGGCAGGCTCGCTTGCAACAGGAGATTGACGAGAACTGTGAAGGAAGATGTCCCCAGTGGTCGGATCGTGAGAAGTTGCCGTTGTTGAGGGCTGTCGTCAAGGAGGTTATTCGGTGGAGACCCCCTGTCCCCACTGGTAAGTCATGCCGTATTAGAGTTGAGGCTAGTTTTGAGTTCAGTTTGACTGACGTGAAGCGCAGGCATTCCCCACGCTGTGGAGAAGGACGATGTCTACAACGGCTACTTCATCCCTGCTGGTGCCACGATTCATGCTCTTGAGTGGTAAGTAGTTGGCACTTTGACCATGCGTTCTTTCACTAACACCACCAAGGGGCATCACCCGTGATGAGTCTGTCTATCCCGACGCTGAGGCGTTCAACCCCGGCCGCTGGGTCCAGCCCGAGTACCCCACCTACAAGGAGCCTCTTACCAGATTCCCCAACCTCGACGGCTTCAGTCAATTCGGATTTGGACGCAGAACGTGCCAGGGTGTCCCCATCGTCGACCAGGATCTCTTCTTGTCCATGGGAGGTATGGCCTGGGCTTTTAACATCCGCAAGAAGGTCAACGCCGACGGCACCGAAGTTCCGGTTCACTGGAACGATTACACCCCGCTCCTGATTGCCAAGCCCGCCGAATTTGAGTTTGACGTTGTCGTGCGCACGCCTGAGAAGGCTGACATGATGAAGGCCATGTTCGATGCCGCGAAGGAGGAGGAGGAGAATGAGGAGTTAATGATGAAGATGGGCATGCCCGATATCGATACCCGCGAAAAGAAGAGGGCTGCCATGTCGATGAAGCCGCCTTCCGTCACGTTGAATCTTCGACAGAGGAAGGAGGATGGCGAGCGCGAGAATCAGTACCGCGAGCACGAACGCGACATTCCCGGATGCCCTGGTCGATGGGCGACGGAGAGCGATGTGGATTCGGGTAATGAGAAGGGGTACGTTGACGGAGAAGACAGTGCCAGCTGCTCGGGACGCTCGTCGCCGACGATGTTGTCATAGGAGCTTCCAGGGCTGTGGCTATGGGGGGTTGGCCAAGAATGGCTGATAAAATGGTCAAGATACCGGCGAGATCATGGACGGCGCTGATGCATCATCCGCATTCATATCAGGGATTCCCTTGTGGGTTACTTTTTTTATTACTGAACGATGCCGATGCTACTGAAGGAGCTGGTTATCAAGGGTCTAGAATGTGACACGGACTGGATATACCTTCTACGATGTATGAATATAGAAATTTACACTTTTACCACAATTGTTGACTGGATTCGTCACTCAAATTACGTGATGTGATCAGAACTTGGTCTAGTGCTAAAATACTACGATATTTACTTGTGCTTAAAACGAAAAACATCAAAAAACATACAACACCAGGTATTCGCTGGTCGTCACCGACCCAACTACTAATCCGGCCCTCATTAGCTTATCTATGGGAGAGCGGACGGGATCCCGAGTTTTCCAATGGGTATGGTCGTATGTGCTAGATCAGGGCTCAGGGGGAGCTCATACGCGACAATTCAGTCGATGTCGTGATGCGCATCTTTCAGCACAATAGAATCTCCAACGCCACCTCTGATAGGTTATCCTCGCGAGACCTCACGAGAACGGAACCGGCGTCTGGCGCTTCGTAAAACGGTGGAAAAGATACCCAACGGAACGTTGATGGAGCCCGTGTTCCCGTTGAGATCAGATCGTGACAGATGCCCGTCTGTTCAAGTTTCGGCAACCTGCCGCTGGGCCACGGCCCGCTCTGCACATTTTATGACTAAGCGGCGAGCGGGTGTTCTGGTGGACAAGGAATTTGAATTACTGCGACTCGCAAGGCGCGGAGGCGAAGGAAAAGCGCCGCTTGGATGGAGCTGACTGAAGCTGAGCTGGAGCTGGGAGTTGTGGCAAAAGCTCTCAGACATGCCAAGCCCTACGCACAGTGATCATGTTCCGACGGCCGCTGCGGCCATCTCTGCCTTTTTTTGTCCTCAATGAAGAGGGCGTGGGCGCGGTAGACGAATCAGGATTTGAGTACGTTTCATCCTGGAAACGATGCGATTTGTCAGAATTGAAAAGAGGTCTGAACTTTTGCGCCGGGACGGCGAATGGGTGGTGGCCAAGGGGGGGTGTGAGATGTGTCAGAGGAGAGACGAGAAGCCGAGATCCATGACGGCCTGATGAGCTCAAGGGAAAGATGGGACGATCTGAGATTTGGTGCTTCCAGGCCGTGGGGGACAACGTACAGGGGGGGGGCAGATAACCAAAGCAGCATCGAATGGCTCCAAGGCTTGGAAGAGAAAAGACGGGATGAACATTGAGCTAATCAGAAGTCGAGGCGGACCGGGGGTTCCCAACTCTCCATGATAACTTGATATTATTTTTGGCATAGTTTCGCCGCCCATCCTGGTTTTGCAATGTCGAAGAGATCCCTTCATTCTTTGTTTTTTTTTTTGAGTTGAAAGGTCAAAAGGGTCAAGTCGCCGCCGCCGGGATCTTGTTCCGCCCCGAGCTTCCCCTTTTAGCTCGGAAACTTTACCTTTTGTCAAAGGCCGTCGTTATTAGACGAGGTTTATTCTATCTGTCTCAAACTCTGTTTCGACAACGGCCAAACATGTTTTTTACCCCTCCAAGTTCATTCAGTCATTTCAGTGGCTAAAATACTGCGTTGAACTGAACATGATGTTACACAATCGACCCTGATACCGACCACCTGCAAGACGATTTCCCGCTGGCTCAGGGAACCTTTGCTTTGGTGTTTATTCGTCAAGCGGGGACATCTTTTGGCTTTGAAGCTTCATCTTACCGCTGCTGGACCCCTCTTTTCGCAAGAACGAAAGGCTAAGCACAAGAGTTTAGCGAAGTAAACTTCTTGCTTTTTTTTTGAACAACTTGTGGAAACCCTGGATCAAGCTTTCTGTTGGGCTTAGAGGGGATCTTGACTTTGGCTAGTATAAAGTTTCGTTGTTAGCAGGGCTGTGACAGGCAACCTAGTCTTTTTGCCTTGACTTGACGAGGCAGAGGGCCATACCGGATAGGTCTCGTTCGCTCGGACGACCGTGAGGAGAAGCCTTTCCGATTTTTTCCGGCTCAGCGGCGTGAGTTTACTTTAGCTATTGGTCACTGCATTCCACACGTGTCAACTATACATTGTTCTTTACGTGCCCGAGTGTGTCGTCTGAGGGGCTTGCTACTCATGACGCATGTGCGATCTTTGCCAAATGTTTGTTTTGAAGGCGCTTCTTGCCAGTTTTTGACCCTCCGTCGGCGTATCAAAGGAAGCTGCGTCGTAATTCCGTGCAAGCTTAGGAAAGGTTGTCATTGCATCCACACTGAACCTGAGGTGCTTCTGTTGCAGCTTGTATGGTAAACATGCCAACGACCACCAAAAGAACAGGAAAATCAAGCCCAAACCAGGGTTTATGTTTCTGATTAGATTTTTTTGATGTGTGGTTGATACATCGATTCACAGCATCGGTTGCTGAAATTGAGCGATGCGTCCGCTTCTAAGAGCGCAAGCTACACCTCGGGAAGACTAAGCGAACGTGGCGGCCTGTACAGAGGTAAACTAGCTGAGACTTTTTGGTAACTGTAGGTATTCTTCGTAGCAGATAATGCGCAATAATTTCGAGTGAATTTTGATATTGAAACCCTCTGGGATATCATCAACAAAAGCAACCACTTGAAATGCCTCCAGTATCGAAAATATCCAGTCATGGCCCACGAACCTTTACATGACTAACCTCATATCAACTACTCCACATAATGCTCTCGAGTCCTCTCCTCCGCAGCTCTTAGGCAATCGCTGGTCACAGCCGCGTCTCTGGGGACGAGCTTCACCTTGAAATCCTTGGGGATTGCCACCAAAGCCGTCTTGAACTGGTTGTACTCAACATAGTCCGTATTCGGTGGTTCTTCTTCGCTCGCAACGATCTTGTACGACGATAGGAGTCGGACCAAGGCTGTGTATAACAGACGCTGGGCGATATACTGCCCGGAGCACCCGCGGGAGCCGAGCCCAAAGCTGAGGTGACCAACGCCTGAGACCTCCTTCTCCGTTGGGGGATCCAGAGTCTCGAGCCATCTTTCGGGGTTAAAACATCCGGCATCGTCACCAAAATGCCCGACATCTCCTCCAAAGTCAGTACAACCAAGAAGTCATGGATGGCAGGGGGAGAGATGAACATACCGTGATTTCCGGCTTGTGCGTTGACCAAGATCATTGTCTTGGGGGGTATGATGGCTCCGTTCCAGTTCACTTCGGTCACAGTCTTTCGGGGAAGACTCATGGAACTGACTGTGTAGTATCGTCCGGCTTCCCTTACAATGGCGTTGATGTACGGAATCTTCTCATCCACATAAGAAGAGGCCCACGCTTCGCCCATATCTGGGTAATAGCGCTTGATATCCTCGTAAGCCTGTTCCTGCCAAGCTTGCCCCTCCTTCGTGGCAAGGGATCCGATGGTCGAGGTCAGCGTCCCAGGTATCGTTTCGAAGCCTCCGGACACAAGCGACAGACAAATCGACGAGACTTCCACACCGCTCAGCTTGGTTTCTTCGTTCTTCAAGATGGCTGCTGAGATGCAGGGTTTATCGGTGCCCCGCTTGATCTGCTCTCGGACCTTATCCAGAAGGAGGTTCAAATACGCGTCACGGCGCTCCCTAAGATCCTTGGAACGACGGCTCTTTTCATTATTTGGGAAATAGCGCATCATGGGGACGTAATCCTGGGTGTTCTCGGAAGCACTGCGCAAAAGCGAGATCGCCGACCCAACGTGCAAAATCTCGCGCAGCAGGTCGTCGTAGACGGCGTCCATGCGAATGCCGTAGCAAAGCGTCAACGTGGTGTTCAACGCGAACCGCTGGATGTACGGCCGAACGCTGATCTCGACTTCGCCGTTGCGACTGTCCTTGTGCAAGTCTCGGAGGATGCAGTAGCTCTCGAGGTCGAACATGGGGTAGTAGCTCCGTAGGGCTGGTCTACCGAGCGCCGTGCCCGCGGCCTTGCGTCTCCGGCGGCAGGAGTCGTCCCAGGGGGACGATCCGATGGTGAAGCCCTGCGTGCTGCTGATGAGGCCGTGGAAAGTGTAGAGTTTCGGTCGGTCGATGACTGCGTTCTGGTGGCCGATGAGGAGTCGGCGAATGTCCTCAAAGGAGTTGAAGACCACAGCTCTGGTGTTTCCCAGCTTGATCTGAAAGGTGGATGGGTTCCCCTGGCGCCACCAGGTCTCGCAAGTGGTTGCGTGGTCTCCGCCGAGCCTGAGAAGGTGACCAAAAATTGGGATTGCTCCAGGCATTTGTGGTAGCCCTTTTATGTGAGGGATATCAGTGTCAAAGGCAACCTATAGAGTCAGCGTTTGACTGGTAGGACCAAGTAATCGGCCACGGCCGGCAGCTTTGGAGTTGATGCTCACATTGTAGGCGACGTAGGAGAGCGACAACACCAAAACAGCTGTGAGAATAGGTACGAGAGAGAAGAAGGCTTGAGCCACTTCCAACATCTCCAAAAAATGGGGTGAACTTGTCAAATTGAACAAAGTTGGCATTGTGAGTTGGGATGTCCGTTGATGCTATCTGGATCTTCGTTGGACTAGAAAGGAAGTGAAGTTATTGCCACTGCAATTATGAGCGGAATATTTGTCAACAGTGATCAAATTCCTTCAATTTAGAATCAGGCAAGAATTTGGTGAATCTCACGTATTAATCTCCTCCCCCAATCGTGATGAGGTCGGTCGAAAGGTGGGGGAAGTGAAGAGCGATGAAATTGTCGGACGGTCCGACCACTGTGATTGGAGGCTTATCATCCGTGTCGGACGGTCCGCCTAGAAACGAAGGATGACCACTAGCATATGACCACTAAAGACGGCTATTACCAGATCCCTCTGGTACTGATTCGATCAGAGGATTGTTTTTGTATTGCAATTTTGTCTTTACTATTTCGCATGCCGTCTATGACATAGCCAGTCTCTGCCCGCTTTACTAGTAACAGCATATCTTAATTACAGCGCCCTCTCAGCAACTACAGGGGCTTCCTTTGCCTTCTCCTCTATTATTAGTGTATATTTTTAAGCTCGTAGTGCCTTGTGATGCGACTGAATCGCTAGTCTACTTCACTCAATGAATAGCTTAACAACTGTGACCCTATGTTATGTGCAACGGTGTCATTAATTTCTTTATAAAGTGGTTTTATGTGTCGGGTAGAACTATTTATGAGACCAGCTCGGGCTTCGGAGCCGGGACCCAAAACCGGCTCTAATCCCATGCTGCACCCGGATAATAGTCGCAAATTGCTTCACAGCTGCTGGAATAGGCTGAGAAGCCGCAGTGGGCAAGGTTGTTCATTCGCTGGGGAAACCGGGTTCGTTGGTAGTCATAGCGAGCCCAGCCGACATGCAGGTGTGAGTGCATGTAGAACCAACAGAGAAATAACGACTCACTTTTTAAAAAGAGGAGAGTCCCTCTGCGGGGTTTTATTTTCACAACTCGTCTTTTGACCTTGAAGCAAGCCCTCGGTTTTTGTTCCCTGGTTTTCCTTTTTTCAAAGTCGCTTCACCAGCACCTCAGAACTCCAACAGTGGTCACGATGTCTGCCTCAACAACCCAAGCCGTAGTGCCAAATGGCTAGCCACCCCCGGTCAACGTCCCTGACGACGGACCCATCAATGCTGTGGGTTCTCTGATAGCCCATTCACGCTTTCCACGACATGGCAGCTGACTTAATAACGCCGGCAGGATCTTACCGCCGATGAGACCGATAATGAGTCTCAGGCTGAAGCGGAGAGGTAATGATACCTAGGCGAATATCAGAAGTGACTTATCGACTGACATTTCCGTAGTATTCGCACATCTTCTACAGCGTCACTAAGTGAAAGCATTACCGAGTATCGTCGCATTCATGGGCGTACCTATACCCAGAAGACCGACTATTGGGGTCCTAATGACGAAAGACAGAACGAGGGACTGGATATCAAGTATGTTGCAGGATCACAAGCTTGTCGCAACGAGTGCTAATACATCATTCCCACAGCCACTACTGGATGACCTTGTTCCTGGGTGACAAACTCTTCCTCGCACCCCTTGGCGACAGCCCCCAGGTAACATGAGGCGAGCCGTGAGACATGGTGAAGTACACGCTCAGTTAACGATGTTGGCAGAATGTTCTTGATGTTGGCACTGGAACTGGTATTTGGGCCGTGTGAGTTTACAGATCCAAGCTACAACCGCAATGGACACATCGGCTGACTATCATTTTAGCGACTTTGCCGATGAGTTTCCGTCAGCCGATGTCGTCGGCGTTGATATCTCGCCTATTCAGCCGGGCTGGGTCCCGCCCAACTGCAAATTCCAAATCGACGACATTGAACAGCCGTGGACTTTCCCCGCCTCCCACTTTGATTTTGTCCATATTCGAAATTTGGAAGGCAGCATATCCAACTGGGTAGATTTCTACAAGAAGGCCTTCGAGACGATCAAGCCCAGCGGCTACATCGAGGTCAAGGAGATTGATATCGAGTGCCGCTCCCAGATCCAAACCCTACCTGAGGACCACCCTTTCAAGAACTGGCCCAAGTTCCTCAGCCAGGCTTGTGACAAGATCGGCAAGATACCGAACCAGGTTCACGACCATGGTATTGCCAAGGGTCTCCGGGAGGCCGGTTTCGTCGACGTCGTCGAAAAGAAGTGGCCTATCCCCATCGGAGCATGGGCCAAGGATCCCTTGTTGAAGGAAGTTGGTACATCATCCTTGGAGTTCCTCGACCAATCGCTCGAGGGATTCGGAACATTTTTGCTCAAGGAGATCCTTGGCTGGGAGTATGCAGAGATCGTTATTTTCACTAGCGAGATGAGAAAGGCCCTGAAAGATACCAAGATCCAGCCCATTATGGAACTGTAAGTCTATGATTCAAACATCAGTGCGTTGCTAACAAGACAAGGCATCTTGTATACGCCCGCAAGCCTGAGCAAGAGGCAACGACAGCTCCTGAAGTCTAAAGTCTAACCTTTTAGCTACGACTCAAATTACTGAGTATCTCATAGCGCAACGGTGCCCCTCGAAAGATACATCCTGCAATTCAGCACAAGCAACTTAGGGTATTTTTACCACAGATGATGGTCAGTGGGAAGTATGGTTCCACGACTAAGTCTTTTAACTCAACTAGACATTCTGTGAAGATAATCTATAGCGTTCGCAGATTGTAGAGCAATGTAGTAAATTAAAGTGAATCAATTAAAATAGAATCGATTTTGAGGTGCTATCGGCGACCCACCCAGCTGGGATCAATCACGGACATGCTTATCGACGAGCGGCTCACATCAGCATACCTGTAGATTTTGGGGGGTGATTACGTATCTTGAAGTATTGTGTCTGTTCTTCAATTCTTGGGGGGCGTGATATCCGGCTCAGAGGCGACCGCCATGGCCCTGGGAATGACTGGGCGTTGCGATACGACCCCGATCTGTACTACGTACAATAGTCATTCTACGCGGGGTTTCCGCTTGCGCCAAGGCGTAATATCTACAAAGTCTCTGTTTCTCATTTGACAAACGCGCAAAATTTGCTAGCTTGACTTAGGCTCATGTCTCGTCATCTACAATTATTTCCTTGTACCTTGTAGATATCTGTTCAACCATCCGACGTATCTTGCCAGCCACAGGGAACTTGACGCTCAATTTGTGGAATAGCTGAATGGTCAATTCAAGGTCGGCCACTGCTCTCTTGTCCTTCAAAAAGGAGGGAAGGTTATCAGGCTGGACAGTCGTGGCGTAAATGAGAGATAGCGTCGCAGTAAATATCGAAAGGAGGTTCAGCCAGTTGTAGGCGAGACACTCTTGTCGGTGCATGTTGAATACTTGCCGAATCGACATGGATGCCGCTTCTGCCAGTATCTTGACACGAGCTTGTGTCAGAGTCGGGAACAATGGAGATGGTCTGTATAACATAGCAAGGTGTAGATAATAGTTGAAATCGTACCAGGTGCTGCTGAGGTGTGGCACTGCAGCGTCGGTATTCGGAAGGGGAAAAGGCATGTTGCGTCGCCAGTCAAGAAGTCTCTGGTGCAGCGAATCTGTTATCTCCTCACGCTGTTCGACACTTAGACCAGCAGATTTACGGTACGAATAGACTGAAGTCGTGATGTTGCTGGCGATTCGACGCAGTTCGAGGATATGGAGGGGAACGGCCATCATTGAAGTCTTTAATGAGTCCCCGGGAAGGTTGTGTTCCGCAGTAATGTTGCCATCATCCGTCGCTGCGAAGGACTAGTAAAATTAGTCAGTTGGCACGCCGAACAGAAAAATAAACTTTGAGAGGGTGCCTCTCCCTTACCGTCACATCAATGTCATCTTCATTGATGGCAAAGGGGCGACCTAAAGCTATGGAGACTACGCTTTTCGAGCACGATTAGCACATTCAGTGTTACTGTAGTAGGAATTTCGGAATCTCACCGGTCCATCATATAAACGGAAAAGAAAAGTCTCTTCCGCTTTTCAGACACGTCGGCCGGTAAGCCCTCGTAGGCTGCCGAGGTATGCATGCCCAGTCCAATAGCCATACGTGCGCCGAGACCCACCAACGTCCATGTGTCTATTTTCGAGCCATTGTTAGTAGAAGTTCCAAGCTAGATTCTATTGAATCACGTACTGGGTCCAAGCTGGTTGAAAAAGGAGTAAGACACTTGCAGAAGTATCACTTCCAACGCTGCCTGCAGCCACGAGTCAATCTTCGCATACACCATGAACTCATACGCAAATTCATACCATGTATCCATAACCAAGAGCACCTTCAAAGTACTCAAGCGCTTTGTTGTAATAAATCATTGACTCGGACTCTTCCGAAAGCGTGACGGAGCATTGCGCTGTTGACCCAATAGCAAGAACCATCCATATACGAAATTGACAAAGAGACGATTGAGCTAGGCCACACTGGGGATCCGCCCGAACGTGCTCGATTATCTTGATGAAATCTTCATGGTGGACAATGGGATACAATGTATGAGAGTGAGCAAAGTAAAAACTTATCAGCTGGTCAATGCGATCGCCCTCAAGGAAAACAGGGTGCTTTGGGAGGGAGATTGGTTCGGCTGGCGCGGTTGGAGAGAATCCATCAATCGTTGAAGGATAGCATATGAAAGGGTCCCTGAATCCACTGAACATGGTTGACTCCAAAAGATCAGAAGTTAAGGGAAAGTCCAAATGCGGCCATATGCTGTCTTCCTCAAGGTTGCCGAAGCTGAAGTCGGCCTTGTCAGGACTCAGGCGGCGGAGGACATTTTGTGTCAATTTGGCAAAAGAGAGACCCGAGGAAGATCCCAGATGACGATCAGCCGTTGCCTCAAAAGAGAGAATTTTGAGCTCCTCGATGAAGGAGGGAGAGGACTGTAAGGTCGGCACCTGGGAAGTCGAGGGCTCGTAAGATATGCTCACACCGTCTAAATTCGTCTCTTGGTGAGCTATGTTGCACTCTATATCACTTCTGTTTAGGATTGCGAGCTGCGTTTGCGGCTGTGGCATCCCCTCCGCTGGATGTTGAAGTGAACTAAGTTCCTTTTCGAGAGATTGTACTCTGGCTTCGAGACTGCGCACGTATCTACTCAAGAAATTCTCTTCAGTTACTGTTTAAGAAAATTTAAGACGATGACGAAGTGTCAAGAAGAAGTATTGCCACTTACGCCACGGGATATGATGCCATCACACGGTCATCATCGAGGAAGCTACACGATACTTGAGCCCCGCTACAGTTCCTGCATTGCGGCAAATTGCGGTCACATCTTTTCTTCCGTCGGTGACATCGCTTGCACGACGTCTTGGATTGGGCGAAAGAAACTTCTGGCGTCATGATTGGTGATTATGAGCATGGTGATCTGTAAATGGGAAGACGGTCGGATTCCCCGACGGCAGTTCTTGGTGCAACTATCTCAAGTCAGCATTACCCCGCCGTTGTCTGATAACGAAAGAGGTTGTATGTCGGCTGGACCGACAAGCAGGAAGCCAACCCGATAAGCAAACCGACATTCTTACATGCAGGAATGAACTACACACGAAACACACTTCAGCACTCGTAAATCTCGTTTCAGGATCATGAGCATGGCTTCACTCAATATCACGCGACTCTTTTCGGTCAAGGGCTATGTTGCGGTAGTTACCGGAGGCAGTAGTGGTCTGGGCCTGATGATCTCAAAAGTATGTGAAATTCTTTAGGCTTTGCATCTTTCTTCAAAAACGAGAAATAATTGTGATTTTAAATATCGCGTATTCTAATCCTCACACCCTAGGGCCTCGTTACAAATGGTGCCAAGGTTTACGTCGTTGCGTTGCCAAGTGACCCAGTCGATCAAGCCGTCCAAGACCTGAACGAGTTGGGCAAGCTCTCTGGTGGAAGTGCTAAAGGGTAGTGCAGGCACTCCGGCTTAGCCAAGGGCGATTTCTAACATATCTAGTGTGCCATGCGACCTGTCATTGAAGGGAGAGACGACAAAGCTCGCATCATATATCGAAAAACGAGAACATCGCCTTGACTTACTGGTATCGAACGCCGGCATTCGACGGGATCCGCTAGATCCTTGTAACGTTCTGACTGCTAATGTCAGCGAATTGCAAGCTTCGATGTGGTCTTCAAGCCCATCGGACTGGAAAGAGACCTTTGCTGTCAATGTCACAGCACACTATTACTTGGCTGTCGCCTTTCTACCCTTGCTAATGGCTGCGAAACGCGAGGGCGACAACGGACCGAGTAGCCGTGAAGGACGCGGCGCCATGATTGTCACGAGCTCGTGTGCCAGCATGCACAACGTGACCAACGTTGACTTGACAAGCTACGCCGCGAGCAAAGCCGCCACGGATCACCTAGTGAAGCTTTTGGCCGCCAAGTTTAGCAGATTCTACATCAGAGTTGTGGGTTTGAATTCTGGGTGTAAGTGACAGCGAAGACGTTGGTAGATGAAGACATTGATCATGCCACGCCTCAGCGCCTGATGAAAATTTGCTTGACTGAGTGGATAGAGAATAACTTTTTTTCAGTTTTCCCAAGTCGTATGAATCCTGTCGGAGAGGAAGGCAATGTGTTCAGTGCCTTATTCGACAAAGTTCCTGCCAAAAGAGCGGGCGAGGAGGAAGACATTGCGGCAGCAGTCATCTATCTTGCTAGCAAAGCCGGAGTGAGCCTTGTTGTCTTTTCTTTTGCGCTGAATTCTGACCTTGGTTCTGGTTGCAACATCAATATCCATAAACTATTTCATCCAAAAAGTCATATGTCAACGGGGTCAACTTATGCGTTGACGGTGGCCGTGTTCTTGTGGCGAACGGACAAGAATGAATTTCATACGCCGTAGATAGCAACATTCACATTCATGTGCAGTATAGTAAGTGAGATCTACAAAACGCTCATTCTCAGATTTTCTTTTCCGGGATAGCTAGTCCTTCGGTGTCAAGTGCGGTCTGCCGCCGTCAGTACAAGAAAGATATCTGTGGATTCCGTACAACACGTCCAAATTGACGTGCCTTGACTTTGCTCGTGCTCGTTTGTCTTCGACGTTGTCGCCGCTCCGCTCAACTTCGGTATAAGTCTGGAAATCAAAGAGTCTTCGGTGTCTCTCACGAAGTGCTCGCTAATTTGAGAGCTCTGAAAATGCGAAGTTTGAGTGGGTCTATATTTCTGAAACGTAATTTATAACGTATTTGATGAAAAGTCAAAATCTTAGAAGACCGAGTGATTTCCCAAATGAACGGTTTAGGTAGGCTGGCATCCTATCAACCTAAATGTGTCCGTTGTAGACGACATTTGTTCTGAACCTCGTTTAGCTGCAACTCTGTCAGCAGGACTGCCGGCTGCCCCCCCTTTGACTGAAGCCAAGAAAAAATCCAAACTCAAATGGAAAGTTTTCAGAATATCTGCAATCTCACAGTTCCAACCCATCTTGACGCCCAAACTCTAGCTCACTCATAGGTCTTCGTACATCGGCGTACTGTTTGATATAGCTGTAAATGAATTAGCAACGGCCAAAAAGCGGATTGGACCCGGCAGCGTAGAGCACAGGAGCAGCTCACCTGATCCTTTCCTGGTAGTCTATAAGTTGTTCATAGTGTTGACCATGGTCCGAGCTCGCACGAAGCTCATAAATAATCTGACCATCAAAGTACCCATGGGAGATGTGGTTATTTTGTTGACCAGCTTCTTCCGGTAATAGTGTGCTCTGGTGACTGGGGTTGAATAGTTTTTTGAACCGCGTGGACCATGAGTTGTCGTTCGCTTGCTCAGCCGCAGTGAAAACCTGGATGCCGCTGATGACTTTAAGGTCGTCTTCATCATGAATGCAGCTGCTGGAATTGTCGCCGACAGCAATGGGAGTACCACATCGTTCAGGCCCCTGCCATGTCCAGGCTCTCAGCCTGAGATTGTCTCCCTGTTGAAACTCAAGCCGGGCTGAGGTATAAGTTCCTTGCTGAGGTTGACAGCCGCCCACAGGTATGTTAACAATGTCAAAGATTGCTGAAAGACAGTTGGGAGCGTCATTGAAGAGGAATACATTGAAGGCTTGAGTTCTGGCAGCAGCCAAAAAGACCGATACAAGGAATAGCCGAAGCATAGTGACTGTTTCTAGGTGCTTAGGTATAGAGCAGGGTAAATACTTTGTTGCAAGATGCGAAGGAAAGATGCCAGCTTCTTGTTTTAGAGAAAAGGGACGAATAAGTATGGTTCAACATGAGATTCCAGAGGGAGTCGTGAGAGCGTTGGTCTTTATAAGAACTAGTTCTGAAGATGGTGGTCCGGTGGTGAGATCATTCACTGGTGATCATGGGGTCTTTAGACAATCGACGGATGCGGCAATGACAGAACGGATATAAATCATTGTGGCAACCGAAAATTGAATGGATTGGGGCGTACGTGGCGAGCTGTGCCCACGAACAAATGTGAACCGAGCTGGATGTGAGAAACATAGTGACATATTTAGTGAAATGAGAAATATATAACAAGGTTTGGGCCAGACCGGATTCAGCTTGCAAGGGAAATGACTGGAGTTGTACATACTCATTCCAAGGTAGAATGACATTCGATTTCATGACGACGCCGTCTAAGCCACATCACTCAGCGGGATTCCGGGAGATTTCAATGTCACATCACATTTATTCACACCCAGGTATCTTTCTTCAAGGCTTAATAAACTATCCAGCCCTAGGTCAAACCTATCTAGAGTTCTTACGAGAAAGTTATTAAATCTCATGCAAAGCCATCACATTTGATGATGAGTGCTAACCCCAGTGAGCGAAGGTCTTCACCGAGAACGCCCTTGTGAGCAGAGGTTATTTTTTCACCCTTGATTTCGTAATACACCCAATAATTCGTCGGTTCCTTCATTGTCACTATTAGATCATTGACAACATTCACCCATCCTCATCTATTATGGAGCGCCTGTTTTCAGCCAGGTCAGCCAGCCACAGGTGTGCCAGTGGACGTGACTCTACATTACCGTACTTTTAGGAGAAGACACCGGACAACCAACACCAGATTCAGGCTCTAAATCCCAGTTTGTCACATCACTGCTCAAGTCGCAGCGTCATCAGGAAGGAACTCATCACAGCGGGGTAGCCGGCCACTAGACTCTAACACAAGGTGTAGAACGGCTTAGTGCAACGGCTGAATTGTAGCTGAGAGAATCATCAGCTCACTTCCCCGCTTCCACTAATTACTTGGCTTATTCGTTCTTCGACGGCCTAGAACATTGATTATCTCTTCTAAGGTGCATGCAGACATGAGTTGTCGCATTGCATGCCGTATGCGTGCACCCGAATATGCCATCTATGTCTATCACGTCTAGTCTCGTCACATCTCGCCACGCAAGCTTTCACCGAGCTTACATGGGTGCTTGAACTAATAGTGATTGCCTTCAGCTGAATTTTGAGGTTACACAAACCGCCAAGAAGAACGTCGCTGTATTCCTCCATTCAATCTGGTGGTCTCTTGAGACATGAGCAGACTGTGGCTACCTGGAAAACTCGCTATTTTGGACAACCAACCAGTTGACGAAAGAGCTGTCTATCCCAGTGCCACGACGGATACCCGAAGTAGAAATTGATTAGCACCCAGTACAGAGAATGTCGTCAGATAGAAATGTAGTAGAAGGATAACTCGTTATTTCTGCAAACGGTAATGTGCCGAATCGAAGCATCTTCTGAGTCAATGGCCTGAGTCGAACACCAGCCGCAGGATGGCCGGGTGTGTGTTGAAGCCATGTGGACTGCCATGGTAGTCCAGATGGACTGAATACTTGGAATAATCGGAGCTTGAGGTTCTCGCAGACGTAGCTGACAGATTCTCGTTATATAACGCCGTCAAGCCGCCACAATCAGAGGTTTATTTTTCTCAGATCTTAACACTTCAGTCTCTTAATCTCAACATTTCCCTCGACTCAACAAAGCGCAAAGATGTCCACATATACGGTCAAAGTCGATATCGACGAGAAATGGGTCAAGAAATTCAACAAGGACAGCACAAAGCTCTGCTTCTCTCACGGGGTCACAGACTCAAGCGCGGGAGCCAAACCTAATTTCAACGTTGTCGGAGCTGCCACGAGTAGGTGACCTGATTATTTTGCTATTCGACTGATTCAGATGCTCACAAGAACACAAGAGGTGACCCAGAATGTTTTTCTCAAGTGGACCGACGTCTACTCCATCGCTGCTGGTACGCAGGAATTCTCTGCAGGCACCGAGGTAACTGCAATCACGGACAATAAGAAGATTGAGTTCAAACAGAGAGTTGAGCTTGGCCCCGAATTTCTGCTCGGCCCACCCTTGCCCGACGCGGCGCTTAAAGACGGCCAATTCGCATTCAAGAACAAGGTTGAAGCTTCCGCCTATCTTTATAAGAAGATCAGCAAGGACGGGGTCGATGTAGTGGCTCCGTTCTACGTCAGCATGAACGGCCCCAACCCCCCTGGCAGCAGCATCTTGACGCCCAAGCCCATCACGAGACTTTACTTTGCGAATAAAGTTGAAACCGGATCTATGATTGACGACTTTCAATCGGAGACCATCGATGTTGATTTGACTGGCAAGGTCCACGCTAGCGTCAAATATGACGTTAAGGGAGATTGGTCGCTTGTCGCGTAGTTGATATGCTGGTGTTTTTAAGAGCGAATGCTTCCTTCGACGGATAATAATTGCTGGACACGTAATGGGCCACGGATGGAAACGAGTTCTCAAATTGTCAAGCTTACACTCCCTCAGTTCTTTAGGATGATAATGCGGCGTAAATAATAGTCGCTCGTTGAAATACAGCATGAATTTGATCAAGGCTGCATTGGAAACCAAAAGCCCGGTCCGATACCGAGAGGAAAATGTGAAGTCTGAAAGATTCTCTCTGACGGTTTTCTAGAGGGTCTTCGGTTCTATGTCAAACAATAGGGCTAGCATCACCGCATCGTGGTAGGATCCTAGTTTCAGGGTGCCGAGCCTCGCCAAACCGGACTTTGGGGAGTTTATCTGACGGTATATGTGTCACTTCAACTGGTTTACCATCAGGGTGTTTTATTGGAAATAACCCTCAATTGTGTCATGCTCTGCCTACGGGATATCTAGACCTCTCCGTCTTCGACGCCGGTCGGTAAGGCAGTTGATGTACATGCCAAAACCTGAGCGGTTTTACCCGAAAAGCTTGTCGAGAATCTTTTCAAAGATATTTCTGATTTTTTCCATTAGTACCAAATTGGGGGAATCTTCGGTGAAAACGGTCAACTTACTTCGCAGGTGTGGGCACGAAGGTCCTCTCGTACTCGTCAATCTCCTCTTTGTTACGGTACAAGTCGACTTCTTCAGGCTTGAAGATCTTGGTCTTCTTGAGAAACTTCCAGCCAAGGTATAGTACCGGAAATATGCCGACCATGGTGTATCTAGAATCTTGTCAGTTATGTAGGCCAGCTAGAGGCGAGGACCGGCTCACGAGAAGAGGAAGTCGGGGATACTCCAGTACCCATCCAAAGGTAGGAAAACGGTGTATCCCCCAACAAAGGTCATGATAAAGGTGCCGGTGAGGCCATACCAAGCAGCATACGGCTGGAACCAGGCCTTGTACGGAAGAGTATCACGACTGATACCCTGAGCCTTGAGCGCACGGTAGAAGCCCAGATACGCTGTGCACATGCAGGCGAAGTTGATCAGCTGTGAGGCGGTGACCAAGCTCACAAACCAATTCAACACAACAGCCGTGTTTGCGCTTAGTTGAAGGAAGCTCAGAAGGCCAATGAGTAACACGGCAATAACGCAGTATACCGGCACGCCCTTCTTCGTGCACCTCTTGAAGAATGCGGGCGCCTTTCCCTCGAGCGCCAGACCATACAGCGAGCGCGAGGCGCAGTAGACGTACGAGTTGCCCGCGGAAAAGGCAGCCGTGAGGACCATGGCGTTGACGATGTGTGGCAGGCCACTGATTTTGAGGCGGTTCATGGCGACGACGTAGGGAGAGGCCGAGGCGCCGGGCTGGCCGTCCTTGAAGGCGCGAGTGAGCTCCTCGTCGTTGTATGGTACGAGGATGCCGACGCAGAGGGAGCCGAGGACGAAGAAGGCAGTCAGGCGGTAGAAGACGGCGTTGAAGGCGCGGGGCATGACCTTGCGCGGGTTCTCGGCCTCGCCGGCCGCCATGGAGACGTAATCGGGCCCTGCGATGGTGAAGGAGGCTTGGATGAGGCATTGTAGGAAGCCGAGGAAGCGGCCGAGGGAGCCACTGTAGTAGAGCTCTGTGAACGCGCCTGGATCATGCCAGTATCTAAAGCAAATCAGTCGGGACACTGGATGGGATCGGAGAGAGAGATGCTTACCGGAAGCCGAATCTGTCACCGAGCGGATTTCCTAGAGACTTGATTAGTGTACTGATTGGGGACATCGAGCGAGGTAATGTATAAAGCAAAGTAGCGTACCTCCCAGCATGACGATGAACGTAAAGATGATGAGGCCGACGATGAGCAAGAACTTGCCAAGCGCCGCCCAGAACTCGGTCTCGCCGTACCACTGGACCGCCATGACATTGATGATGCCGTACAAGACGAGGATAATGGCGATGATGCCTCCGGCCGGGACGACGTCGCTCCAAAAGTGGATGATGAGGTTGCAGGCGACGATCTCAAAGGGGACGAGGGCGGCTTCGAAGACGAAAAAGTTCCAGCCGGCCGCGAAGCCAAAGGCCTCGTCGACGTAGCGGCCGGCGAAGCGGATAAAGGGACTCGAGATTGGGAGGTAGGTGACCATCTCGGCCATGCTGAGGGTCACAGCCAGGATAAAAGTGCACCAGATTGTGAAGGCGAGGAATAAGCTGGCGGGACCGCCGTTGAGCAGACCCCTTCCGATTTGGACCTATGACTGTGTGAGTAATTCAGATATGATGTGACCTCTGATCGACTTGGGCTTCACAGCAACGTACGTAAAGAGCGGTTCCTACGTTGAGGGTGAGATGAGTTGATATTCGCAATACAAGTCGGAAGACATACCAATTGTGCCGCCAATGCCAATCAGTTGAATATGGCGCGATTTGAGCTTGCGGTGGGTGTGGTCTCCCTTGTCGCCGGAATCGAGAGAAGAGCGGAATCCGACGTCCAAGGGCTCGCCATACGGCTCGCCGACGCCCTTTTCATCGGGGAAGCGACCGTGTTCGGAGTAGCCGCCGCCGTAGTTCGGGAGACCGTCGCGGTTCCCGACGCGCTCGATGCCCGTGGATGACATGGTCGGTCGGTCGGTCGGTCGGGAGAGGGGGAAGATGTGGGGGATGAGGCCCGCGTTTAGTGGGGGATCTCGGCGCGGCCTCGTTTCGAAAGGATTCGGAGCAGCGGGCGGAGAAGAAGGGGGTGAGGGGTTCGACGGACCGAGTGCGCGCGAGTGACGGCTTGAGGGATGGTTGAGGATATAGTTGTAGCCTTGGAAAACTCACGACTATGTGAGCTTCCAATCACCAAAGGGCTTTCAGAAGAAGACAGAAGAATTGGACTTTGAATTCCATGAGGGTTTCACTCTGCACACAAGCACTCAATCGATGTCTCAGAGTCTGGTTTTGCTCTTCGCTTTGGAGCAAGTAGGGGAAAGCCGCATGAAGGACGAGAGCAAGAAGAAGAGCGAGAGAAGACTGAGGAGCTTTTGGTGTTTGACCAACAATGGGACTGCAGATTCTATTTAAGAAGAGGCTACCAAAGATTCCCAGAGATCAGGGACCGCGTCAATTACACTGCAGCGTTGCAGCGGGCAGAGGGGCGGGAACAGTGGGGGTAAGTGAGGGAGGGGTGAAGGACTGAAGAGGGAGGTCTGCAGCAGAGTGGATATTTGTGTACTAACCATGCCCAACATGGGATGGGCCCGAGGAGGTATGCAGGAGGAGGAGGATGGAGAGGCGACTGGGGGCATGGGGGAAGATGGGGGCGGCCCAACTTGTCCCTCTCGCGAATGGCTCCCTCTCTTGTCCTTTTGTCGGAGTTTATGGCGTACAATCTATTGTATCTATACTTCTAATCAGTAAGTAGACTGTAGCTGGTTTAGCTATCTAGTAACGAGCGAACTTTTTTACCATCGTGGTTGGCAGTAGAAGTGGCACATGCCTTTTGGAATTGGCTGCGCGGATTAGGCTCTGCACGAAATGTTTCCAAGTCTCGGCAAGTTGACGGTCCCTGAATGCGAATCTGCAGCGCGAAAAGGGACTGGCCAGAGATCGAGAAACGACAAGGTTTCATCCACAAACGTTCGCGAAGGGGAGGGGTACAGATACCTGGAGGGAATGTCACCATCTGTACTCCATACCATGATGCTTAATGACGCGGCAGAGGAGATAAAGAGTCTTATCAAACCACCAAGAGCCCTTCGACGAGTGTTGTGCGATGGGCACTTTGGTTACGCCGTCGGTTGGTGCTGTCTGATCGCCCAGATAATTGCAGGTGGGAGAAATAGAACAAAGAAATACAGGTGACGGACAGGCCACCCGGTTAGGTCAGCTGCAGCTGTTTGGTCTCTGCAGGATGCACATCGCTGTCTGTGAGATACCGATAGTAGCACTCGGTCTATCTGAACCGGTCTGGCTTGCATGCCATTGACAGCAGTTCGAGATTATTCGTCGGCGCGTCCCATGAGCTTGGCATCGGTGTGTCCGGTCCATGTTGAGTGTAGTACAACCATACGACTGGAACAACGAGGCATTTTCATTCTGAGTGAAATGAGACTTTCGACGGGCGATTGGCTGTTCATTACGTGCTTCGTGTGGGTGAAGGCGCCGTTCCTGCTGCCGTTCGCCGCGTGGGTGGGTAGATCCGGTTTATTTGAACCACATACCAGGTCCTGGGCTCTGATGAGATGTGATTGAGCGATGTTGGGATGGACTCCTTGAGCCAAGACAGAGCGAAGCTTCTTGGGGGATGGTAGACAGGCAATGAGGCAGCCGGGGGGACAAAGACCTAGACGGGTCTCATCGCGATGGACAAGCACATTGGCGACTTGGCTTTGGGGTAAACAACACTCTAAAGCCGCCGCGGTAGGTGAGATATCTGCTCCCTCATTGCGCAGGTATCTGATTGAGTAAGAGTCTTCGTCTACTGAGCGTTCGCATCCCCCCGCCTCCCAGAGAACATGAATTCCACTCACATTCCCCGATTGCGTTACCGCAAGTTTTTGATTGTGCTTCTTGGCAGCTTGGCAGAAATATGAAGCCAATGATTTGCCGTAGAGAGCCGGTTGGGTTCCCTTGGCAGATAGAAGTCGCAGTCTCTCCTACGTCACGTTATTGAGCAGCGATAACTGCTCAACTATTCTCGGGCATATCCCATTGCGCGGCGAAAGACGGATTAACACGTTGTTCCCAGTGTCGACGGCATGGTATGTCCGTGCCGCCGTCAAAGTCTTGGCCCTCCAGAAGGTAACGTAGCCACGGAACTGAGATGTTTAAGGTAAAGACTGATTGGTATCATTGGTCCAAATGCGATTGACAAGATGAAAGCAAGCCACTATTAGTGACCCAGGGAATTGAATTTGGCAGCAATTGAAATACGTGGCGAGAAGAACGCCGACCGCCGGGGGAGCCTATGGACTCGGGCCGGTTTCGTGTTCCTATACGTAGAACATCCAAAACCTCGGGACGGAATGGTAATTCCTTACCACCATTCATCACAGAAGGGCTCATTCGGCCATTAAGGTACCGAACCATAGTCTCGCGGAAGCGGGTGTCTACATGTGGCGCAGGGTCGTCTGGCGCAAGAACCGCGCGCCGCGCTGAGAACCTTCAGGTTTTTGGCGGCGCCCAGGGCCTAGGGCCTAGAGCCGCTGCAAAGTGCATGGTCATGAAAGCTAAGGAAAACCCTCCGCTAGAACTGCAGGGCAATTCCTCCTTATTCCACCAGCAGGGCCACACTCAAAATTTCGATACCCATTTTCACAAGCTCAACTGATTTGAGCCTCTTGACAAAATGAGACCAGCCGCTCCTGATTGAAAGTATGCTTGAGAGTCGATGACTTCTTACTGCAAGTAGACGTGTCTGTACAAGGACTTGTCATTTGGTAACTGCCGGGTGACCAGGCGACATGGCATGCAGGGCTGATTAGAAGTCAATTACCGACATCAAGTGCATCGAATAAACTGTTCGGGTTTCTCACTTTAAGGACATTCTTTCAACCACATCATTCTTTTCTCTGTGTCTAAGTTTACACTGTTGAGCTCTGTAGACTCGTCAATGAGCCGAGAGCAAAAAAGCGATGTGGAACTCCTCGGTTCCAATCACGGCACACTCCGCTATATGTAGCAGCTTTCGTTCCCTGAGATCAGCAACAAGCACCAACCAGATTGGTCTATTAGTCTAGTTGGTTAGGACGTCGGATTCTGATCTTGGAATTTCCGTAGGCCCAGGTTCGAATCCTGGATGGACCTCATTCTCTTTTGTCTCGACCGCAAAGTCAACAACAGTAAATAGTGTTGGTTGGCCTTTTCCATTTTGACCAATGTTGTGTGTGTGTCCGTCCTTCTCGCAGGTTTACTTACCCAACCAAGCGCGTCCCGGACCATACGTTCACCACCTGGCGGGCTGCTCATCAGACCAATACCCCCCACTCTGGCGTCCAATATCCGCAATCGCCAAATACACAGGAGTCTGCGCGCCCTCATCCGGCGTCTTCCTGCCACGGCCCCTTGTCATATCCGTCACCACATACCCGGGATGACACGAGTTAACAAGCAACTGGCGTCCCTCGCGCTGCAACTCTTTGGCGATGGCCCCAGTCATGCCAATCTCGCCGGCCTTGGAGACCGCGTACGCCGCGCTAGGCCACCCTTGCTTCTCATGAGTTCCCTCCTCAACCGCGGCAGCAAAGTCCTTCATCAGCTTGGTGACGTCCGACACGGACTCCGCGTTGCGGAAGCGCTGCTTGATCTCTGGTGAGTACGAGCTCAGGGACCCCGACACGGATGCCACGTTGACGATGCGACCGTCCGGCTTCAGGATGGGGATCCAGGCCCGCGTCGCTTCGAGTGTGCCGTAGTAGTTGCATGCTAGGGTATTCTTCACCACGTTTGCGTCTTAGACCATCTACAGTCAGCCGCCTTCGCGTTCAAGCAAGTCACTTCAGTAAGAAAACCGAGCTTACCGAATCCTTGCATGGCGATACCTGCGTTGTTGATGATAAAGTCAACGCCGTAGGGATGTTCCTGTTTCAGAAACGAGGCGAAATTCGAGATACTGGATGAATCTGAGATGTCGAGCTGGTGGTACTTGATGTCCGCTGCGCCACCGTGGGCAGACAGCGCCTGGGCCTTTTTGAGGTCTGCATCGTCCTGGATGTTGCTCAGCGCCTGCTCGCCGCGGGATCTATCGCGCGCAGTCAGGTAGATGAGTAGCGAGCCATTGTTGATGTGAGAATTTGGGTATTGCAGCGCGAGCTGTCTGACTGGGAGGCAGGGCAGTAGAGGTCAGCGGGGTCACATGCAGCCAGGATGGTGCGATTCAGGGCTTGGTTAAGGCCCTACCAATTGCGTATCCGATGCCCTTGTTGGCGCCAGTAACCACACCGACTCGTGAGTATGTCATTGCAAATGGTGTAAGTGCTTGTCTTTGGGTCTCGTTGATGAGGTGATAGAGTGAAAGCGGCGTGGTTTATTCGGCAAACTGTTCTCATTTGTACGAATTGTTCACTGATCCATGACATCACCAAACTAAGTCAACACCCGTCTGCACATTAGTCATCGCGCACTTGAGTTTCTTTCTGTTCTCCGTTTCACAGGCTTCATCAGATGGACGAACCACTTTCACCAGCCGTACACGAACAAATTGGGCCGCCTCCGAAACCCATTGTTCCGGCCGCAACCCGGAGAAGTGGAGGCGCGGCTCGGTCCCGGCCGGTCCGGCCTGGGTTGCAAGTATTAAAATGGCTTGTGCCACTCACACCACCGGCCACTCTCTGCTTCGACCACTACTTCGATTCACCGATTCACCGATTCAATGCCTACCCAACGACGTACCCCGCGTTGAATGATTGCGTCGGAATATGTGGCGATCCAGGCGAGATGGAGGTTTTGACCAGTCGAGACACCGAAATATGCACTTGGATGCGTAGCCTGATTCCGGAATAAGCCGTGATATGCTTGATGCAGCATTACAAGGTGCATTGCGTGCAGCTTGCATAATTAGAGGAACTTGCGATTGGCATCTCAGGGTGCAGCATGCAGCGAGACAGAGAGCCCATCGTTCCGCCCAAGGTGGCTTTTGGAAGGGCAAGCCTCACTTTTCCTGGAGCTGTTAGCCTCCAACAGCATCAATTGACATGCAGGACAACACGTGTGGCGTGTGGAATTCGAGTCTGCATAGGATACGGGGAAGGGTTACGCTGAAGAGGGGTCATAAAAAGCTGTGGCTTCTTCTACCTGTGGTTCGTTTCGTTTCGTTCTGTCAGGAGGCTAATTTTGCTTGTGCATTTTATCTATCGCTGTACAGTCAATCCAGGATCCGCTCAGAATGGCCGAGGTTCTTGGCTTTGTTGCGAGCTTCGCAGCCCTCATCCAACTTGTTCAATACGGGGCAAAGTTTGCCGAAGCTTTGTACCAGTTTTCGGAACAGAGCGGTTCCCCGACCGAAGAGATTGAGCGATTCGCGCTTCAAGCGTCTACATTCTCATTTGTTATCAGCACTGCTCACTGTTCCCTCGATCAACATTGCAAGAATTATCCCGATTCTCCTGTTCTTAGGTTTATCTCAACAAATGGGGTACTCTACAGCATCAGCTACCAGTCGGATTCGATCAAATCGCGACTTAGAAAAGCTATCAGACGGGTCAAAAACCGTCTAGGGAGCAAGAACGTCGTGTTCAACTTCCTCAAGTGGTGGTACCAGAAGGATTCCATCAAAGATCTATTCCCAGAAATGGAGTGCATCAAAACGAGTCTCCAACTGCTCCTGGCGACGGCACAATTCGAGATTGCCAAGTTGGAGCATAACGATCAGGCTTCGAAGCTGAGTCTGGCAGATATGAAGGACCTTGAAAAGTCTATGTATGTTTACCTGGATAGGAAGACTTTTCACGCAATCAAGAGCTCATTTCTGGCCGTGTGATGAGTTAGGTACCGTTTGAAAAAGATGATCAAAAATCAAATGAGAACATTGGTAAAACTCACCGCGGAGGTAGAGAGGGTGAACCAGCGTACATCGGCTGGCACGTACATAGGCTCGACACTATCCATAGGCTTAACCCAGGAGAGCCTTCTTCAGCTGGGACTAAGTATAGTTGAAAATGGAAGCATTCCCAAGCCAGTCTCAGCTTCAGCCTCTACATCGATATATTCAATCACCACTATGGAGGTAATGGCTCCCATCACTAGTGTGGAACTTTTCTTTGAAGACTGACGACCTGACCACAGACCTACCAGTCGCCACGGGATATGTCCTCAGCGTCGTCATCATCGGCTCCTCGAAATGAAACAGCCTCCCCAGTTAGACCTGATCGACAGGAAGAACGACCTAGGCGTCTATCGATAGATAGCCTGTATCCTAGGAGGGGAACCCCCTTCCCAGACAGAACAGTGTTTATTGACACGTCATATCACACGAAATCGACCGTCGCAAATAATATATCGCCCGATGGTCAAGCTGATGGCCAAAAAGCAACTGCAGTCATCAACAAAGCTTTAAAAGGCAATGTCATATCAATCCTCGAGGCTCAGAGACTTGGACTTGAGGTGTTACCGTGCAAGGACAACAAAATCACTTGTGTAGTGTTTGACCAAGGAACAATTCAAAGATGTATTGGTAGGGTTGAGATTCAGTGGACACACCACACGGGCAATGCAGCACGTCGGCGAGTAATCACTCTGGACTGCTACGTCTTGGAGAATTGCCATCCTCGGCTGATACTTGGCAAGGAATTTCATGATTTTCTGGAAGAATAGATGCGGACAGTCACTCGGTAAAAAGGAGGTTCTATCTTCCCCTTCTTTCGCGTTCCCTTACTACGAGATATTAGCTTTGTTTATTCAATGTCAAGATGTATAAATCACCTATCACTTTTGGGTTCTTGTCTAGATAATCTTTAATGAGTGAATTACAGACAGTAAGACTGCAGCATGACACAAGGCATTTATTTACCCAAGTACTGACCGGATCGCCCGGGGAACCACGCCCACTCCTCGCAAGACTAGTCAACTAATTAAACCCACGCTTGCTTTTGCGGAGTGAAACTCTCCTATCATGTCCTATCGGTATCACAGCCCGCCCACAAGGAGATGCAGCCAACCATTGACTGAACCTGCGCCCCGCCACAATATGGCAACCCGGATCGGCATCTCGGGGCGGGGCAAAGTTGCACGTCAGCTTATCAGCGTGCGAGGCTTGAGTACAAGCTGCTGATAGGGTACACCGGCTGTGTGGCTGTATGTGCCTTGGCTGTTTCCTCCGCCTTCGGCCAGAGTTCTGGCTTTCCTGTCCTATACCTTGCGTCCTGCATCTAGTTTGAGCAAGCACTGTAACCAGTTATCGGATTAAAAATGTACAAGGCGCATTTTTGGGTTGCCATTGTGGCAGGTCTTGAAGCCTCCTTGGCCAGCTGCACATTAAGCGCCAATCGAAACTGGCCCGGAAACTCGTCGACGACGGTGCCTTCGGTATTCCCGCTGCTCGAAGATGTGGGTTCTGTGGAACTATTCCCGATGTCACTCTGCGGAACTTTCGAGTTGGAAGAGGCGACGATTGATGAGATGCAAGCGGCCCTGGCAGCAGGGACGCTTACATCTCAGCAGCTAGTCGGGTGCTATATCCAACGAACTTACCAGACGCAGGAATACATTCAGTAAGTGACAGCCAGCTTACTTACTATGGAGTTTGCCCTACCAGTGATTCATCAGATGGTATGTACGCTGATGCGCAGAGCAGCTCTATCCTCCAAATCAATCCAGATGTCTTCCAAATAGCTACCAAGATGGATGCCGAACGCAAGGCAGGGAAGATCCGAGGGCCGCTTCACGGAATACCATTCACCGTCAAAGACAACATCGCTACCAAGGACAACATGGAGACAACGGCAGGCAGCTTCGCGCTCTTGGGCAGTATTGTTCCCCGCGACGCTCACGTCGTCGCACGCCTTCGCGAAGCGGGCGCCATCTTATTTGGCAAAGCTGCTCTGAGTGAGTGGGCCGATATGCGCAGCAACAACTACTCGGAGGGGTTTTCGGCCAGAGGCGGTCAGTGCCGAAGCCCGTACAACTTCACCCTCAACCCGGGCGGGAGTAGCACGGGGAGCGCAGTTGGTGTCGCGGCGAATACTATTGCCTTCTCGCTGGGCACGGAGACGGATGGCAGTGTCATCAACCCCGCTGAACGCAACTCCATTGTGGGATTAAAGCCTACGGTTGGGGTGACTTCTAGAGCTGGGTATGTAGAGTGTCCTTGGGAATCACTGGCTGGAATCTTTGCTGATTTCGAGGTAGGGTCATCCCGGAGAGTGAACATCAAGATTCTGTCGGAACCTTTGGTCGCACAGTCAGAGATGCTGTGTACGCGTTCGATGCCATTTATGGCATTGACGACCGGGACAACTACACGTTGGCCCAGGAAGGAAGAACTCCTGAAGGGGGGTACACTCAATTCCTGTCCACAAAAGAGATACTTAGAGGCGCTACTTTTGGACTCCCGTGGAACAGTTTCTGGGTCCACGCAGACGACGAGCAGAGGGAATCTCTGGAGCAATTGCTCAAGCTTATTACTGGGGCCGGAGCGATGATTGTTAATAATACCGAAATAACCGACTATGAGACCATTATTAGCCCTGATGGTTGGGATTGGGACTATGGCACCACAAGAGGCTACGCCAACGAGTCTGAATACACCGTGGTCAAGGTCGACTTTTACAACAACATCAACACCTATCTCTCCGAACTAGAAAACACCGACATCAAGACTTTCGAAGATATTGTTGCATTCAATTACGACAATGACGGAACTGAGGGCGGCCACCCTTGGCCACTTGGCACAGCCGCGTTCTACTCGGGGCAAGACGGTTTTCTGGCCTCGCTCGAATCAAAAGGTATCAAGGATGAGACTTATCTCCAAGCTGTCGAGTTCTCCCAGAAATCGACGCGGAACGGTATCAACGATGCTCTCACATCTTCTAATGGCACAAAATTGGCTGGTCTTCTCGTCCCTCCTGATGTTGGCCAGACGTATCAAGTTGCGGCTCAGGCTGGGTACCCCATGATCACCCTTCCGGCCGGCGTTCGTTCTAGCAATGGGATGGGGTTTGGTCTCGCCATTATGCAAACTGCGTACGGGGAAGCAGAGCTGATCAAGTGGGGGAGCGCGATTGAGGATTTGCAGTTAGCGACGGAGGGGAATCCTTACAAGAGGTCTTTGCCCAAATGGTACGAATACCTCACGCGGAATGTTCCAGTCTTCTGATAGAAGGATACTTTGAAGAGTCTTAGCTCCCGAGTTTCATTGCTACTTTTCTTCTTATGAATAAGTCTATGCATGATTGCCATCAGAGTCTGAGTTGAGCTCCGAATGAATGTGGCCCGCCGCATATGGCGACTTGCTGTCATGAGTTTCGACCGCGGGATAGACTATTACTTACTTGGTCATTATGCTGCAGAAGAAAGCTAGCTTTCCACTATTGAGTCTCTATTTTGAATAAGAGATTTGCCGTGAGCTTCGTGGGAATGATTAGGGGAAAGGCGACCACCTGTTTCTAAGGCAGTCCTCGCCGTTGAATTGCCTCAAGTTCCATAACCTTGACCGGATCGGGGCATAAACCGCACGGTTTCACGCGTTGATTGTGGGACATTCCTTTCGTCTAGCAGGACCACGTCAAAACAGATATTCAGTGCTAGTTGTACTGATTATATGCCAAATAAAAAAGTTCAAATACACATCACTTTCATAGACCTATCAACAAGGCGACCCTGCTGCCCAGGCGATGGTTCTTGATTCCTGGGCGTTTATCACGTCTGTCTTGGCTCCCTCTGGCGGCCCACACGTGACCAGTAGTGCTACTATGTCTAGTCAGGACACTCTCGCTGCTGTCTTGTGTCACTTCTCTTGTGGTTCACCCTTGTCTGAAAATCCTACGTAACTTGGATTGCTACATATCAATACGGATAAGAAACAAGTTATCCATGGCTGATCTCGTCTAGTGCACCAGCTATCAGCGGCGAAGATGATGCCAGAGAATGAAGTGACGCAGCTTATTATGTGATGAGGAGGGTGGACCGCGGCAGTCTCTGTAACTACTTAACTTGGGCCAAAATTCCGTCGAGAATCTTGTCCAGAAATTCATGGAAGTTACTGCCTAGGACCTTCCTTCTTTCAACTCCGCTATGACTCTATCATAAAATCCCAGTTTTCCATTAGTAAACGCTCCACACGTATAAGCCAGAGCCTGGCTCAAGTTGCTACTGAGACAAGCCGAAAGTAGGTTATCTTCACCTTCCGCTGACTTCACCATCTCAACGTAGTTTTGCCGCTCGAGCCATTTTTCCCTCACGCTCTCCTCGACGGGTTGTCCATCTTGGTCGTAATGCTGGGGCAGGTCGAATGACCTGGGCATGACTTGAATGAATTCGGGGAACGCAACGAGCCCCCATGGGACCGTGCAGGCCCCCTCCCAATCAATAACTCCTGTTACGTTGAAGCTAGCTTCGTCGACCATGATATTGCTGTGGAGAAAATCATCATGACACAGAGGAAATGGCCCGTCGTTGTCCGAGGCGAGCTGTTCAGCCATGCCTTTGATCTGCGATGGGAACTCGTCGATGATCTGGATCATTTTTTCCGCGGATATTGGACCTCTCTGCATCATTTGCGTGATTGTTTCCTTGTCACGCTTGAATTCAACCTTGTCAGCCCATGCTTCAAAGAAGGCCGCCGCTGTATCAAAAGGACCGCCGATGCCCGGAATGGGCCCAGACTCGTATCCGCCGTCCTCGCTCCGGATAATAGTCCCAATTTTCGGAAGTCGTATTGACGTTATCTGGATCTACTAAAATAAGTTGACGCACACTCGGGCTGGGAAGGAAGGCTGTTGAGAACGCACATGACACTTGGCGACGGAGCGATAGAAGGTTTGCCGGTACCGCATGGGGATCACACCACCGTGTACTTTGTGACCGCCGAGAGCATCGATAGCAACAATACCGGGTAACACCTCAATGAGCATGTAAGCAGTGTTTGCAGCATTGTTTGCGTCAGTGTCGTACGTGAAGACTTGGGGCACTGGTAAGCTGGAATTTTCTTGAATAAACTGCATGGTTGCGATTTCATTGTGTAGCTTCGTGCTATAAGAAGAGTGAGGCTGGCTTCTGATGATGGGAATTCTGGCTGCCCAGCGAGTCTTGTCGGGAAACTCAAGTTGACGGACCATGTTGTTGAGTCCGCTCGCTATCTGATCCAGAGCCACACATTCTAAGCTGCGATTGGCATCCGAGGCGATTTGACACAGCTGATCCCAGTTGACTTGTTCGAAACATGCGATAGATTGATGATCAGCGTTCTGGAGGAATTCCTGAACTGTTGTCCAGGAACTCGAATCCGCGGCCATGTGGAGTACCAAGAAATCACTGAAATGCTTGTGAGGGGGGTTCGGGTGCCAGCGCTGCAACGGGAGGGTTGCTTGGGGCTTTATAGAGAGCGATTATGCTGGGCTGAATCCTGCAATTGGGGCCACAGCTGTAACAGGTACCTTAATTGGCTGGCACACCGCATTCAGTCGTATGCACGGACTGACGTGTCACACACAATTGAGGTGCACAGCAAGTTTGGCGGTGTGAAATTTTCTCATCTATAATGATGACCGCATTAACCGCCGTCGTTTATGGCCACATCCGGGCTCTGTCCTTTCGGCGCGTAACAGCGACCGGGCCAGGGGCCAGAAACGGAGACGGGATTCTCAGCTAACGGTTCGGGCATTGCGGGAGATAATATGGGACCGCCTCCTTCCCACCGGTGCTTAGTCAAAATGCGACTCTCCATACTAGGTAAGACTCTACTCACTGGTGTATCTTTGGGAGAGCGGACGGGATCCCGAGTTCTCCAGGGCAGATTGACCGTCAGCCCAGGATCAGCGCTATAGCCACGGTCTATATAAACTAGGATTAGGTACCCTCTAAGATGGTCTATTATCGTTAGGCGGGGAGGAAAGTTTGTTGCACAAGGTTGGCATTGCGGATTCGACCGCGCCACGAAGCGGTTATCTCGCCCGATGCTGCAGGATCGACGAAGACCAGAAACTTCCCCAGACCCGTCGCCTACAACTGATCGAGCTGTCTCTGGAAGAATCAGGGCAGTAAGAAATAGGCACGTTCCAGACAAGATGGACAAAAACCAAAATATCCCGCGCCAACCAGGATAGCTGGTAAGAGCGCCGCCAAGAATAGGACCGACGGCCGTTGCAATGTTGGGACTATGCCAAGGTGAGAATGATGTTCGGCTTAGGGTTCGAGTTGGTTGGTGAACTGGCTTACCCAAGTACCAGACCGGATACGAATCTACCACGTTCGGAGGGGGGAGCAATATCGGATACCACGCCGTATCCTATTGCAATGGCGGCTAACCTCCGTCAGCAAAGGGTTTGCAGAGGTGAAAATAGGAAGTTTACCAGCACTCCCAGCATTTTGGAGCATTCTAAGCAAGAACAGCGCCGTCCAGCCACTTTGCAGTGCAAGGCCAACGCTGGCAATACAGTAGACGCTCATCATGAAAAGATACACTATTCTTCGTCCAATCTTGTCTGCTAAATCTACCAGGACTGCTGGGGCGAGACCAGCAACAATCATGTAGGAAGTGATGGTTAGATTGATTTTTCCAACAGATACATGAAGTGCTTGAGATAAGTCATTAATGGCGGGAAAGAATATGAACGATAACAGAGGTGGAAAGGTCGCCGCAAACGAGGCCAGGCAAAGAACGAGAACCTTTCGCTTCTGTGACAGGATCGAATAAGTTGATGAGGCTGCGCCAGGAGAAGTAGCATGGCTCAGCTCTGCGACTGATGGTTGCCCAGGATGCTCCGACGGCACAGCTCGGTTCACGGATACCATCTTCAGGCGTAACTCATCAACAACGAATTGGTATAGAGAGTGAACGAGCCGTGTCTTTGGTCTATTTGCGGACCAGCAAAGTGCGGGTGTTTGGTCTTCGGAAAGCCTTGAAATAGACGTCATTGCGGCATAGTTTATCAACGTAGCATCCAAGTTGGAAAGCCTTGGCAACGCTCTGCCTGATTTTTGGTCATTTGATAACCTGTCCTCACTTTCTGTTGGCGTCCTTGGTATAACTGCATGACGCAGCTGCGTCTCGGTGATTAGTCTGATTGGCCTATTCAGCCAGTCTGTTTGCTCAGCGATAATGCACTGTGAACCCCCTCTTACGTTGCCATCCGTTAAATCCTGTGAAGAACCATCATTACAACAGCATTACAATCACTTACCGTCACGAAGGAATCTCTCTGATTCATTCCCAAGATTGCAGCATGGCACCACAAACCATTGCAGTTATCGGGGGTCTGGATGCCGATCTAGTCATGATTGCGCCTCGTATCCCAGATCAGGGGGAGAATGTTCTAGCAAACGAATATCTGGAGACGTTGGGGGGGAAAGGGGCAAACTCTGCGATTGCAACATACCGTGCTTGTCACAAAAAGTCATTAGAACACACAGGAATTCCTGTGAATAAGGTGACGGAGAAGCCAGCAGGTGGCGATGATGTAACAACCGCGAATACCGAGCTGACCACGTCGGCCTTGGGCGAACTTGCCATTGACAGCCCAGGGGAGGGCAACATACAGGTCAAGATGATCGGTGCAGTTGGTGATGACCGATATGAAGAGAAGTTCATCGTGGGCTTGAGCAATAATGGCGTTGATGCTTCAGGCATCGTGACGGTGCCTAACACACGTTCGAGCGTCTGTTTCGTCATGGTCGAGGATACCACGCGCGAAAACCGGTGTCTTTTCACCTTGGGCGCAACCGCATCCTGGAAGAAAGAGGATTTTATCAGTGCTGAGCAGCTCGGAGGCGGCATACGACCGGAATTGATCGTAGCTCAGATGGAAATCGACAAGGAGATCGTCGAGACTATGATCGCAACTGCTGGCAAAGCCGGAATTGAGTTCTGCTTGAATGCGGCGCCTGCGACTCCCATCGGCAAGCGCTTCTACCGATACGTCACCCACCTGTTGGTCAACGAGTCCGAAGCAGCCATAATGTCTGGTCGAGACAGAGACGAGGTCAACGAAGAAACTTGGCCGGTCATTGCTCGGGAGTTCTTGAACCGCGGTGTCAAGAACGTGGTCATCACACTCGGTTCTAAAGGTGCATTCTACGCCAAAGCGACTGGAAGCAGCCAATGCCCGGCTTTCGATGTAGAAGTTAAGGACACCACAGGTGCAGGGTGAGTTCATTCTTCTGTCCCGAATTCTTTTGTGCAGATATTGACATCGACAACCAGCGATACCTTCACTGGGGCGTATGCATCTGACTACCTGGGCCAGAAAGCCAGGGGAGTTTGGGACATCAGGAGCGCAGTCATTCGTGGGAACAAAGCTGCTGCGCTTACTATTCAAAGTGTGGGAGCTCAAGCCGGCATCCCTTGGGCGGATGAGATTGACAGGTTTGATGCTCCTCGTAAGGTTATCGATGCTGTTAGGTCAAGTTCGACTGCTGAGATTGCTAGCGAGGCTTGAGGAGAAAAATGAGGGCAGGAACGCTAGTCGCTGAGCAACAATAAAGGGTGTACTCGTGAGAGATGATCGGGGCAACTTGATGTTTCTGTATTGAGATATGTACCGGGGCGAGTTATGGATTGAGATGGTGTTTTATTTAAAAAATAAATAAAAAAAAGTAAGTCACAGTATTCTAGCGTCCATTTTGATCCTGCTTCAGAAGCAAACTCCTCAAGAACTCCAGCGCTGATGGCGTTAATAGCGTACTTTGACGACAAGTTACAAATGATCCTGTTTCTTCAATACAGACTTATGAAGCCGACGGACTCTTAGCACCATATGAACGTAGAAGCTTCGCAACATTGTCATGGCCGTTCTCAGTCGCCCACGTCAGGGGCGTCCAACCTTGCAAGTCTGGTGCCTCGAAATCTGCTCCACGATCCGAAAGTATTCTCACAACTTCCTCATGTCCATTCTCGGCAGCCCACGACAGCGGCGTGCGACCGTGTTCCAAATCGACTGCGTCAACATCCGCGCCCAAATCGAGGAGCAGTCTAACCACAGTCTCATGGCCTCTCACCTCTGCCCATGACAGCGGTGTCCGACCATACTTAGGATCAGACAGCTCGATGTCTGCGCCGGCGCCTTGATCGAGTAGCAGCTGTACGACAGCCTGATGACCTTTTGAAGCCGCCCACGACAAAGCTGCCCGGCCGGAGACCCCGTCAGCCGCCTCAATACGTGCACCATTGTCAAGGAGTAACCTGACAGTTGTTTCATGCCCGTTGTCAGCAGCCCACAGTAACGGCGTTTTTCCATCTTGGTCAGCTATCTCAAGGTTCGCGCCCATTTCCAGAAGCTGCCGCGCAGCCAAGTAGTCACCAGCCTCAGCTGCAAAAGACAATGTCGTACGCCCAGCTTCATTTTTAGAGTCAACGTCGCGCACCTCTGGGCTTATCATTCCAATGGAGGTCTGGATCGAATCAAGACCTTTCGACTTTCTAAGATGCGTAAGAACTGGGTCCGTTTCCAGAGCACTTGGGGGGAAAGGATCGTTGTCGCGTTTCCATGAGTTCCAACGTTCAATCCACTCTTCTCGCAACGGCGGTGGTGGATCCTCTGGCGGTGCGTAATCGGTATGTTCTTTGTCCCAGGACAAAGACGTCGCGAAAGAGACCATGTCGTTCCGGTGCAGGACTGACCAAGAGTCCGGAGGTAGGAATGCCCCATCAATGTATTCTCTTCCACTGGGCGGCTGGGGAACCGAGTTTTCATTGAGCGGCCGTCTGGAAGGGTCCTTCATGACGAGGGCTGATTCTGCACCAGGAGTCTCTGGAGTGGTGTTTTCGAGGGATGGCACAGCCAACAAAGACAGTGATTTCAAGTAGGTTGCGATGTGATCAACCACAGCATTATACAGGTGTGTGTGATCTATTCCCTTGCCTGCGAGAGGCCGTAATTTCTCAGGGATTTGCTCACATAGGGGACAAACGAACTTCTCGCGTGGTGCGACTTGCTGTCTTCTGGGAGATAGAGCGTCAAGCTGAGCTTGATTTGGCGCTTTCGACTTTCCAGGATGGGACTTGAGGTCCTGCATGTGTTATCTCCACTGAAGCTCAGTCTTGAATGTTTGCGTTTCTGTTTTCGTTTCCGTGATTTCGTGCTTTAGGTCACAGTACCATACACTGGTGTGTACTTTGCGCATCCACTCTTCCGAATGAGCAGATTCCATGTGAGCCTTCCATTCGTGAAGGCGGGCGAAAAATACCAGAGACTCAGTGCACTCAGGAAACAGGCAGGCGTAAGGCTTGAGATGCTCGTCAACGTGACGTTTCCAAAGCTCTTTTCTCTTTTTCTCCGATTCTCTTCATTCCAAAGGCATGAAACAAAAAGGGCATCGGACACGTGTTTCTCCTTCGACCGCTATTGGTGCCGGAGGGTACTCAAAAGAGTCGTCTTGTCTGGTAGAAATGATGCTGATGACAGTCGTGAGAGCCCGTGGTTTTGGAAGGTGAAGATTCCTAAGTATCGGGGCCTTGGGGTCGGGACGAGAAGCATTCTGGTCAAAACAGAAGGATGGCTCACTCTTCTGTCTCTTGACAAGACCGGTCTAGGTTCAAGGTATGTGTTCTGGTGCTGTTTGAAAGAAGGCGACTTCTCTGGCACGTTTCTGACAGCCAACCTCTTTGCGTGAAGTTTTATCTGCAGAAGCATCCGGCGTCGGACAGCTATGCCGTCTCCGAGTTGCCGACAAAGCGCTTTACGAGCAGCTGGGAACCTGTAGCGGACTAGAAGTGCAATGTCTCTGCGAAAAACGACATCATCCTTCGTAAGCAAGGTTGCGACTGTGTGGTCGAGCTGTTGTGCTGATGCTTTCCTGATAGCTACGGTTATGAAATGTAACCGATCCAGTGCAGTATCGACAGCTCTGGAAGCGTCCTCCCACTTCGAGAGAAATCCCTTTTCCGCTTCTGAGTTCGCCATCGTTGTATCAGAGAGAAAGGTCGATGAGTCATCAGGTTTGCGATAGACTAAGATCCCAGACTGAAGTCAGCAGTAAGTTCGCAAATATAATTTGTTTAAGCAGATATTGATCCGGCCGATTACTTCCACTTACTGCGTTGCACGTTTCTTAGGATCATTTCCAGCAACTCGATGACCATGGAAGATATGTCTGTCAAACCCCGCAATCTTGCGTCTAATGATGAATTCATCAATGAAAGCGCTCCAGTATAGTCTACCCAAAACAAGAAGCTATTACGGAGACCCAAGAAGTCAAATGATGGACGCCGTTGGCTCCCTGAGTTGCCGACGGCGTCTTTGGGAGTAAATGAGCGCGTGAGGACTGATTCCTCGTGCTCGGCCACAACACTATCGAATGAGGCGAGAAACTGGTGGGCGATGTCGAATATGGCTGTTGCCATATCCTCTTGCGCCTGGCCCATGATGTCGTAGCGCTCGATTGTGGAAGTAGTGTAGGAATCAGGCTGTCCGTAGAGCAGGGTGAGACAGGCCCGGGGCAGGGTAAGCGGCTTTTTTTTTTCGAGGGGGGGGGATGGAGGGCTTGACAGGGGCAGGAAGAGGGGTTTCGCCAAGATAGTAAGATATTGATCAGGCTGGGCCTCGGGCACCTTAAAGTAGAAGCAGGAGTGCTTTCTCATCCTGGAGGTGGAGCTGATGCCACCATTGCGCCTCTCATCCACAAAGCGTACCTTTGTCCCCTGTTCATGAATTTCCTCCATTCTCTCGTCATTCATTGTCATTGTTCTGATTTCAAAGCTTCAATATACATTCATCCACAAACAAACAGAAACCAAAGCCGTTTAAAGCTGTAAGCATGCGCAATGCCGGATCTCGGTCTAATTCGTGTGAGGTATGGTTTTCTCCAAACCCTCCACCCGCTTTTCCTTTCCGCAAAGAGCCTTCCGACTACAGAGGGTGCCGACGAAGGCCTCTACGGCTCCATGATCGAGGAGGATGTTGAGCATTTGGAAGAACGAGATCACTACATTGCGAAATGACATCAGACTGAACATCATCAAGCAACAGATGGTCAACATTGACCACTTGGCTGAAGATGATGCAACCCTGGAAGGTCTTGAAGTAGATCTGAAAGCGCTGTTAAAAGAGCTGGAACATCTGATTGATCCCCAAATTCTTTGTTATGAAGGACTCGAAGTAAGTCCTAAACCAACTTCAGGCTACTTAGTTAGTCCCTCTTCTCAACGACACGCGCTGAAACAACCTTAATCTTACTCCAGAAAAAAGCATTTGAGCCGAAATCACTTGCTTGCTTTCCCAAGCTTGTCGTATTGCGAAACCTTCTGCAAGACCAAGAGAAAACTCCACCCGACAGCACCCCTGACGATTCTGTCTCAGCCAACGACGCCGACGCTTCGCCTTTCACGGAGGCGAATATCACCTCTATTCAAACAGAATCGAGTTGGAGTAGACGATACTCGTCCTCAGTGCCACAAGTAGCCAGATTCATCCGGTTTCCCCAGGATGCTGCGAGTATTGAATCATGTCGAAGAACAGTCACCCGTTTTGGAGTGGCTATGTTGAGGATATCGGGCGAGTCGGCCGGATGCCGCCAAGGCATGGGTCTCCAAGCGTCCAAGACATGATGACGGAAGGATCTCATTCATTTCCCCATTGCACAAGGCGCGGCTTTCGTATGTGGAGCGCCAGCGATTGGCCTGCAGCTTCGCCTCGTCCGAGTCTCGTCCAAGTTGTCCCAGCTAGGAAATACTAAGTATTTCGCGAGTTCATCCCTAGTGAGCTGTGAGCCGGAAGGATCGCGCTAAAATCTTATCGGAACATCAATTATGTCACCGTGTTCTGGTTCCGTGTCTGCCTATCAAGGAATAATGAAATCGCTTGTAAGTATGATATAGCTGCGATTCCTCGATGCTTGAGACTTTTACATGCAGAGTTGACGCCGCAACAAGATATTGACCGAGACTTGAGTATCAACATGAGCCGCAAAACCTTTGGCCTCGACGCCTCGAATTTACCACAAGACCCGTACTATCCTCAAGAAGATCCTAAAGGCCCCAGTTTCCTCGACACAGAAGGATGTCTATGTGCTTTACAGGCCACTCCTGCCGGCGGCCCCCCGCAGCCCGCTTGGCAGTGTATTGGAGACCAAAGTCAGGGAAGCGTATACACAATCAGGACCGGCAAATGGTTCAACGCACTCAATGGAGTCGGAAATGCCAACGGATCCATCAATGATGCTTCAAATCCGCCAGACACCGGAAAGCCTCTATTGTGGTTGTCTGGAGCGTTGCGAGATTCGCCGGGCTCCCATGGACTCAGTGTTCACGACAGCGCCTGTACCGGCAAGAATAATACCAGATTCTCGACTTCGTTTTACGAAGCGACGGCACAGATCAACGCAGGTCAGCAGCCATACAGCGCCGCGCCGTGTTACAGACAAGGGGCTGTTCCGATAGAAATTCAGACTTTGGAAAGCTGGCAGGCTGAAGGGTGCAGTCCAGGATTTCTGTGTGAGCATAAGCCTCGGAACTGCTTCGGCTTCTGGTGGATCTTCTTTACTAACTGTAGTGTAGGTGAGAACAATACCGTTAACTCAATACCCCAGTACTGCCCACCGTTGGATGAGTGTCAAATGGCGAGGTTGGCATCATTCACCTGCAGTTTCGACGGCAAGAATGCCGGTATGGGCCCCTTCGAGCCGGTTGTTTGCCAAGCCGGAAACTACTGCCCCGAGGAGAGCGACGGCAAAGTTTCTCTTGTGTGTCCGGCTGGCTCATACTGTCAGCCCGGAGCCGCAACTCCAACGCCATGCTCGGTCGGTAGCCACTGTCCGGAAGGTTCTTCCTTTGAACTGTTCCTCATACCGATCATCATCTTAATCATTCTCGATGTTTCAATGATCATCGGCATGCTTGTTTACCGACTTCGCAAGGGCCTTCGCGAACATCAATCAAACAAAAGTCGGAGACCAACCTTGAAGCGTGGTATGAGCAGCATGAAGGCTCAGATCACTGGGTACAGGTCACTTTCGGAAGACGCCGACCGCGAGATGCTCCCGCTGAGTGCAACGCACATTCCCAACCGGACCGACTCGTACGGAGGGGGCTTCCAGGCCGCTCTCGACCTCGGGTCTGAGTATTCCAATAATGTGCGACCCACTAGCGAGGTGCTCAACCCGCAGCTGATGGCATTTGTCTCCTCGATGCGACGTGCAACGGACGCAACGAACTTTGGTCTCTCCTTCAGTTACACCAATCTCAGTTTCCAGCCCAAGAAGAGCTCCCAGAAGATTCTTCAAAACGTCACGGGGTCCATCGATCGAGGAACTTTGACGGCTGTCATGGGCGGATCCGGGGCCGGCAAATCGACCTTTGTCAACGTTCTCATGGGAAAGACAAAGAACACGGGAGGCACGGTGGCCGTCAACAGCAGTCCGGACAAGTTGAAGCGGTACAAGAAGGTCATTGGCTACGTGCCTCAAGACGACATTGTGCTGCCAGAGCTTACCGTCTATGAAAATATTGCCCATAGCGCAAGGATCCGCCTGCCACAGACCTGGTCCAAGGTTGACATTGAATCTCACGTCGACTCCGTCATTGACTGTCTAGAGCTCTACCACGTGCGCAACTCTTTGGTAGGATCAGTTGCCCAACCTGTTATCAGTGGTGGACAGCGCAAGCGTGTGAGCATCGGCATGGAGTTGGCAGCCGCGCCGATGGCCATCTTTCTGGATGAGCCGACGAGTGGTCTTGATGCTACTGCAGCTTCCTCTTTGATGCGAACTTTGAAGGCCGTCGCGAGGCTGGGAATCACCGTCATTGTCATCATCCACCAACCACGTACAGAAATCTTTGAAAATTTTGATAACCTCATTCTCCTCGGCAACGGTCAAATCATTTACGAGGGCCCTCAAGCTGGAGTACAGGATTACTTTGAGGGCCTTGGCTTCGGGTTCCCAGAACACAGCAACCACGGGGATGTTGTCACCGACATCATCACCGGGAACGGACGCGAGTACAAGCAAATGGGTGAGATTTCAAAACACTCGCTCATCTCAAACTGGTCAGATCACCGCCAGGCTCTCACGCACAAGGAACGACACGCTTCTTCCATCATGAGCAAAAACGGCATGTACGCCGCGATCAAACGTCGCGGCGCGCCGGTGTACAAACAGACGTGGCTCTGTCTCCGCCGTGCCATGCTCCAGCAGTACCGCGCCAAAGCAGCTTTCTGGGCAGAGATGGGACTCGCGGCACTCGCCGGCTTTCTCCTTGGCCTAGCTGAGAATTCGAAAAAGGGCATATTGTTCACGGGTACCTTTAAAGCGCCGTACGCCATCCTGTCAACGGCCGTCGACTTCAAGTCGGCCCCCGAACTGGCTCTGCTAGTCTCCATTGCTGTGGGTCTGGTGTCTGGTGCGCCTGGTGTCAAGACGTTCTCGGAGGAGTTGCTTGTGCATCGGAGGGAGGCTGAAGCGGGACACAACCGGCTGGCATATTTCATTGCTAAGGTGGTCTCTGTCCTCCCTCGAATGCTCTTTGGTTGTCTTCATTTCACGACATTCTTGTTCTTTCTCACGGTACCCGTGATCAACTGGGGTCTTGCTTTCCTGACCAACTTTCTTTACTTTTACTGCATCTACGGATTGGCGAGTATTGTCAGCATGGTAGTCAGGAGAGAGGATGCTCCTTTGTTTGCGACGATGATCAGCCTCATCGTTGCAATCTTGTCCGGCGCTGCCCCTCCAATGGCCAAGGTCAAGGAATGGCACATGGAGTGGCTTTGGCGTTCATCGCCCGGTGTCTGGCTTGCCGAAATCTACTTCGGTCAGCTGGTTTCACCCTTTGGCTATTTGTATGATGTGGAATCAGCTGCAACGGCAACTGGCTTCCACTTGAACTGGTTATGGCGCAACATGGGAGTTTTGCTTGGAATCGGAACTATCTATAGAGTGGTTGCGTTCTTCGGCATGGTTTTTGGGCAACGCCGGCGTAGATAGATCATCTTCTCAATAGACCAGCTCAATCAATTGCATTATAGATCTCGCCATTCTGAATGCTCGCCTAGAGTATGTTGCGTCTGTGTTCCTGAAGCTAGCTCGAAGTCACATAAGTCAACCTCATGCAACCATGGACGTCGTTCATCACGGAAGCACGGCTATTTTTCGTCTAGACAATTCATGCCTACCAAGCACTGTTCAAGCTGGGAGAAATAATGGGGCAACGATATCCGATGGAGACAACGTCTCAGGCAGCTCCAAAGGAATCTCTGGCAACTTTACCTGCGGCAATAGACTAGATCTTCGCAATTTCCACAACTGGATGCCTATTGACATCAATATTTAAATCTGGGCTATCTTGGGAATGGATGCGTTGCATAATCCTGTATCACCTAGCAGAAGCACTGAGGGTCTTTCTGAGGCCGATTCACGAGATCGCAAGAGACCATCTGATGCGACATCTTACTAGTTCTCTTGGAATGCTTATGACGCTGACGTAGACCCCAACCAGCATTAACTGCGCATCTATTTGTCTATCTGGTCCTCAGAGGGCCTGTTATTGATACCTGTAAATATTATTGGCACGTTGGAAGTCATTGCCGACTAAGACGGTTTCAAGATCAGATGTCCTCACACTTCATGAGTTCTATCAAGACTGTCTAATACGCTGAAAAAAACCAAGTCTTGATCCATGTTTCCGATCGGTGCATCGAAACGCTTCAAATTCTAGACTCAAACACGCCTTCAAGGCTCAAGCACGCCCTTCTCCAATACAAACTCAGCCTTTGGAGGCGTAATGTACTTTATCTCTCGATTTTGTTCGAAATGCACACTTCCATACCGTAGCAACTCTGCAAAAGTTCCAGGCTCCTGGTCTCTATTCTCATTCTCCTTCATATCCCACAAAGTTCCCAATGCCTTGGTCGAGGTCATGCCCGCGGCGTGGGTGACCTTCTGCATGGTCGACGTGGTCAAGATCGTCCAAACGACGTTGTAGGCCTTTTTGTACTCTTCAGACTCGGGATCGGCATCCAATTTGACTGAGAAGAGGTCAAAGAGCTCCTCGCCGTTGAAGCCGATCACGGCTTCGGCGGGCCAAGCTTCGCGTAGCGAGTCGTGTAGTAGCACCTTCTTGTCGTAGTAATCGACGCCATTGAAGCCACCGTTGGGCTCCTGAATTGCAGCGACTCTGATCCAGCACACGATTTGGGCAACATATTCCATCAATTTGGGGAGAGGGGCGTTCCAGTTCCATTTGAAATTTCGAGCTTCCATTCCATCGGTATTCATGTTATGTGCGAAGGCGATGAGGGGATTTGCTGCGATGCCATCGGAGCTGTTGTGGCCCTTCCAAAGAGCCATGAAAACATCATGCCTAAGAAGGTAGCGTATCAGCACTCCTCCAAATCTATACATATCGAGGTAATCAACCAAACTCTGGTCTCAACTTACCAATGTTTGATGAATGGGTCACCTTTGCGACTGGCAATGAAATGGTTGCCCACGACGGTCCCATACAACCAAGGGGCAGCAACTTGGTAAGGGCTGGTTGGGTCCTCGAGGTGCTTCCAGCAGAGGTCATCGATTGTCCTAACGAGGATGGATCCCACGTCCACCCAAGCGCCGCCATATTGGTAGAGACAAATGCCACGGAGAAAGTCTGCGCTGTGGGGACCGGTCCACACACGGGGGCCCTCCATTTTGTGTGCAACAAAGGCCTCGGGAAGTTGGTCTCGCTTGACCCAATTCAAGGCGTTGCTGGGAGAATCTGGAACGTCGTCCAGGACGCGAATCGTCCATGACGGACCGCAGAGGCGAGCCCAGTTGATGATGTTTCGCCGACACCAGCTCGGGATGTTGTCGATGCCAGAGTGCCAAAAGGCCCAGATGTTCTTCTCTGCAGTGACTGGTGGAGGGTTTCTCAGGTATTCAAGAATCTCCTCGTCAGAGCGCGCGTCGAGAGGCTCGACATGGCGGAGTTTGGACTGGAACTCCGGCGGGATCTGGAACTTTGGTGAAGCCATTGCGAAATGCGAATACCGTAAGGGTGATAAGGTGGACGCATCCAAGAAAGCATCAAAGGTAGATGTCAAACTTTCTTAAGTACTTCCGACGCTGTTAAGTTTCCTAGATCGCTACTGCGATGCACGGGGCAAAGACGGAATCATGCAGCGCTTACACTGATGAGGGGGTATTGATAGATCTCCACTATTCAATACAGTCGAACACGAATGCACCAATTGTATGCTTTCCGAGGCTGTAGCGCGGGCAACGGTAAGATGCAGGACATAGCCGTCATTGCCAAGTTGACCTGCAGCTACGTGGGAATATGCACAACGAAACAACTGGAGATGGGAGCGGGAGTGTTTCCCGGATTGGCAGGAAGATGCAAAAGCAATCATGGGTTGGTCGGCTCGGACTCGGCTGGTTGTTGGGCCTCGTTGATTCGTGTGTTCGTCGTACGTCGATGGGTCCTGCTGCAACGTACGACATATCTTTGCTGCTATCTAGAAACACGTCTGTCGAATCACTGGGTCTCTCGACTGTCCTGATAAGAACATTGAAGGAGAAGAAGGCATTTGATTTGACCCAATCTAAGCATACTTTTCAGCTACTCCTTGGGAGCTTACATGTTGTTCACCGAAGCAAAGAGTGTGGCAATTGCTCTGATGGCTTTGAGACGGTATAAATCGTATGAATCATTCATGGTCATGACAAATGGTTTTTCAAACCAGATGGGAGGGATTTCCGGAATTGAGGAAATGTTGTTGCCTCCTAGTAAGTAATAGAAGTTTCTGCAATGAAGGGGCCTCATCTCACTAATTGGTCTTGATCAATACTGATATCGTAGCAAGGCTGCGACCACGATTCCGAGGTGAATTCACGTCAAAGTCAGTGGAACTTCTGGTATGGCAATAAAATCCACTGCTTTACAGCGAGGATTCACCATTCTGATATTCTGAAGGCATTGAGCATGGCACAGTAGTTTAAATTCATGTTTGATTGGAGGATGTGCGACTGCGCCACCAACGCGGGTGCACCAAACCTGTCAAGTTCAATGTGGGCCAGGTAAGAACATGGATGAAAGATTTTCCAAGACAAGATGCAGGAATCTCTCATGAAATAAAAATAAGGTTCTGTTGGCAGTTGGTTGGCTTCGAATAAGCCCTCATATTTCTGCTCTCCTTTGGGCTAATTACTTGGCAGAATCCCGGCAGAAGAGTTTTCATTACACCCAGAATTGCTCACGATTGGAATTGACTCCGATCATATTGGAAATAGCGCTTCCAAGCAATGTGAATGCGGCTTCCTGACTTGAGATGGACTAGGAATCAGACTCTCGGCGAAGCTGTTCGATAACTAAAGCTGATATCTGGCCGAAAAACCCTCAAGTTGTCCTGGCTGTTGTAGTAGCTGCTCATCGTGGGACTCTCACAGACTTTTCCCATTCCGTTCCACAGTCGACGCAACCGTCACAGGACAGTGATACATTGTGCTACAAGATCGCGAATAACGCATCTTCGACACACGGTGTGACCATCAACAGGAGTGAAATCTGCCTCCCAGCGCAAACGGCGCTGTGGTTTCGGGCGAACAGTCAAGCACCTATTGGCCCCCGTTTTGGCAGTGCCGCAACTCCAAAGACAACATAATTTTGCAATAATTTCTCAATTCTTGGCGGTTAGCGGCGCAGCATGAAAAGGACTTCAACCGAAAGATCTTCGAATGACGTTCTACTATGTAGGAATGATTCAAGGGGCACAGGCCCTGCACCCTGTCAGCCCAACAGGCCCCCCCCTCCCGCTCTCCACCACACCACAGGCAGCGACGTTTGCAGGGCCCGCGCGAGATCGGGGTTGGATGTTTGGTGTGATGGTCGCTGAGAATAGATGGAAAATGGCGCAAAGAGACACGAGAGGCTAAGGGATCTACGAACCGATCCTGGGCTATGCCGCTTGGGGATGCACCAGGGATCTCGGCTGACAGCAAGCGCCTGCTGGCAGTCGGGATACCCTTGCTTTTGGACCCGTGAAATAGGCAACACTGATCTATTTCAGCCACTTGGACCGTCTCCAAGAGCGCTGCCGGGCGTGTTGGACTGTCTTAAGGTCACTTTAAGGCCTCTAGGGCTGTGTCGACAGGGGCGGGGCGACAAAGTCGAAAGGGGCTGTGGCGTGCCTGTCCAACGCAAACAAGACATTCCAACAATAAGCTAGGCGCGAAGTGCGCCAAGGGGTGTGATCCTCCGAGTGCGCGAAGCAATTTTACTTAAAGAACGAAAACTTCTCGCGACACTGAGCGCTATGTTGTTGCTGTCACCCATCCGGCGTCCTTGTAAGAATCCAACATTTGAACTCAATACCGCGAGAACGTGAGAGCGTTCACGATCTATTACCCCGGCATCAACAATCATAGCACGGTAGTTACGATCAGCGCCAAAATGGCTCAGGCATACATCATTGGCGATAGCTCGCCCTTCCTCAAGCGCGTCTTGATTCCCTTCTGGGTCATTCGAATTGCCATCATGATTCTTGAGATCATCCTCTACGCCGCCTCCATCGCCATTGCTGCATCGAACAGGGGGACTCTGAACCGCATCGGCGACGACAACAGAACAGCGGGTTGGGTCATGGGTATCCTCGCCGTCATTATGGTCATTATTGCCGCCTGCCTCATTCTCGACGTCATCTGCATCGTCAAGCGCTCACGACGCACGCTCAGCCCAAAGTTCTTCCTTGTCGCCAATGTCATCCAGACTCTCGTCTGGTTGATTCTGTTCATCCTGACCATCATTGGGGGTGGCAGCGCGTTTGGCTTCATCATCGCGGCTGTTATTCTGTACGTCACCCCGCGGCATATCGGCATCTGATCTTTGACCAGCGCTAAACTGACCTTTGACTCTTCTCTAGTGCCTCTTTCATCGGCCTCCTCATTTACGCTAGCGTCATCTACCACAGATTCCGCAAGGGCACGTTGCCCCGCGGAAACTATGCTCCCGCCAACCCAACGACTGGATACACGGGAGGTTACACTGCCAACGAGCCCAACAAGACTTACGATCCGAACGCACCCCGTTACGAGATGAATCAAAGATACGCATAATGAGTGAAAAGACGGTCTAATATGGCGTTGCCTGGTTTGGAATGGCATTGACGATATTGTCACAGAAAATACGTTGATGGCCGGAGGATCAAGGATAGAGATCAGGTCATTGTTCGTTCATTATTAATGGATTGGATGATTTTGAATATAGCACCAAGATACCAAGCGCAAAGAATTGAAATTTTTCGTTAGTCAGGTACCTTGCCATCGAGCATTTGGCCCAAGTTTCGTTGACGCTTCTGCGATCATGTCTGGTCCCTGCAGGAGGCTCCCTCAAGATCAAAGACCGCCATTCATCAACGTGCCTTGAATTCGAACATGCCGATGTAGTTACTAGGACACACAAAAAATAGCAGTGATTTTCACTGGCTCTGCTTGCAATGAGCCCACTAAACATCTTGTTTTCTCAACAGTCCTCTTAGTCTTCGGTCGTTAGCTACTAAGCCTCAAAATGTCACCTGAAGCCCCTCCCCTCTTACTTCTTATATCCTCTCTGAGACTTGCTAGCGCAATACCTTCACAGACGCATTGGAAGGGTAATGGGGACGTGGCAGTAAACAACAAATGGGTAGACTATAACGAAGTTGTTCCTCTCGCAGTATCCCCCGGCTACGACCTCGACAGCGAGGTCAAAATGACTTTAAAGCCGCTGATCCACTCATCGCATAGGTGTGTTCCCTGCGCTGCGACTGACCCTGACTGGTGCTGCTGGGTAAGGTGAGCAACTCTGAATCTCGAATCCTCCCAAACCAAGGGTTCCATGGTCTAGTGTTCAATATTTGCCAACGATAATCGATCCTAGAGCTGGCTTGAAGCCAACAGGCACAATCGGCGGTCACTGTCGTGATCTAGGCAAGACCCGCCACACATGTACGCGAATCGGAGTATCCCACGATCGTACAAGCATCATATACAGCTAATTCCTACATGTACCTAAAGTACAGGGTGACGATGAGCAGCGCAAACACCCTGCTATTGGCTCATGGTCGTGGTCTGGTTGGGAATCGACACATGCCCTGATGATATTGCCAGCTTCTCGCCGCGTGGCGTCGCATACTCTACGAACCCGCTAGGCGTATTCGGCACCACTGAACTTGCCGATACCCGATTTGTTAGGTGGGACGACGCCGCAATGGCGACGCGCCTCATTCTGGCTTACGACACCAGACTGCCCCCTTTGCCCTCCGCTAATGGTTCGTAAGGGGCCTTGAGCCTTCCTCTGATCGCTTGGGAACGCCTCTCTGAGCCAACGAAGAAGCGGCTTAACGGGATACTAGGGTCGCCTTCGGCGATGCTAACTTTCAGCGGATCCTCGACTCTGCCTATGGCAATTCTTTCTACACTGGCGTGCCGGCAGATGCTATGGATTGCGGCGATGATACCCCGTCGCCGAATGAGATTGATTCTGGTTTCCGAGAGCCGATCCCTTCGTCGACTGCGGTGCCTGAGCCTGAGCTCGAAGCTACAGGTACTTTCAGATGAGAATGAGGACTGGTCTGGTGATGGGACGTATTTCCAAGATGGAGTTTACTTGGAGGCTAAAGAGTACCTCGGACTATGATTCTTGGACAGTAACTGAATAAAGTTTTGAGGTTTCTCCGTTGTTCACGCACATATTTACAGAGATATGCGCCTGGAACCACGGTCCGGATAGCCGGGTGGAGCTGAAGATCATTAGGGCTCAGTATTGTGTCTGTGTTTTTATTACTTGATATAGGTAGATTGACCACCGCACGCGAAGACTCATGTGCTTGAAAACCCGACTTCAACGACTAGAATGGCAGAAATCCAAATAACAACTAAAGCGAATATCAAGCCTTCTTTCACTCTAATGTTTTCGAGAGTCTAGATTGTCTGAATAAACGATGGTGCCTCTGCAACCCCTAAAGAATCTATTTCCGGACGTCTTATCAACCTAGAGCTATAGAACCCCGCCTCTGGCACCATCCATCCGATCAGCCGCTGTCGGGGGAGCTGTGACCGACATGGTTCCCCTCCACGAATCATCGTCATCTCATCCCGCCGCAGGGATGCCCCTCTAGTATAGTGGTAGCCAGCAATGCTGTATCTTCGCAATGATTGGAGCTATCAACACATGATCGTGAGGAGGGGTTTAAGGTGACGTTTATTCAGGATAGGTCTTGTAGAGATTTGACGCAGGAAAGTTGCGTCCAAAGTGAATTCGTGACTACACTTCCACAGACACAGATCACGATGGCTTCTCACTTTGACTTCGACGAGTCCATCAGGGGCGCTCTGCCCTCGGACTTTACCTGGGGTTTTGCTACGGCCGCTGCTCAAGTCGAGGGTGCGTGGAACAAGGACGGCAAGGGCGAGTCCATCTGGGACAAGTTCTCCCACACTCCAGGCAAAGTGAAGGATGGAAGCACTGGCGACGATGCCATACGGTCCTACGACCTCTATAAGACGGATGTCGCGCTCATGAAGAGGTACGGCGTCAGTGGTTATCGGTTCTCCCTCTCGTGGTCACGCATCATCCCCCTCGGCGGGAAAGACGACCCCGTTAACGAAGCCGGCATCGCATACTACAATCGCCTTATAGACGAACTGCTCGCCAACGGCATCATACCCTACGTCACCCTCTTTCACTGGGACACCCCGCAAGCCCTCGAAGATCGATACGGCGGCATGTTGGACAAGGAAAAGTACACGCCCGACTTCGTCCGTTACGCTCGCGTATGCTTCGAGCGCTTCGGCGACCGAGTCAAGGACTGGATCACCTACAACGAGCCCGGCGTCTACACCCTCGCGGGCTACGCCGCCGGCGTGCACGCCCCGGCCCGGTCGAGCTTCCGCGAGCTCAATCCGGAGGGCGACTCGTCCACCGAGCCCTTCATCGTCGCGCACACCGAGCTCGTCTCCCACGCCTACGTGGCCGACTTGTACAAGAAAGAGTTCAAACCGACGCAAAGGGGCAAGATCATGATCACGCTGCACGGGAACTGGTCCGAGCCCTGGGACGCATCGGATCCTCTCGACGTCGAAGCCGCGCAGCGGGCCCAGGAGTTCGAGATCGCGTGGTTCGCTGACCCGCTATACAAGACGGGCGATTATCCGGCTTCCATGCGCGCACAGCTCGGCGACAGATTGCCGCGGTTCACCCCCGAGGAGAGCAAGCTCGTGCTGGGTAGCTCCGAGGCGTACGGCATGAACTCGTACAGTGCGTTTTACGTCAAGCACCGCGATGGCCAGGCCGACATTAACGACCACAAGGGCAACATTGAGCAGTTTGACGAGAACAAGCAGGGCGTGCCGCGCGGGCCGAGGAGTGATACGGACTGGCTGCGCAAGACGCCGTGGGGATGGGCCAAGTTGCTGCGATGGATCTGGAACCGGTACCATGTGCCCATCTACATCACGGAGAACGGGACCACGGCGCAGGGCGAGCATGATTGGAAGCCCCAAGGGCCGGATGATGTTCTCGAAGATCCGTTCCGCATCGACTTCTTCGAAAGGTACCTGACAGAGGTGGCCAAGGCTTCGCAGGAGGGCATTATCATCAAGTCCTACTTTGGCTGGACGTTGACCGACAATTGGGAGTGGGCGGCAGGGTTCTCGGACAGGTTCGGCGCGACATGGATCGACTTTGAAAGTCCGGAGAAGACGCGCTACCCAAAGAGGTCGGCGCTATTCCTCGGAGGTTTTTTTAAGCATTTGATTCGCAACTAAAGGGGAGCTGAGCTCGTCTGTATCCTTTGACGCGTTCCGCAGTCCGAAATTAAAAAATGTCGCACGCGTTCTTGGTCAACACTGCACCCAGGTTGGCAATATGCTCGGTAACTACAATGAACTTATCTATACTGTCTTTTTACGCGTTGTTACTTCAAAAACAGAACATATTAGGCCAAATAGCAAAAGATATTTGCCTCGAGGGCGAATCGAACGCCCGATCTTCTCATTACGCAGGTCATACGAGTGAGACGCTTTACCACTGAGCCACCAAGGCTGAACAGATAGATCCATGTTATTTCCGGCGAAAATGCGAACCATTATTCTCAGCTCCAGCTCGATCAGTTTGGACAGAGGCGCTTCCCGATGCAAGAGATGGATCGCGTCGAGTCAACCCGGCTACTTTTCGAACAGGAAGTTAAGTTGGTATCCAATAGCAGAACTATATTACAGCATTCTCTGATGACTGGCTGATTTCGACGTGCTTGAGGAAATGTCCCAACGTGCTTACGCCGCCCCAGAGACTGACATGGAGGGGCTCTGAGGAACCTTTGAGCTTTCCAATCAGTCGTTTGGCCTCCTTTGCTGAGAGAAGAGTGTAGAGCCTTCATTTCATATACCTGCATTCGAAAGCTCAGCCAACTTCTAGACCTTTCGGGATACAGTACCTTAAATAGAGGCTGGCGCCTACCTTGGGCCCAGATAAAATCAGGAGCAAGAGAAAATAGAAGTTCTTGTACTCGCAGTTCTGCGAAACTTGAAGTCTCTCCATTTCTTCTGGAACAGACATTACAGAGAATAGAAAGAATGGTCCAGAATAAATAAATCCTCTATTAAACTTTTGCAGAGTAGGTGGACTGGGATGTCAATCCTGAGAGCTGCAATCTTTGAGTACCTAGCTAATCATCTAAACCCAGATCTGTCGTAGATGCTCGCAACATTCCAATTTCAACTAGGCGAGAGAGCCTCAATTCCCAGCGAGTATGTGTGCACTCCTTCGGTCGGGGCTTCGTGTCTATGCCATCTCGGATGAAGATGGTTACGGCGTCTACCAGCTCTACTACACCGCCTCGCTCAACATCCCATCATCATATGATACTTGGACAGGCTCAATTCAGATCTTCCTTACCTTCGGTTTCTACGCGCTATCAGGCCGCCCAGCCGACGCAGGATACACCCGACCCGTAATCATCGTCAGCCTGTTAATGGCCGTAGTGGGGACATTTCTGATCAGTTTCTGTCACGCGTACTGGCATACCTTACTCGCCCAGGGTCTATGCACTGGGCTGGGAATGGGCATCATGTTGATGCCGGGCGTTACCATCGTCGGCTCGTATTTCAAGAGGCGAAAGACGCTGGCGCTCTCTATTGTCACTACCGGGACGGGCGTCGGCTCAGTCACATTTCTTATTCTATTCAACTATGCGATTCCACACGTCGGCTTCGCGTGGGCTGTCATGTGCCAGGCGTTGATGATGATGGTTCTCGGCCCTGTCACAACTGCGCTGATGAGGTCGCGGCTGGCGCCTAGGAAGCAGACAAAATAAGAGGTTTCCAGGAAGCCTAGAGAAAGACCAAAGCGAACCAGAGGCACGGGGAAGCACGTTTAATTACAAGATATCAGACATTGTTACTGTCCTATGAACTTATTTACAAGAAGAATTGCCGTACAAGACATGAAATGCTACATCGTAGCACATTCTACACCCTCTTAATGTCTAGCAGGAGCCGTCGCGTTGGCGGCGCCGTAAACGATACGGAACGGCTGGGTCTCAGTGGTATCGTACTCCTCGAGCTTCGTCGCGTCGCCAAAGACACGCAGAGACTTGATGGCGAACTTGTACTTGCCATCGGGGGCGTAGGTGCCATCCTCGAGCTGGCCGTCAAAGTTGACGGCGAAGACGCCGCGGGAGACGTACAGGTAAGGGAACGATCGGGGCTGGCCGAGGGTCTTGATGCCCCAGACCTCCTGGGTGGTGTTGGGAGGGCAGGTGGTGAGGGGGACGAGGTCGGCGCGGACAAAGGTGGAGCCGAAGGCCATGTTGACGGCGAGGGCGGGGAGGACGGCCTCGGTCTCGTTGGCGGTGCCCGCGGGAGGGAGGATGAAGGTGTAGTTGCTGGGGACGGGCTCGTATTCCTCGGCCGTTGCGCTGGTGGAGGTGGTTATGAGGGCCTGGTCGAGGGTGATGTGGCTGTGGAGGCTGCCGCCGATGCCCTGGTAGGGCAAGGACAGGCTGGAGCCGTCGGAGCCGTTGAGAGCGATGAAGCCGGACCAGACGGGGAGGCGGGCGGCATCGAGGGTGGGAGGAGTGGGAGTGACCAGCACGGTGGCCTCACCGCCGGCGGGGACGGTGATCTTGTCCTCGCTGAATGCGAGGGTGGCATACTCGCCGGTCAGCTCGTTGGGGAAGAGGGCGGGGATGAGATCTCCGGCAGCCTCAAAGGTGTAAGCGGTGGCGGCACCGACGTTGCTGAGGTCGTAGGACACAGATTCGGAGCCAGTGTTCTTGATGGTGAAGTTGAGCTCGGGGGTGAAGTAGTCGGTGTCGTTGAATGAAAGGCTGGAGTGGCTGAGGATGACAGTGGAGTATGCGGCATCAAAGGCCTGGACGAGACCACCGCCCTGCTGGGGAACGGGAGCGAGGAGCTCATCGGGGCCGCTTCCGTAGTTGAACTTGACGGGGTTGGCGTACGCCGAGAGGAGGTTCTCGATGGTGGCGGGGTCCAAGGTCTTGCGGACTTCGGCGATCAGGGCAACGATACCGGCGGTCTGGGGGCAGGACATGGATGTACCAGAAAGGACAGCGTAGCTTCCCAGGGCTCTGGGGTAGGTGGACAAGACGTTGCCGCCGACGGCGCCGAACTGGGGCTTCTGGAGACCATCCCAGTTGGGACCCCATGAGCTGTAGCTGGAGATGGAGCCTCCGGTGGCGGTGTTGTTGGAGTTGAGGAGAGTCTGTTCGGCCTTCTTGGGGTCCGTCATGTGAAGGACGACCTCGGATCCAGCAGCAAGAGCAGTGAGCCAGACGGCGCCCTGCTCAGGCGTCGTCATGCCGATAGCCTCGAGACCGTCAACGGCGGCAGAGACAGAGGCGGCACCCGCAACGTTGTTGTAAAGCATGACGTACTTGGCACCAGCGGCGACGGCGTTCTGGGCCTTGCTGACGAAAGTGCAAGTACCTCTCCTGACGAGCACGATCTTGCCGCTGAGATCGGGAGTACCAGCGGGGTAGGGGTCACAGCCGAGGGAATCAGTGGACGTGGCGTCGGTGCTCACGGTCCAGAGGGGGAGGTCGACGCCGGCCCAGTTCTGGGGCTCACCGGGGGTGTAAGAGAAGTTCTGGGTCTCACCGCCGGCGATGGTGAAGGAGTTCTCAATGAGGACGGCCGGGGTGACGACGTTGTCAAAGGAGGCGATGGCGGTGACGTGCTTACCGCTGGCGGCGGTGGAGGCAAAGAAGATACCCTGGTCGCCAGAGTTACCGGCAGAGACTGTGCAAGGGACACCAGCCTCAACAATTCTTGAGACGGTGGCGGCCCAGGGCTCGTCAGTCCAGCCAGAGGGACCACCGATGGAGGCGGTGATGATGTCGCTGCCCTCTTCGTAGGCGCGGTTGTAAGCGGCGATGAGGATATCGTTGCTGACCTGGCCCTCGCATCCAAAGACCTTGTAGGCACCGAGGGTCACACCGGGAGCAGTACCGGTGAAGCCAAAGGGGTTGCTCTGAGCGGCAATGATACCAGCAACGTGGGTTCCGTGGCCACCGCAGTCCATGGGATCGGGGTCCGGGACGTGCTCGTTGAAGCCATCGTAGCCGTCACCGACCAAGTCGGTTCCGTAGCTGACGAGGCAGTCGGGGCCGAAGCAGCCACCGAGAGCGGGGTGAAGGTAGTCGATACCCGTGTCAATGACGGCGATCTTGATACCCTTGCCGTAGACGCCCTTGGCGTGAAGCTTATCGACCTGGGTCATGACGTGGGTCGAGAAGGTGTCCTCACCCTCTTGACGCTTCTTCAGGTCGATGTAGTCGCGGCCCTGCTGGCCGGTCCAGACAATCTCGGGCTTGGGAATGCTGAAGGTCCTCACGGGCCAGATGTTCTTGACCGAGGCGAGCTGGCCGAGCTTGGCGGCCTTTTGGTCGGCAGTGTCGAGGTTCTTGAACTGGATGGACGCGCCCTTGAAAAGAGAGTAGGTGAGGTTCAAGCGAGTGATGGCGTCGGCATCGGCCTCTGCGTAGAATTCAGAGGCATCCTGTAGACGAAATCAGGTTAGCGACTTGGCTTGTCCAGACCACAGGGCTGCTCTGGGAGCGATTGGCTTACCTGACCATCCTCCAACTCAACAATGAAGGCACCAGCAACGGTCTTGGGTGACGGAGCCTTGGCTTGGACGGCGGAAGCCGCCGCAAGGAGCGGCAGCAAGAGACTGCTTCTGACCATTGTGTTTGGCTGACGGATGACCTGTGGGAGACCGGAGCTGGCTAGAAAGGAAACATCTCACGAGCGCTGCGTCCCTGGGGTTCCAGCTTTATAAGTGCCACCAGTGTATCCTTCACACGCGGAGGTGGGTTGCTCACTCGGCCAAATTCTCAAGGCAATCCCCCGTCTGGCGAGAGCCAGCACGGCCAGACTGGGCCCGTCATTGTCGTCATGAAAGTGACTGGGGGGGCATCATCCGGACCAGCACGCTTGCTCGCCCAGGCAGGTGGAGAGAAACATCGGCGCAGAAGCATGCGCAATGGGGAGTATGCGAGCATCCAAAGACGCGGTGACAGTGTGGCACGCGATAATGCTCGGGGAGGAGGGGGGGTTGAGGGGTGGGATGGGACCATGGGTCAGGGGGAAGCAGCACAAGCGAACGGGATCAGGGAAATAAGAAATTGCATGCAGCGTGTTGCCTTGAGCTTCAAAGAGCAGCCTGCAGTCATTCACTCGTGGGCAAAACCCCCCCCGCTGGCTGTAAGGGAAAAGGAGCATCTCGACCGAACGGCGAACGTCGATCAACATTGGAGAGGCTGCTTTGTGAGCTGCCTTGTTGAGGCTTCGTAGTGGTAGGGAACTGGGCCGCGGTTGATTAATTGGACATTGTCATTGGTGAGCTTTTTGAACGGTCAATTTGCTCAGATGGCCTTCCTATCCGGGTAAGGGTCTCCGCATATGGTTGGAGGGCCGTGAGAGGTGATGGAGTGGATTCCCCGGCCAACCGTGGTGAACATGGACATGGGACATGGACGGGGGTTAGTTGGCTAGGGGTAGTTATATTTCACCAGTAACACCCTCGTTGGTGGCGAGCCGGCCTTCGGGCTCGCTTCTGGACAACCCAGCGTTGGAGCTATCGCGAACGGATGATTGGCAGAAGCCGGGAGATCAGATTTGACTTCTTCGAGATCTCGAAGGTGCCAGCGGCGGCGCCACAGCGTTTGGGTGTGTAAAGCAGGGTGAGGGTGTGGCCGGCCGTTGAGCGTTCGCAAGAACCAAGACTAAAAAGAGGCTTGTTCTGGTCGGGCCAACTTGGCACAACTAACACTATGCGTTGGTAGACGGCAAAAGGACATTGGGTGGCTCATGTGGTATCGGTGACGGCTCCATATTGACATTAATGCTGCAAACACAGGACCGGCAACAAGGCGCGGGGGACCTGTTGTTCAATGTCAGTTGGTTCGTACAAAGATTGCTGGGCGAGAGTCCGCTCCTATCAGGATCCGGCGAGACTACACCCGTAGCGTTATCAAGACATTACCCATACACGTTCTCTCGATAAACATGTTAACATGATACAGGAGTTGCAGCTCTCACATACCCTCGAAGATACACTGCCATGCCATCGGTGCATCAACGAATTCCCCAGACCATGGGGCCAAGAGGCCAAGAAGCCAAGGCACTCTCCTACTGCCGCGGTAGCAGTGCGTCTCGGGCTCGTTGTTTGTTGGTGTGTTCCTGAATTTGCACTCGTGCGATGTGGAGCGCGTGATGTACTCAGGCACGCGTACGGTCCCACGGTAGCATCCACGCGGGGACGGGCATCCCGGCTGCATAGTGGGTTCTCGTTATTCAAGGCGATTGCGTTGGATTGTGTCCCAGGCACGTCAGTTTCGGCATCTGCATCTGCACACTGGACTCCTGGGGCCACAAGACGCTGGCCGGAGGCGAGTCCGTGATGTGGAAAAAGAAGCTTGAAAGGTTAACCGACTCATGGGCGGCTGAGTCGGTTTCCTTTGGGCAGGAGGCTGTTGGTAGGTAGAGGACCTTTTGCTAGTCATTCATAATCGCCAATTTGTTCCGCCCACATGCGATATCCCCGCACGACGCAGGGCAGAGCCAAAGAGTGGCGGACAGGGTGAGGGGGGGATGGGATGGCTATGGAGTATCTGGATGGGCGATAGGATGCTCCGGGACTTGGGACTCTGCGTCTGAGCAAGGCCTGGCACCTGTCGTCCCATCATCCATGGTTCCTCGCCATTCTGGGCCTCCATCCGATTCACCTGCCAAAAAGTCGATAACGCGGTGGCCAGGCCCCGGCCCTAGACCGGACACAAAGGTTCGCGAGATGCGGGCGGCAGTGCAACGCTCCGCTGTGCTGGACGGACGGCTTGCAGGGCAAACTTGCAAAGCTCTAGGTATCAGACAGTCTCGGCTGCAAATTGGATTCGAGTTTCGCCGAGTTGGTTGTTTGAGTCTTTGAGTGCGTAGCTGCATAAGAGGGGACGACGCGACACGATAGGGGAGTTGAAGAGGCCCTGAAGTCTGCAGAGTCAGAGAGTCAGAGACCGTAACCCAATATTGATACGCCCGGACCAACGCCTAAAAAGCCATGGCTCCTCTCGCCCTTGGCCAAAAGGAGTTGGGTCCCGGCTGGGCTACTAAGGCGGTCTGGGAAGCTCGGGAAGAGGCCGCAGGGATCTTCTCCGCCCAATCTCTTCCCCCCTTCGACTTTCACGTCTTCGTATTCTGGGCGAGACTGGGTCCAGCTGAAAATGAGAGAACTTTTGACATGCACTTCTTCTCAGGTTCGACGGTCTGCACGATTCAGTCACGGGTTTTCAGCGCCGCGAATCAACAAAGATGTTACAGCGAGATGGCATCCGAAGAGGCTCATCAAACAGCGTTCCCCCGCTTCCTTGAACCTAAAAACCGCGAGGAAATGAATAGTGACTCTGCCCCTGCTGGGGATGACCTGGGTGTCTATCTCCCGGGCGGAATGAAATATAGTAGGGATCCTTCGCCTCAAAAAGTATTAGTCAACGCAAATTCGTTTAACCTTACGATGGCGCCGAACTCTGTTCATGGTTTGATTCAACAACATGCATCGTCATGCAGTACTGAGCAGACTACTTGTGTCCAATATGTTTTGTGCTCTAAGCCGACAGTGAAGTTTTGTATTCAACAATAGTTGTGAAATGATTCCCGCACTCGTTATTCTGAATTAAATCTCGACATGGATATCAGCACTTACGTGAACGTGCTTATGGGAATCAGTTCCTGATGAGGTGAATCCAGTCCTGTGCGCCACACACGCGGGCTTCACAGCGCAAATACAGATTTCGTCTCACAACGCACAACAGATGTTGATACAACGCGACTCTTCTCAATCACACACAAACCAGCTATTCAATTGCCGGCGCTAAGTCAAGCAAAGAGGTCGTCATCGGAGCCTGGGCGAGAGTCGCGAATCTTGGCCAACCCAGGTGCCAAAGCCAAAGCTCAAGCAAAGTCTTCTTCAAATGCATGCCAATGCTGGCGGCCACCCACCATTCCAATTGTTCGGGCACGATGGGGTCGTACCTTGCAGATGGTCGGATGCGACCGTCGCAGTCCGTCCCGGGCAGGCAGAAGGGAGGGTTAACGGCCGGCTGGGCGGTGACTGGGCTCCATGACAAGACTGGCCCTGTCATCTTGGCCGTACGCATACGGTGAGCTCACAGGATGATGATCGAGACGGTACCCACTCGTTGTAGATTGTGGGCAAGATAAGTAGCACACCATTATCAACCAACGTTGCTTATTATTGTATCATGTATGCGCTCTGTACTCTGTATGGAACCGACTACCCATTGGCGACCCGATGCTGGTCAAGCTTTCAGGATGCCGGACATCGATGGATCAATTCATCAGGCAAGAAGTTCCCTCGCAACCTCGTAGGTGTTGATGAAATCTATGCCCTCCTTCCTCCACGTGTCATCCTCCACATAGCTCCTAGACGCATTCAACACCAGGTTCTTGGGAACGCTCAAATCATACTTGGGCCAACACGGCAACAGGGGTGTGCCATTCGTAAACGTCCCATTGCTGCCAGCCTTTGGGTTGGGGTCCGACTCGTAGACGAACCGCACGTAGGCCTCCCCGATGGCGCGGGCGAAGCGCACGTGGCTATCGTACTGCGGCGACGGCCCGAGCAGGCCAGAGATATTCTGAAAGCTGTAGGCGACATTGTCAAAGTGCCGCACACCCTCGATCTGCTTGCGGTTCCAGAGCAGCTGGTCGAAGCGGTAGCTATAGACGGGCTGGGAGGCGGCGTAGAGCTCGCACATCTTGCGGCGGCCCGAGATCATGACCAGGTCGCCGCCGATGGAGGCGCCCCGCCGCCACTGCAGGCCGTACTCCGGGTACACGGAGCAGTTTGTGATGGAGAGCGGCGGCTGGGTGCAGGGGTCGTTGGGGTACAGCGCAAAGAGCCTCCGGATCGTCGGCGGCGAGAGGGCGTAGGAGCGCCACCAGGTGAAGCCGTTAAAGAGGTCCGACTCGGTGTTTGGCTTGGGGCTGCTCGGGTTGAAGTTGATGCCCTCGTCGCTGTTGGCACCCGTCAGGAGGGGCACCTTGACGAACTTGCCCTCCCGTATCAGCTGGCTCGGGTAGCCCGTGAGGAAGTCCCCGTCTATCATTGGGTTCCACACCTGACTGGGGTTTCCTGCAAAGAGTTGCGTCTGGCTCAGGCCCCGGAGGCAAGCCAGTTGGTCTTTGGCGGTCCAGCAGCCGACGGTGCGCGTCAGGTTCTCGACGGGAGCGTTGTAATAGGCCAAGTTCTGCACCTGGGCTCCCGTCGGCCCGCCGCTCTCTAGGATGGCGGCGCGGTAGAGACCGTCGTCCCGGCCGTCGTAGCTAAAGAGGTGGTACGCGATGCTCTGGGCCCCGGCGCTCTCGCCCCAGACCGTCACCCGATCCGGGTCTCCACCAAAGGCCGCGATGTTCTCCTGGATCCACCGGAGCGCCAACCTCTGGTCAAGCAGTCCCGCGTTGCTGGAGCCTTCGGCCAGAATTTGAGGCGTTTGCAGGAAGCCGTACATGTTTAGGCGGTAGTTCATGGCGACGCTGATGATGGGCTGGCCCATTTCCTGGCTGACTTTGACAATGCCAGAGAGGTTGTATTGGGGGTCGGCCTACGTTATGTCCATGTCAGTCTCCCTCCATGAGCCAAGGTTGGTGGAATCTTACAATTGAGCCAGTGTATAGCCCACCACCAAAGATCCACACGAGAACCGGGAGCGGTTTCTCGGGCTTTCCAGCCGGACGAACAACGTTAAGGGTCAAGCAGTCCTCAGACATGTTGAAAGTTCCTCTGAATTGCATACAACTGTACCCCTGCTCCGTGGCATCTTTCGACCCGTCAAAGGAAGAGTTGAGGCTTTGGGGCCACTTATACCGGAGCTGTCCGACTGGAGGCTGCGCAAAAGGGATACCGAGGAAGGCATCCTGGCCCCATTCAGCAAGATGAAGGCCTCGATACGTGCCGTTGAGGGCCTGTGCTGTAGGGTCTTGAGCTGCAACGGCCTGGAGGAGGCAAGCCGCAGCCGCCGAGAACAAAGAGGACAACCGAGCCATGAGAGTTGGACCAGGATGAAACTACTGCTCTTCTCTGCTGCCCATTCCATCTCATCCCCCCTCGGCGTCCTTTTCCTCCATGTACCACGTTTTATACGCCTTCCAGCGTAGCATCGCAGCCTGCCGTCCTCCTGATGCACTCATCGTCCATCGCTATACCGATAGGAAAAGCGTTGCCGGCCGCGACCCTGTCACGCCTGATTGGAGGAATTTGACAAAAACCGAAAGAGAACCTCGTCGCTTCTCATTTCTTGTGTCGGACTAAGCAGCTTTTACGACCTGGGGTAAACCATTGGAGAAGAATGCGGGGAGATGCGGGGAGACACTATTGATGGCCTAGGGGTAAGCCGGACGGTTGATCTCGAACTGGGAGAATTGCCGGGGGGTTGTCGAATATGGTGATAGACACGCCATAACAGGCAGATTGGAGATTGGAGAAGATTTTCCCGCCGTCTAGAGTGGCCTATATTGGCGGGGACATCTGTATGTGAAGCATGAGAGCTGAGGGTGATGATAGAGCCATGGTGGTTGAAGGTGTTATCCCAGGAGCTGCTGGAATATTCCTGTCCTTGTGAACCATGTTGGCTATTATTTGAATCAAGTGAAATGGCCTAGTGATTTTTCTTTTTCCCCCATCTACACACTTCGTGAGTCTGGCTGATTATTGATAAGAAAGGTATGAAGATTGAGTGAGCGAGTGTGATTAATGAAGGTGAACGTCTCACTTGTTCTCCTTTGCTCTCAGTGAGCCACTCATCTCACTACACTACAGTGTGTGCTGAGTCACACAGTAGGCTTCACACAGTCTTCGGCTAAATCCCGGCAGCTCACCAATTCCATGTTGACGTCAACAGCCGAGCTTAGAAATTCAGAACTGAAGCTTCTCACCAAACCACTGCGAATTGTTTTAGGCTCTCAATCCGATTGCGACAGCCTCGAGCGACTCCATTCCCAGCTATCGCCAGTCCTGCCGCGTTCCAAATTGGAGCTTTAATATTTTCAGCACCAATTCTCTTCAAAATGCTCTGCAGAGCGTGCCGTCGCGCAATTGCGCTTCCCAAACCCGCCCCAAGCACACTCGTCGCCAAAGCTTCCCTCTCGAGTCTCCCGATCGCAACAAGAAGCTACACCTCCCAGTCGCTCCCCGCCAGTCGCGCAGCTCAGACATCCATCTTCGCGTTCCGATCATCATCTTATCTCAACACCAAGACGATCCCCAGGCGCTGTTACTCCTCGGCAACCGAGACCCAGACTCCCCTCGAAAAGCCCGACCACCTCGACGATGCCGAGTCGACGATATGGGATAAGCTGGCTACCGAGTTCGCGCCGTCAGAGCTCGTTGTACAAGACGTATCGGGCGGATGTGGTTCCATGTACGCCATCGACATCACCTCCGCCAAGTTCAAGGGCGCCAACATGCTGAAGCAGCAGCGTATGGTCAATGCCGTCTTGGGCGACATGTTGAAGCAATGGCACGGTGTCCAGCTGCGCACCAAGGCGCCCCAATAGGTTTCCCTGATGGAATGAAACCGCCGATTGCTGCGACAAAAGACGACTGTATTTGTAGAGGAAAAGTGTACCAATAACCACCAACACGCGACGGAGCAATCCCACCTTGCGGACGGCGAAGACTGGAGTCATTAAAAATATGGAGGGGCATTTCGTCAAGCTGCGGACGGAATTTGTATGCTATTGCGCTTTTAATCTGGACAACCCTCCGTTGGCTCTTCCCAACTCTCAATTTCACATCACTGAAGCCACCAGAACCCATCAAATATTACCTCCCTCTTTGATTCTGCATTCAGAGCATCAACGCATTCACAAAGCTGGTCCTAGCATGTCTCTCTCTGTCTCTCATGCTACGTCTCGATCATCGCAGACTTTGTCACAAAGATCGCTGATTTTCTCTTTATTCTGCCTTATCCTACCTTATCCTCCTGTTTGCCCCCCTGATCCAGCCAATAGCACCTGTTCTATTACTCCTCCATTTCTGCTCTGTGGACCTCCTGTGGGTCATTGATTAAGTCTTGCGCTATTCTCGAATCGCGGCACAGGTTCGCAATTCCGTGGCTCGTAATGACCTACCAAGACCTCACTGCTCTGATACGTCAGAATCCACCAGAGCGTGACGAACGCTCATCTTGGTATATTCGTTGTCGCCACCAAAGCTCAAGCGGCGCTTACGCCGAGATATCTACAAATATGAACTGGTTCTGTTTCCAACACCTCGCAGCCAGGCAAGGTCAAAAGAACGCTGCGCTCAGCACAGCACAGAGTAACACCACCTCGCAAAGACAAAAAACATACAACACCAGGTATTCGCTGGTCGTCACCGACCCAACTACTAATCCGGCCCTCATTAGGTTATCTATGGGAGAGCGGACGGGATCCCGAGTTTTCTAATGGGTATGGTCGTATGTGACAGTTTTACTATGCAGAGCTGAACATATCGTGACGGGGAGGACTTCGCAATGCAGAATGTTGCGGCTCTGAGCTGGGTCCCCACGACCGTTTGAGACGCAAAAGCTGCCTCACCCCCAAACGTCTTCCCCTTGAAAGTACTTATCCAGTCACACAAACCAACGGTATAAGGATTCTCCAATCGCAGATGTCTTCTTGTCAGCTTGCCCGGGCCCGTCAGGCAGTGTATTATTGGACATGCCGTGACATCTGCACACAGGCCATCTGCAGCAAGATGGTGTCAAATGCTAGGCAATGCAACTCTCTGATATAGGCTATCCGAATGAAGGTAGATTCTCATTCGACATGTGACAGGTCTGTGGGCCACAGCCTGGTCAATCAAACCCACCGACACGAGAATCCCGGTATATTGACATGGAATCTGACGCCGTCATCCTTTAGACATATCTAGATGTCCGAACGATGTAACAAGGGGCGGGGATGCTACATAAGACATGGCAAGAGTTCACATCATTGTCTGCGCGGGGCAAATTCAGGAGAGTTGAAGATGCCTCCTACCTCCATTCAAAAAGAAGGTTGTTGCGGAATCAAGCGTTCATGACGAATCTCGAACTTGACTCAACCTTCCCAAAGAAACAGCTTATACGACGAGCCAAGACATGGCTCTGTCAAACTTCACCTCGTATTTTGATGCCGGCTCTGCGCCGCTCTATCTCAGCCTTTCGTTAATCATCTACTACGTCGTCTCATCCGTCATAGCCTATGGTCGTCTTCGCGAATTCCCGGGTCCCCTTGTCGGACGCTTCTCCTACCTGTGGCTCATATCGAATGCACGCTCCGGTCGACCGGCCGAACATTTCACCACCCTCAACAGGAAGCACGGTTCCCTCGTTCGCATCGGCCCCAATGATCTCGTCACCGACGACCCGGACATCCTGCGCCGCATGAACGCGGCGCGCTCCACCTACGGCCGATCAAACTGGTACGACTCCACGAAGCTGAACCCCCACCAAGATAGCATGTTCAGCCTGCGTGACGCCGGCGCGCACGACAAGCTAAAGGCCAAGTGCGCGGCCGGGTATGCCGGCAAAGAGAACCTCGCGCTCGAGGACGGCATCAACTCCCAGATCGCGGGGTTCGTGGATCTCATCCGGAGGAAATACGTCACCACCGACGACGAGGTCAGGCCGATGGACCTGGGCAAGAAGACGCAGTTCTTCACGCTGGACGTCATCACCAGAGTCGCGTACGGGAAGGAGTTTGGATACCTGGCCACGGATTCGGATGTTCATGACTACATCAGCACGACGGAGGCGGCCATCCCGTTTCTCCAGCTCTGCGGTGAGGTGCCGTGGCTTGCCAGTATCTTGTTTTCTAAACCCATTTTGGACGCGGTCGGTCCAAAACATACGGACAAGAGCGGTTTGGGCAAATTGATGGGGTGCGTGCCTGTAATGCTTCATCTACGGTTATGGTGATACTGGTGTCGCTGACCGTGTGTAGAGTGGCCAAGGAGGTTGTTGCGCGACGTTTCGGCGCGGATGCAAAGGAGGAACCGGATATGCTGGTAAATCACACCCTCACCCTCTGACGTGGCATAAAGCTGACAACGGAATGACCAGGGTGCGTTTGTCCGACACGGCGTCCGCCAGAGCGAATGTGAGACGGAAGTCCTCTTCCAGATCATTGCCGGATCAGACACGACCGCCACAGCAATCCGGACGACTTTTCTGCATCTGATTACATCGCCTCACGCATACTATACTCTGAAGAGCGAAATCACCACAGCTATCAGCCAAGGCCGCATCTCTTTCCCCATTACCTATGAAGAGGGCAAAACATTACCGTACCTCCAGGTGCGCTCTCCTCATCCCTCGCCAAGAACTACAAGTATCAGTTATCCTTACAAATCTAGGCCATCATCTACGAGGGTCTCAGAATGTGCGCCCCTTTCACCGGTCTCTGCGCCAAAGAGGCGCCTGCCGAAGGGGACACCATTGACGGGCGCTTTATACCAGGAGGGACGCGCATCGCGCAAAACGTCTGGGGCACGCTCCGCCGCTTCGACGTATTTGGCAAAGACGCAGACCTCTTCCGTCCCGAACGGTGGATCGAGGCGGACGCGACAACAAGGGATAAGATGCAAAAGACCACCGAACTTGCCTTTGGATACGGACGATGGGGTTGTGCGGGGAAGAATGTTGCATTTCTGGAGTTGAATAAGGTGTTTGTTGAAGTGAGTACCTTAGCTCCCCGAATTTGAAACCGTGGTGAAGAGATGTTGACATTCGTCGAGTTGCTTCGCAATTTTGACTTCCAGATTTTGGATCCTACTAAGCCTTGGCATAGCGTGAATCACAACTTGTTCATGCAGGACAATTTCTGGGTGAAAGTTACCGAACACAAGAGGTAATTCAATCAAGATCTAGCCACCCGAATGCTCAAGCTGCCCCCGCTTCTGGAGGCGCTTAGTGCTATGCATCTAGCTTGCAAGGCATGTGGGCAGTAGGTTGATCGTATTTGAGAACCTAGCCGTCGCCTCGCTGATAAGGATTTACTATGTTCACTGTATTGATATCCGCAGTGTCCTTATGGCTTTTGACGTTCCTCAATTGAAGCACTCGCTCACCATCAAGCTGCCTGTTCAGTTGCCGGCCTACATAATCCAAGACCTCCAATGACTGCTTGAGAGAGTTGAGCAAATTTTAGATGTCTCATGTAGTAGAAACCAGCAGAGAAAGTCAAGTGAAGTTCGTTGCTTCGAAAATGTCTTAAGATACAAATGTGGTTAATGCTGCCCGCATTCACGGTGCCGCTTTTGCCGTGACGAAAACTAAGGCTGGAAAGGCCCCATCTCCGTCCATTGTATGACAGAACTATCGTAGCCGCTCATGATTGGTCCGGCTAACCTCTGCACGATGCGGTCTTCTGCACTGCGTCAGCAGATCTACCTACCTGTCGGAGAGGGGCACGGCATGCCGCGAGAAAGCTTGCCGCAGCAACGCCGCCCTGGTTGGGAAGCAGATGACGACAATCGAAAAGACTCATGCAAGCTTCGCGATCTGGGTTAAGCAAACATATGCAATCGGAAGGCAGCAGGCGGTCGACAGCCACTCCGTCAGGCTCCAAACTCACTCCATCATACCTCATGGCCGAACAGCAGCTGGCCAACAACAGCTTACGCTTGCGGCCCTTCCAATATCAGGCGCTGGATCCGGCCAAAAAGGAATTCCGCCTTATCGAATTAGCACCTCTTGAGACTGAAGACCTAGAATTTACACCAAGTCATGAGCCAACCGTTCGATGTCGCTTGAAGCACGCCAGTCTCCATGAGTGGCATTGCTACACGGCGGTTTCCTACGCTTGGGGAGACGCCAATACGACAAAGGGCATCCTAGTGAATGATCAGTGGGTTCAAGTTACCACGAATCTGGAATCAGCCTTGAGACATTTGGCTCCTCAGCAAAGCGGTACTGAGCAGCAAAGTTCAACATTTTGGGTTGACGCGGTGTGCATCAACCAGCAGAACGAAGCAGAGAGAACCCAACAAGTGGCTTATATGAAGGAAATCTATCAGAACGCTACAGAAACCTTCATATGGTTAGGCCCTGCGAGCGTGGATAGCGATCTTGCGATGGACACCCTGCGCGAGCTGGACAAGGTGGTTGATATGGAGGAGTTTGGCTTCCAGTCTTGGTCCGAGTTTCCTTTCGCCGAGACTGCTGGCGTGCCGATGGTGAATCGTGTCCAAAACATCCTCAAAGGGGTAATTGAGGAGCTTTGTTGCAACGACTTTGCGAGACTGAAGGCTGTTGGCTCTTTATTTGAGCGATCCTGGTTCCAGCGCGTGTGGGTAATACAGGAACGCGTGCTGTCAACAGACTGCATCGTCTGTTGTGGGAATACTTGGACCTCGTGGGATACGTTCTACGACGGATTCTGGATGTTATGTGGCGTACGCGACTACCTGAACATCGTCGGCCCGGGAACTGGAAGGTCAGACAGCTCTGCACTGGTGAGCTTTCTCACGGCGGCCCTGGACAGAGTAACCCCGGTGGCCTTCACTCGTCTCAATTCCCCACTCTTGACCCTTTTCTCCCTGTTGTCCAGGATGGCGAAAAAGGCTCAGCTTCAGGCTTCTGATCAACGAGACTACGTTTTTTCGCTGTTGGGTTTGATTGATCCGGAGTCTGGTCCGTCGATACAGGCCCAATACAACAAGGATTGGAAAACGGTTCGGACAGAGGTGGCCAAAGCCTGTCTAACTTTCTATGGCCCGGTGATTCTATCATTCGCTGGGTTGAGACAGCTGCAAAGCAAACCGGCATGGGCGCCCGACTGGTCCTCGAAACACCTGGCGCAACCATTACACACGCCTTCACTTTTTGTCGTGCGAGGCAAGAACAGAGAAAAGGCTTACACAGCATCTGCAGGCCTTTCTCAGTCTCTTTCAGAAGCATTCTCGGAGGCGGGCGTCCTATCGTTGAAGGCATTACGAGTAGGCGAGATTGTCAAACGAGGAGATCCCTTTCCAAATATGAGTGTCGGCACACCAGATGCGACACGAGCCGCAATCTTCAACTCATGGCTTGACGACTTTGATCTCATCCTGCCAGGTCCTAATGAGGTATACAAGACTGATGAAGAGCTGCGCGAGGCCTTGTGGAGAAGTCCAATCGCAGATCGAGAGTTCGCGTACAACTGGGAAACGGAACGGGCATCCAGGGAAATGTTCCTGGCCTATCAGGCTCTCCGCCGAGGCGAGCTCTCTGAGGGTCTAAAGTACATGAATGTGGCCAGTGCAAAATTGGATGGGAGACGTCCCTTCATAACTGATAGAGGTTATGTAGGGCTTGCACCATTGGAAGCTTCTGTAGGTAACGTCGTGTGGATAATCATTGGTGCAGATATCCCGTTCGTCCTCTGGACCCTCCCAGATAATGGAGATTGTCTTGTCGTTGGCGAGGCGTACGTTCACGGCATCATGGATGGCGAGCTTTTGCAAGGAACGATTGAGCTACAGACAA